>NC_057343.1:194238750-194542500 GCF_016509475.1 Prionailurus bengalensis | reverse complement strand
TCTTGGGGTTGGGGTGAGTGTCAAAGGTCACTTCATCTAACTATCTAGTGCTCGAATCCCTTAGATGACCCCATCAGTTTTTTCCTGAATGCATCTATGTTTGGCATACTCACCACCATCCATGGCAAAACATTCCACATTTGGACAGCTCTACTGAATCAAAAGATCTTCCTTAGTTGAATCAAATCCACCTCCCCGTAGCTTCCTCACTTTGGTCCTAGCTAGTAAGTGAGCCTAGCCAACTACTGAGTCTCTATTCCTAGGAAATAATCAACCACTCGGGAAAATGGCTCATGGGCTAAAAATCCAAGTTCTGGAAAAGCACAAGTGAAAGCCTATTACAGCAGGAAGGCTAATAGGTAGGAAATGGGTTGGACTTCTCTCTAGACCCTGAAAGGCAAGTCAGGTCACACATTCAGCATGTGAAACAATTGAAGGCAGCCCCTAAAAGTCCAAATGTACAGACATCAGAAAATGTGTGGAATTCCTATGGAATGGAAAGAAGAGCAGGAGCTGGAGGCTTTGCTTTGTAGGAGTTCACACTCTTAACAGGAAGGTAAGAAGCAGTTGGAGAAACCTGAAGGTCCAGACTTAGCAGGCCTTGGATGATGGGCACCACCAGTCTCTATGGAAGGGAATGGTCCTATGGCCAAAGGCTTTGGCTTCTCCTTGGAACTTTCTACTTAAGCCATTAAAAAAAAGCTTCAAGTCCCTCCTGCTCAGGCCTGGCTCAAACCTCTTCATGAAGACTTAAGCCAGCCCCATATTCTTGGACGGGATGTTGGCTCAGAAACACAGAGGGAGTCTGGGACAGTCCCCCATTATGTGGGAAGAGCAAGAAAAAATGTGAAAATTAAAACCTCTCCCTTCCACATGAGGGAGGCGACAATTCAAGACAACAGGTTAAGGGGGATGGATGAAGGGGGGGTGCTCATCACCATGACAACAAGCCCAACAATTCTGAAAGATGGATTTTTTTGGGTTTTCTTTTCACCTGTCATTCTTCTCAGTGCTGTCACTCTCTTCCCTCCCTCCTGGCAGAAGACAAGTTGTGACTTTTTCACTCCCACCAACAAGCTGCCTGGCTTTTGGGAGTACAGCTGCTATGGGATGGGAGGAGAATGGAGTCCCCCAGAAGGGTGCTCAAAAGACTCAGGTTCTAGCTTTTCTCTCTCCCTGGTCATATCTGGGAAGCTTGTAGCTTTCCCAGGAAACATGAACACAGCTGTTCATACATAAGTCCATGAAGAAACACATCCTCTTGTATGGAGGAATCAGAGCTCTGGTCTGATTAAAAGTGGATTTTTAACCCTGCTCCTGGATATCCCATCATATTCCCAGAGTGAGTCAAAGACAGTCATTAAAGGCAACTGAACAGAAGACCGCGGCCTCGGGCCTCCTTTGAAAGAACTAAAGTTGGTGTGATCAAAAAGCAAATGGTACACATAAGGGAGATCATAAAACCTTGCCTAAATGTAAACTCCCCAACTTTGCGAGCTAAGAAAATAGCAACACCAGCCTTTCATTCCACACCCTATCAAATTATGCCAGATTAGACAGTCGTGCTACATCTAAGTTTGCTTCCTAATACAGGTAGGGAAAGGTCCCGGGTGCCCCCTTGATTCCAGAAGTCTTTCCCTCACCCCCTGTGTTGACATAAGAAGGGGATGAGTGGCACTCTCTGTCCTGCAAGAGGTGGAACTCCCCATACCACGTGGCTACCCTCTCTGTTTGTATGGGATGTGTCCTCCAACACACATTGCGGTCTTTGTAGGCCAGAGACCTCCTTCAGAAGTGAAAGATGCTCTCCACCTCCAGACATAGTCAAGTGCTCAGCCACTGAATGTTTCTTCTTCTGCCATTACATACAATATGCCCTTTATCCCTACTTTCATATGAAGATCTCATCCTGCTTCCTTCCCAGGTATACCAGAAATAGACACCCCACCCTCTATGGCCAAGGAGGTAGATGCCCTCTAAGGGTTTCTTGAAGAGAGTGACCAAAAAAAAAAAAAAAAAAAAAGGATGCCCACTACTCCCTTATCCTTGAAGACAATCGTCAACCAAGGTGAACTTGAAAAGACCATGAGGAAGAAAACACAAAGTGTTGGTGACCAAGGAGGCAAGGTGCACTTCAGCTGTTGAAAGGCTGATTAGCATGTGAAGCCAACAGGACTTCTTTCTTTCCTCCCAGCTTCCTGCGCACCACCTTCCCCCAGGCCTGTTCCTCATCCACTCCCTCTGAGCATCACTGTCAACCACTCTTTTTTAAGGTGTGAACTGATGACACATTAACATGCCTCCCCACCTTACCCTTAGCCCCGTCTATACAGAAAAGTTGGTTTGGTTTAAAAAAAAAAAAAAATTTCCCCCCACACAGACGAGTTTTATAGGAACTTCTACTGACCATAAATCCTGGTCTCTGAAACAGAATTACAGACCTCCTGAATGACAAACAGGGAGACATTTTGAGTGTTCTGAAAAACCACACCAAGTGGGGATTTACTTGTCTAGCCAACTCTTGAACCAAGCATTTTGGGCATATCCCTTATCAGGCTATTATACCAGAGCAGGAGAAATTCTACCTCTTGGAAGAATCATTTCCACTGCTTCCACAGCCAAAATATGCCTTGCCAAGTGTAACCCATATTCAAGAGCCATCTGCTTTAGCAATACAGGAAGCCACCAAAGGGGTGTGCTTTAGATAATCCTACAGCTCTGCTAGCTAGTGCTGCTTCTGGGGAGGGAAGGCATGCTCCTATTTGCCAGCTGCAGTCCCCAAGCCAGCCCTGCTGAATCCTGTACAATGCACCAAGTGGAACTAGGGCAGAGCCCACTGACTTAGTCCATAGCAAACTCCTTTCCACACGTCCAGATCTTAATAGGCAGATGTCCAAGGAGTCCCTAGGGCAAGACAGTTCACCTTTTGTTTGGCTTGCCTCCATCCCCACCTGAAAAAGAATACATACAGAGACATAAAAGCTATATCCTATCCATTGTTACCAACTAACCAACCATGGTGTGTACCTGTGCCAGCTGAAGTGTGCATTTCATTTTAATTCAATGAGAAACTTGTTGTACATGAGCAAACAATATAAACGAAGATGTTAGAGCCACCATGACATCTAAGAATGAGTATTCTTTGAAGATTTAAAGACGTTCACTTGCCTGTGTCAAAATCTTGACTGAGCACTTTCAGCCTCTCTCTGAGCTATAACTCTCACCCTGACCACCAGTTTCCTTTGGTCTCCAAAGGAGTCCTTTGGTCTCCAAAGGAAACTGGTCCCCAGTTTCCTCAGTCCGACAGTTTGAACCTGACTGGAGGTGACAGAATGCAGGGACAGTCTCACCAGACTGATGGCCTTTCTCAGGCCCCACAAAGTGAGCTCTGTCTACCCACTACTGGACATGGGTACTTATCCCCCAGCCCTGGGAATTAGTGTGTTCCATGACTTTGTTCATCCAGAACCAGTATAAGATCTTTTACTGTAGGCACCAGAGATTTCTAAATTCAGCTACCTGAGTCTGCCTACGATGTCTTTTAGCAAGCACCTCCAACAGAAAAATGACACCAATTAAACATAATTACTAGGATTTAATAGAGCCATTTTTCTATCCAAGTGCCTTTTTACTATTCTAAGACCCCCCCCCCACTGTTTTCTTTTTTCCCTAGATTGGGACTCAGATCAGTAAGTTAAAAGTACACATTGATTGGTCTTTATTACGTGTGCAATAACTCTCTTATTAAATTGAAATTAAACATACATCTAGGGAAAAGTTCACTTTAAGTGCCAACTCAGAAAAACACTCAGAGACATAAACAATAAGCAAGGCTGATGCTTTGCACAACAGAGAGGTGGGGGACAGGAACTGAACTAGAAAGGGAGGCACACATTCTCTGAAAGAATAGGGTAAGCTCAAGGATGCAGATTTTGGTAGAAGCTGCCTGAATTTCTTGTGGTGCCTCTTGCCCCAGAACAGGCATTGTGAAGGGAGGGAAACGTAATTATAAATTAAATATAATCAGGGATGCTTTGGGATATTGTCACACACACACACACACACACACACACACACCCCTTTTTCCTAGGAATATTTAGCACTCTATCAATGAATAAAAAGCCTCTCCGACTATTTTGAATGTTAAAAAGGGTGATGGGGTTGAGTGTATGTGTGTAAAAATGCTGTTGCTTGGATGGTCTCTAGCCTTTTGGCTCACTTTACTCTTCCCCCTGCCCCCTTCCCTCCTCCCCTTCCTAGGACAAGACAAGTGCTCTGAGCCTCAGCAATGTGGCAGGCGTGTTCTACATCCTGATTGGAGGACTTGGACTAGCCATGCTGGTTGCCTTAATCGAGTTCTGCTACAAATCCCGTAGCGAATCCAAGCGGATGAAGGTGGCATCGTCTTCCCAGGCCTTTTTCCTACCCTATTTTGTGATACAGCTGGGTTTCCTGGGAGTGTCTGTGCTAGAAAGGGTGGAGAGTGAAACAAGGTTGAAGTTAGCTCTGGGCAGGGGCCCAGAAAGCTCCGATGGGAAAGGTGATGGGAAAGGAGACAGCTATGAGAAAGGAAGGGAGATGGGATGTGTCAGGGTCAACATAAGGCCTGGGAAACAACTGTACCAGCCAGAGATGGGGTGGTGAGATTAAAAGTTAGGAGTTTAAGTGGACAGTCAACACAATGTGAGGCAAGAGTGGTTGCTGCAAAAGTAGATTCTCTCTGAGTTTTCATTAACAGAAGTGTAGCTCTCAAAATACAGGAGAGGGTGTCTACCCTCTGTAAGATAGATAATCTTGCCACGCTTGGTGAGTTAGGTCTTTTCTTAGTTACTCTACTGTGAGATGGACTTTGGCAAAGAGAATCATGCACAAAAGAGCAGCAAGTTAGCTAGATGACCCTATTTGCTGAAGGCAAATAGCCGGAAAAGAGAATTGTGGAGGATATGAGAGCTGTCTATAAAAACGTAAAGACTTTGTAGGTGGGAAAAAAATAGACGAGTTCTGTGGGGTCCCAAAGTGTACAATACGAACTAATTACTAAAAGCTATGGAGAACAGAGGTTAACACAGTGAGATCTAATGTTCTTTCAGAGCTACTGGGAAAGGAAATGGACTATCCCAATAAGTAGCAAGCCTCCCATCACTGGAGGTATACAAGTAGAGGCCAAGTAACTCTGGGGGAGGATATAGGTTCAAATACTCAAAGGGAGTTTGGATTAAATAACCTTCAAGACCCCTCACATTTCATGATTTAGCTTCAATAAGAAAATATTTATGCAAGTGTTAATTATATAGGCAACACCATGAGCAAGATACCATAATGAGACACAGAGGTTGGAGATACAATCTGTGACCTTCAACAACAAAAAATTGCACAGCAAAATTACTCAGTGAAGCAACTTATAGATATGAAGGCCTATAGGAATACAGAGGAGGCATAAATTAGAGAAGGCTTCCAGGAAGAGGCAAAAATTAAGAGGAAGGACAAGTGGGATTCAGACCAACAAAAGTGGAGGGAAATGCAGTCACTGAGCAATGTACCCTAGGCTGTTACGTTGGTTTGACCAGACTAAGAAGATTCATTGGTAGGATTTGCTCCCCTAGAATGTGCCCTGAGAAGCCTATATAACCTCAGTATATACCCACTGTTGAATCACGACCATAGCCTCTTGCCTAGCCACTCTCAGCCTTGGGGCAACAGCCCTACACATATCTCCAGGGTCGCTCTTGGAGAAGACATTGCTGGACATTTGCTTCCCCTGTTTGGAAACTCTGTATTCAGTTCTGTACACAGAGAGTGGGAGTTGGAGGAGGAGGGCCTTCTGTCCTGGCATTCAGACCTTCTGTCCTGGCATTCAGCATTTCCACATCATGGTTCCAGCCTACTTTCCCCTCCCAAGCAATCTGCTCTTACATACTCCGTACTCTAGCCACCCACCTTGTGCTTCCCACCCATGTGCCTTAATGCAGGCTAATCTCTCTCCCCATCTTCTGCCCATAGGACCCATTTAAAAGGCAATGTAACCAAGATACAATAACAAGGAACAATTAAGGGATGGTAGTATGATGGTATTTAGCCAGCGGACCTAGGAACACCTCATTCCTACCCTTAACCAGCTCACCCACACCAGGTCTTCTCAGAAAGGACAAAGCAGGGAAAAAGCATGGGCCTCAGACCTTAAACCCAGGGTAGACCTCCAAAGAGCTTGACAAGCACAATAAGGTCTCCTAGAACCTAAACAAAGATTTCTTTACCTATTCCACCCAAACATAAGCCCAAAAATTCTCCAAAGTGAGGAAATCCCACTCTGGAGGCAGAGGAGAACAGAAAAAAAGCTAGGTGAACTACAACCTTTATAACACCCCAAAACCTTCCATGTGAGCTATGACCCAAACCAAGGGTTCAAGATTGGCCTGCTACATATCGCAGGATCTCCTTCTCACTGGTCCCCGAGAGCACAGTGCAGTGTGGTGGCCTAAAGCACAGGCTCTAGAGACTGTCTGAGCATAGATTCTGCCTGCTCTATTTGCCAACTGTGTCATCTGGGACAAGCTCCAGTAGCTCTCTGATCCTCATTTTCTATAGAATGGGGCTAGTGGTAGGACATATCTCATAAAATTATTGTGAGCATTGTGTGATAAATGGACATAAAGGGATTGTTAAAATTCCTGGGTCATAATAAGCTCTCAATAAATAACAATACTCACACTGATAACTACTATTTATAATAATAATTATTTTTCCCATTAGTGATCAGCCCTTTTTAATCAGTCTTTTTAAGACTTTAATCAGTCTTTTTAAGACTTTCCTTTTACTGCCCCTACTTATGTGTCCTAGGTTTTTTGAGCTATATAGATCGTGAGTTCTTTAAGGTAAGAAGTATGTCTAATTTCTCTTTGGACATTCCACACACATAGGATAATTATCAGTAAAATTATGTAGAATTGTCCCCAGAAGAGAAAAACTCTTGAAGGATGAAGTGATGCATGGGGGAGAGCTGCTATTTGGGTAAACAAATACGACCATCAAAACCACCCAGGCTGGAAGCACAAACATCATCGTCCAAGGTGGTTCTGGCCCCATCTTTTTGTGTTCATAAAATCACATGAGAGCAGGCATCCATCAAGCAGGAACTGCTTGGACCTCTGACCCTTCCCATGGGATTACCATGTCCCAATAATCATGGTCAGTGCCAGGTAACGGTACCAGGGTGGTTAAAGACTGGGATCCTCTTAAAACTAGACAGTTGGCTTTCACCACTGAAATCACAACATTCAGGTTAAGACAAGAATCCTTAGAAGAGGCCACTGAGTGATGCCATAACTTGTTGGGGGACATTCGCACCCTTTCCTTTACAAAGATGTCAAATTTCTCAGAAGCCAACATCAGGATCTCTTAGACTCATTCATCAGAATCTTTCACCACAATATTTTATAATTAATTCCATTGTTCAACACAACTTCTGCCCAACTCATCAAGGTTCCTAATAGATGTTTTAATCTTCCAACTGCAGAGAAGATACTTTTACTGTCTTTCTTAATCAACCCAGCCCTTCAGTTCTGAAGCCCCACCAACTTCTCTCTTATCCAAAGGAGAAAAGTAGAACACTATCAACCTGCCTCTCAGATGCATTCACAACTTGATAGTTTTCTTTATTATTCTGTAATTAGCCTTCCCCAGAGGCAGTTAGCTCTTTACAGACATGTTAACAGTGTCACAGGCCGTTGGTGAGAAACTTCCTTCCTGTTCCTTTCCTTGATCACTGTGTTTGGCCAACTTTTAAGATCTTGAGCCCCTAAACATAGTTGAGGGCCAACCCCCAATTTCTCAACCATGGTCAAAGAGCCTTTCCCCACTGTGCAAAGAAGAGATAAGAAGAAAAGGAAGGGGGTAGAGAAGGGAAGAAGAAGAAAAGAAGGGAAGATGACATCTTTTTAGTAACTTCCATGTTCAAAGTACTTTATATACATTTTCATTAACCCTGTAATATGCTGTGCTTACAATTCTTCAGATGAAGAAATAGGGATTCAAAGAAGCTTAAGTAGTTTGTCCTAGTAAGGTCACACAAGCTAGGAGCTGGAAAAACAGGAATTAGACTTCCAATGCAGGAAAAGATCATTCTGAGTACCTACGATGTGTGTCCTCAAGTGGCAGCCACAGTACATAGACAATTAAGATGCAGCCCTATCCTTAGGTTTTCCTGAGGTAGTTGTTGAGGCCACCCATGATTAGTAATCTATTGCTTGTGTGTTGTCGAACCCCTTTCCTTTTTGATATGTCATAGGAACAAGACACACAATAGGTGTCACAGGACAGTGGGAAATCATCCTGGAGGCATTCCTTCCACAAAGACATACTGAGCACCACTGTATGAGGCATTGCTCAGCACTGGGGACATACTCAGGAACAAAACAGACATAGCTTCTGTTCTCAAGAAGCTACAAGTAATGGGAAGACAGAAAGTAAATAGATACTTACATGTTCAGTGAGTGTTTGAAGAAAAATGCTGGACTGTCAAGTCCTGTTGAGGGAATGAGGGCTGGGACAGATCAGAGAGGTTCCCCTGAGAAACTGGTATCTAGCAGACTTGAAGTATGGAAGGAATTAACCAGGGGAAAGGCATTGCCTGCAAAGGATGCACATGTGTGAGACACCCAAAGATTAGAACTTATGCCCAGAAATAGGAAGAAGTCCACACTCACCAGAGCATAAGAAGACTTCAGGAAGAAGAGAACACATGAGAGGTGGGGACTCAGAAAGGGATTTCTGACAACCACACCATTTGAGTAAGATTTAAGTGGTCATATAGTTGCAAAGATACATAACCTAAGACACGCTCCAGATTGAAGTCTCAGATCCCCTTTCCTCTGCCTGGAGAAACAGACCAAAACTGAGTCCTTCACTGACATTAAAGACAACCAGGGTCTGTATTATTGCCCATATTTCTCCCTGTGGAAAACAATTGTATGTGGCAATACTGACATGAACTGTATTTAAGCCACAGCAGCTGAAGCTTTACATGTTTGCCTAGAATTATCAAGCAGCTGAGAGACTTGGTAACACAGGGGTGTGTCCTCCACAGCAGGCAGTCACTCCGGCTCTTAGCACACATGCTAGTAGGAGGTCATCACTGAGGTTTGAGCTTTTATTAGGATGTTCTAGGATGTGCAGAGTCTGGGAAGACTTTTCTTAGAAAAGCAAGTAGCTGGTGAGTTTGGATGTAAACACTGTTAGAGAAATGAGTCTCTCAAGAGTTAACCTGGGGGTGCCGGAGGTTGGACTTTTAACTCACACTTTTCTCCCTGGGTATCAGCTTCAAAAACAACTGTAAGGATGAACTTTAAGAATGGCTGGTATGTCAAGGATGGACGAGGGAGAACTTCATTTCCTAGAGGCAAGGGGAAGAAGGACATCAGCTTACGATAGCCTAGCTACAGAGGGTACAGTTAGAAGGTCATCCACTTTGACACTAGGTGACAGATAACTACAACCTTAAGTCAGTTGGTCCGAAGTCCTCACTTTCTCTATAAAGTGAAGGATATAAACTAGATGTGTGTATTTCAACTTTGCTTGCACATTAGAATCACCTGAGGAGTTTTTAAAAGCCCAGATGTCCAAGCCATGCATCACACCTAGTAAGTCAACATCTTTGAGGGTATATCTGAGGCATCAGTGCTTTTCCCCCCAAAACTCCCCAGATAACTCCATTGTGCAGTCAAATTTGAGAACTAATGATCTAGTCATTTGTAGTATTGCTTTCCACTCCAAAGTTTTGACTCCATTCATCTGTTCTCCTGAGATCCCATAAGTGTCTTAGAAAAGAAGCCGGTAAGCAGGTAGCACTCACTGTCAATAGGATTATGGAGTTATTGACCTTGGAGAAGCCCTTAACTTCCAAGAAAACCATTTCTGAGTGGTGTGAACATGGAGGGTTTTAGCTACATGCCTAGCTAAGTTATCTCAGACTTTGGTAGGCACCAATATTTACTATGCCACCAATCTTCTCCTTTAAGATAAATTCATCAAGTATCACCAACTTCAATAGAATATTATGGGAATATGTGAGACTTTTTTAGAAACAAAGCCCAGGATTATCTGTGTGAACTTTAAACTTTATTTTTTAATTAAAGGGATGTGGTAGAGAAAAATCATAAAAGATAAACATCCAAAGTTAATCCATAGAATGTTTCCTCATTCCCATATACACAAATAAGCATAAGTGAGAATAAGTAACCATTAATTCCTTGGGTTTTCTTTTCACATTTCACCCATAGAGCATCACAGTAGTTTTTATTTGGCCTTCACTTAGAAGAATGCAATCCAGGGCACATTTCCTCTTGAGTGGAGGACAATCAAGGCAGAATATAAATAAATCAAGTCCGGAGGCTTGAGGAGGAGGCAGAACCAGTGTGGGTAGAGCATCCTTTGGGGCAAATCTGTCTGAATCAGGGATTTTAAAAAGAAAGAACTCTTAAAAAAAAAAACACTGTCAGAATTGCTAGTAATAATACTTCCAGCATAGTATAGTACAAAGAATAAAAATTAGGTCAAACTGCTGTTTATGTCTATCTGGCCACCAGAGAGTGACTGACTTCTCTGATCACTAGGATCATGGAAATATGCAGAGAAGAAAATTCATAAACTTGTTGAGAAGGGCTCTAGGTGGTTGGATTTTGTTTTTGTTTTTTTTTTTAGACAAATTTAAGGATATCTATTCAGCATCTAACTACATGCTGGGCACTATGGGAGACAGCTATAGACTGGGGGAAAAATGAACCCTGCCCTCCTCCAGACAGCTCTCTTAAAGAAGAGAAAACCCACATACCTGAAGCAGAACCATTACAAAAGCATGTGTAATGTAGGAGTACTAGGCTGAAGGGGGCAAACACTTGATGGTACAGTCTAGGATGGCTTCAAGAAGGAGGTGAGAACAGAATTGAAGGATTGGTACAATTGGTCTCAGACACCTCTCAACTCATAGACAATTCTCCTATATATGATTCCCAAGAAATCAACCCCCACCTCAAAAATTCTATGAGTATCTCTTAATAGGAAATTAAAAGTGACAAGAAGAGAGACAGGTTTGGATTTCATGTCATGAAGCTTCTTTCTCCAAAGGAACTCAGAACAGAACCCTTCTTCTTATCTAATAAGATATGGTTCTAATTCCAGGTTGTGGTCTTGAACATTCTACCTCACTCATCTGACCCTTAGGGGATCACCGGAGTCCTTTTCACATCTAGAAGTCTAATATTTTGGAAATCACAAGCTTAATAGCAATGAACTGATGTGTCAGTCTAGAAGTCAGGTTATATGTGCTGTTGGGAAGCAGCTGACCTTCAGATAATGATGTTTGGAATGCATTCTCATTTTCTTTAGCACATGCTTCTTTCCAATTACATTTTTACTATTATTCAAACAAGTCCTATATTCCCATAACACATACTACTAGAGGCAGGAAAGAATTTTTCCTAAATCAAATCAGAGGTAGTTTTAAATTTTAACTCAGCAGTAACATACTTCTTTTTTTTTTTAACATTTCAAATCATTTTTCACGCAGTAGCACCATTCTTGCTAACAAAAGTCTGCAGGTGCATAGATTATCACATTTTACAAACATGGAGATTTTAAAGGTTTAGAGAGGTAAGGAGATATGCACAAGGTCATACAACTAGTTGATGTCAGAACCAGAACTAAAATCCCAAGTTTCCCAAACCCCTTTCTAGAGCTTTTCCACTTGATCATGTTGCTACATTTATTACCATTAATACTACCATCTTTATGGTATTAATAGAATACTTCTATCTTTATGGTAGTATTAATAGAATACTTCTATCTTTAGAAATCACAGAATATAAAAACTAGAAAGGATCTTAGTGACCACCCAGTCTAACACACCTCATTACAAAGAGAGAACAGGAGGTCCAGAGATGAGATCAGACTTGTCCAGAGCCACACAGCTGTTTTGTGAGTTCATGGGAAGCCAAGGTTAGCATTCCAGATAAGGAAAGGGGTTGGGTGGGGAGGAGAAGTGGAGTGAGATTTTAAGTCCAGCTTTGACTCATTCTCCTTACCAGTCACTGCCAAGGACCTGGGGAAGAACCCCCGGTCCTCCTGAAAAGGGTTTCTGTTTGATCCCACAGCAATCCATCAATGAAGCCATACGGACATCGACACTCCCGCGAAACAGTGGGGCAGGAACCAGCGGTGGCGGCAGTGGAGAAAACGGCCGGGTGGTCAGCCATGACTTCCCCAAGTCCATGCAGTCGATTCCCTGCATGAGCCACAGTTCAGGGATGCCCTTGGGAGCCACAGGATTGTAACTGGAGCAGATGGAGACCCCTTGGGGAGCAAGCTCAAGCTCCCCCAATTCCATACCAAGCCCTTCAGTGCCAAAAACAGTAAAATTGAAACGCAACCGCCACCAACCACCATGACCACAAGGATCAGATGATTCACCAGATTTTCCTAAAGAATTGAAAAATCATTTTGCCGTCCCTTTTCCTTTTTTGATGTTCTTTCACCCTTTTCCGTTTGCTAAGTGAGGATGATAAATAATACTGCACCGCAATAAGGGGAGAATAACCCTGTTGAACAGAGCCTGTGTCTCTGAAAATGGAGTCATAGGAACATTAATGAGGAAACTGTACTTTTTTCTTTTAATTCATTTGTTAATGTGTCTTAGTGTGTGCAAGATTTTCTTTCTTACTAATATCCATGGTTTGAAGGTTCTGTTAGGCCCCTTCCTCCTCCTGGCTTCTTATTCCCAACTCCCTACCCATGTCTCTTCAGTTTTCAGATTGGAGATTAAAGATTCGCTCCAGTTTACAAGCAAGCAAAAGGAAAAAGGCAACCTTCAAACTAATTCGCTATGGGAGCTCTCTAAGTTACCCTCCATTTCTCGACCCCAAGACATGGATGAGGATGGATGTTGTTGGAGAAGTGGACTGCCTTCCCCAGGAAGGGCACCTCCTAGACACTGATGTAGCTGAGAACATGTGCAAAAAGCAATTCAGACCAAGGGTGGTGGAGAGGACAAAGGCAGGTGTGCAGTCAGAGGAGGACTCACAAAGTTATTGCTGGAGTCTCAGAGAGAGCTTCCTTTAATGCGTAACAGCCATCCCATAGACCTTAGGTGGTTTCTTCACAGAGTCAACCTCAGCACTGAGCAGTATGTCTTTCTGCTATTCTCAAGCCCAAAGGCACTCTGGTGGCTGAATTGGCCTCCTGAACCAAGTACAGCCTTGGGAATGACAGCCTGGGAGATATTGCCCATGATTGTCACTTTTCATTTGCTTGACATCTGAGCAGGAACCCCACTGTGGAGTAGACTCTCTTTGGAGCCTCTGATATGGGGGAAAATGCTATGCAAACTGAATGCAAAAAAAAAAAAAAAAGGATGGAAGAATTTTGGAAGAGGAAGCATCATTGAAGCCCACAAGCAACAGAACCTTCCATGGTGTGCGCTGTCCTAGGATTAAGAGACCAAGTCAGCTTAGAGTTTTGCTGACCTGGAGAACTTGGATTTTTATGTCCATATAAAAATGTTGTTTTAGCATGTGGCCACTTTAGAAAGTAAAATACCCAAGGCTGAATTACTTTAAGGAAAACAAGGAGATGAATTAAGTTGATAATGACATTGGGGACCTTAAGATCACTGACCCCAACTTCTAACCCAAGAAGGCTGACCTTCCCCCTGGCTGAGACAGAATGAGGATGTATTATTCCAATGACCAGACTCAATATGCGCATGATTGTGACTATAAAGCTGAACTAAAGCAAGTTTAGAGAAGTGACAGGGTACATAAAGAGAGGCTCAGGCTGACTGCAACTTTAGTTGGAAAGGGGGTTCCTGGTACATATCTTTCTTGGAGATCCCAACTCTCATTCTTGGTGCAATTGGCTTCCAGCTGTCCAGCAGCCACTCTCCTAGGTGCATGATTCAGTGCGTGCCATGTGTCTTTAGCTTTTATTGATAACCATGTTCTGGCTTATTTCCTTACCCCCTACTTCTCTCCAGTCTTCTCTGCTAGGGGTTATCATTAGCAACTGACAAACTAAAGGTTTGGGAGCCTACCAACAAGTAGGTGCAGCATGATTGGCTTCATCTGTGGATTCTCTCAGTGGACACCCGCCATCTCTATGTCTCCCCCATTCTCCTAGTATCAGCCGTAGCAAAGAACCATCCCCAAATCAAACTCTATGCCCTTTCAACTCAAGTGTTGTTCAGTCTTTTCACGTGTCAATGTGGGCATGGTACGTGAAGCAGGACCCTCAAGATGGATTTTTTACTTCTCACTACTGCCAGCTGATGTCCTCCCCATCCCCTGTCCTCCCACCAGATTTTTGTCAGCCCTTAGCCTACCACTGCAGAATATGATATGACCTGTCATTAGGGAGTGCATTTCAGAGGAGTTAGAAATATCCCTCTTACTATCAACATGCTTCAAAGACCTTTTCCTTTGGTAAGATGCCTTTCCAGCCACCGAGCTCACCACTAACATGATCTGATAGGGAGAGACCATCTAAGCTAACAATGAGAGTATATGCTGTGTGGGGGTCCAAGACTCCACAGAAGATGCTTTTTATCAATAGAGGGGTGACGGGGGAAAACAAAAGCAAGAAAAAAGTTAACTTGTATTATGTATTTTTACTACACTTTTCTTAAAAATAGAGTACTGGGAAAACTCTGAAAGAGATTGACATTTTTCTCAACAGGAATCCATACTTAACAGTTCTGGCTTTCATTAAATTTTGCTCTTTGGTACCTGGGCCTTTTATTTAACATCTATATTTGTTTTAATTCTCTTGACAGATGTGTGAAAGGATTTTTGCTTGATCAAACACTAAATATTTTTTTGGTTCCTGTTTTTCTTTCAAGTAGCCAGGGTTTTTTTTTTCTTTTGGTATTTGCATAAAATGAAAGTATCACCAAGAATTAAATCACTGTGGATCCATTATCTACTTTTCATATTTGTCCATTCCATTTTTGTGCCATTTCTGAAGCCAAAGCTCTAAAGGTTATGTTATTTCCTTATTGCTGAACATTTTTAATGGTAACCACCATTCCTGATTCACAAACAGCTCTCAAATGAGTCATTTCAGCTAAACTAGTTCACCGTGAGTTATTCATTCAAACAGGATAACCAAAACAAAAAACAAAAACAAAACAAAGCAAAAAACCCGAGTAATATTGGTTTTCAAGGGCCACAGTTCCAACTGCATAGGGAGCAGGGCTTGACATACAGTGGTCACAGTACTTCCAGAGAACTGGATGGTTCACAGGGTATATCTTCCAGACACCCCCAGTCTTCTCTGGGGAGTGTCTAGGTGGAGTCTAGGTGTATCTGTGATGTGCGGAGTCACAACCAAAACCAGTTTAGACCATGCTTAAACATAGATCATCCTGGTCCCACACCACATGATCCTCTCATTCTTTCCTGCAAGTTTTTCTTTCACTCCAGCAAGATGGGCTTTCTCTAAAGGATCTGACATTTATTGACATTTAGATACCGATGATTAAGAACAACTTCAAATGTTTTCTTTCCCAAGGAATTTGGCATATTAACAGGGGTCAGAGATCTCAAATAAATTAACAAAGTTCTAATTGTGGCATTTCAGACAGTAACCACCATCTCTATGGTAAAGGGTTGAAGGAAGGCAAAGAAACCAGTGGACTCGTGTTCTTTTGATTGAAGCTCCAATCATTATTTCAACACCTACAGTCACCTCCAGCATGTAGGGTGCCTCTGAATGAAGAAACACTTTAACAGTGTTTCTGTGGAGAAACACTGACAGGTGGAGAAAATTAATCTCTGTCACCTTTCTTTCAAATAGCTGGGATAATGATCATAATGGCTATAAGAGCACATGTCACCATGTACTGAGCATATGCTATGTTAAGCACACTTCATACTTTCTATATTACTATAATGGCCCTCTCAGGTAGGGCCTTCTGAAAGAGGAACTCAGACTTTAAAAGATTACATAACTTGCTCACGCTCCTATAAGTGACAGAACCAGGATTTGAACTGGGTCTGCCTGAATCCAAAGCCTTTACATTACGTATCTCACTGGTAACCAGGTCATGATGCATGATGGTCAGGAAAATAGCAGGCAAGCAGTTCTCTACCTTCTTATAAAGCCAAAATAACTTTTTTTAAAAAAAGAATGCTTTACAGCTATACCTGCTACACCTTTGGGAAAGCCAACCTGTCTTTCTGAGTTAGTAGAAATCACTACTCCAGACTGGACTGCAAAAATGGAGAAGAGGAGAAAGTTACTTATCGTCCCTTTAAAATAGATCCAGGCTAGGGAGCAGCAAGCACATTGGAAAGGGGACTGAAAAGCAGGTCCCCTGCAAAATAGTTGATTCAGCCTGAAGAAGGATCTTCAGGGCCATCCTGGGGAAATGGTGCTAGCTTTTTGTACTAGCTTTTTGTATGACTAAGACCAGGATCCATTCTGGGAGTTACAGGAAATGGACTTAGTCTCAGCTACAGAAAGGAGTTCCTAATGGTCAGAGTATCCTCAGAGTATATTGGACTGCCCCTGGAGTCAAGGAGATGCCACAGGTGTGAAAGTTGACATACATATCCACTGATTTCCCTTACTTTATCTTGCATCTTTTATAGCCCTATTCAGGTTATTTGTTCAATAACACCCTAATATAGACTTCAGAGAGAGTCAGCAATACCCTACAGAAATGAGCATGAATATCTTTCAATGAAATCTCAAAACTCAACTTATCCTAATTAAGAAACAAAATGGCAAGTTCTTTCCTCACCAAATGCTAATGTTCTTTCAAGGAAAGAATGTCTAGGCAATACATTCCTATCTCACTTTACAGCTAAGAAAACTGAGTTCTTGCATAAGAAGCCATCTTCCTTTTTACCAAATACAATGGCATTTTCCCCTTGGGACTATGGAGACTTGACTGCCATCAGGTAGTCTGTGTTCTGGTGTTAGTCTGGCCACTGACAACCTTACTTCAGTGCTTTGTAATTTTCAAAAAGCTTTTATTTCTTGAAGTTTCCAGATCACATCATGAGTATAGAAGCAAATTGGTACAGTGGAAAGACCTAGATCAGGATTCACAACACCTGGCTTCTCTTCCTTCTTCCTTTACAATCTTGGACAAGAATATTATTAACTTCTCTGAGCCTCATCTTTCTTATCAAAGATCTAGGATATCTGGTGTCAAAATAAGCAGTGATACTGGATGCTAATTGCACACTGGAATCACCTATTGAACTTTACACAAAATCACTAGTGCCCAAGATACATCTCCAAATATCGTTTATCTGAGCTCAGGCATATTTGTCAGTGTATTGGTGTTGTCTGGTTTTCTTTTAAACTTTTAAGTGATTAAAATATGCAGCCCGGATTGAGAACCACTGCAGTTGTGTCAGCTTGGGAGTCAGAGAAAATGCTCATAGAAACTTATCTGAAAATTACCAAGAACTATATTAGGGTCATTTCTGTCAGTGGTCAGACTAACACCAGAATGCAAGTTACCAGATGGAGTCAAATCTCCCTCGTCCCAAGAGAAAATACCATTAGATTCACCTGATAAAAGAGGAAGAAAAGATACTGTTCCCAAGGACATGGGGTCTGAACACTCCTTTCCTCCTTAGGCATGTCTATAATAACATAACATTCTCCTGGGAGAAGAGAGAGACACAGGACATTAGAGATAAGATACAATTATCAAAGATATCTCCTCAGGAAAGGGCGTGGTGGGAGTGGGAAATAACTTTGTGAAATGAATCAGCTTTCAACACAGCCAGTTATTTTCCAAATGGGAAAACTACTTGGCTGTTTCCATTACAAACACCAAATCCCACCACTTGCATTTTTAACATAGTCCACTGGAAAGAAGTGCCTACTGACCTAATCTTCCATGGGCACTCTGAGTCCTACTAAGACAAGCCTAACTTCTCTGTACCACACTTGCCATTTTCAGAACCAGCATTGGCTAAGCACTAACTGCATACCGGGTAAGAAGCTAGGACATATCTCTCCTTTAGTCCTCAAAACAATCCTGCGAGGTGGGGATTTATCACCCCCACTTTGCATAAGAGGAAATGGAAACTCAGATTCAGAACCCAAGGTCATGCAGTCAGTCAATGACTTGACCTAGATTCCAATCCCACTCTGTCTCTCTAAAGCCACCACCTTTTCACTTTACCTGACTGCCTCCTAAAATTTCACCACACTAACGAAACGCATTGGAGATTGAAAAAAATATGAAGCCGATTGCCTACATTGCTGCCAATTTGTGGTGTGACCCTGGGCAACACATTTCCTACTCTGGGCCTCAGTGACCTCATTTGTGAAGTGGGAGAAGTGGGATTCATCTAATTGGTATCTAAGATCCCTCTTAGTTGTAGCCTTATGTCACTGATTCTCAACCAAAGCAGATTTTGTGCCTCCCGGACAGTTGGCAATGTCTGGAGATATTTTTTGTTGCCACAACTATGGGCAGAGGTGCTGATGGCATTTAGTGGGTAAAAACCCAGGGACACCACTAAATTTCTACAACACACAGTGCAACTTCCCACAACAAAGAATTATCTGGCCCAAAATGTCAATAGTGCCGAGGTTGAGAAACCCCATCTTATGTAATTACAGCATTGCAATACCCAGTTGAGCATGGACTATGGCAGAATAAGGCTGGAGAGTAAAAGCACAGGGATCCTAAATCAGGTGAACCATCAGAGAAGATGAACAGTTACAGGATTTTGTCAAGGAATAAACCAGGTTTAGGGAAGTAAGCTAAAGTCAGAAGTGTTTGGCCCACAGCATAAATCTATGGAGCCCAAAGAAGCCATGGCTGGGGGTTCAATCAGGCAGCCAGAGCCAACAGCTGTGGCTCAGGAGGCAGTAGGGGCTCTGCCTGCAGATGAGCTTATGCTCTACCCAGTCTCCTTTTGCAGGTGGCTCTGCAGCTAGAATCAGCTGAGAGGTGTCCAGGTGATCCCTACCACACCCACCCCACACCCAGAAAAAAACTGGATAAGCTTCATTTCTAATCCCAGAATATACACTTTTTCTTCTCATCAACATACATAATGAGCTCCCATGTCCACAGGTAGATGTCATGGGGAATAAGGAGTCAAATAAATGATAGTCCTGTCTCATGAAGTGTCAATAATAGGAAGAAAAAATAAAGCTCAGAAACACCATTAAGTATAACACAAGGTTAAAGTAGATGGAAAAAGTTGAAGTGCCTGGATCCAGGCTTCCACATGCTGCTCACCACCTTGTGTCCAGCCTTTAAAAAGGGGACTCTGAATAGATGCTATTCACTTTCTCCCTGATCACAATTTTCCGGCCACCCAGCTTCTGTCCTGTTTCTCAAACATGCATGGCATCCCCAGCATGCCATGCTTAGCTGCATCTCAAGGCTCTTGTGCCTGTTGGTTCCTCCACTTGAAACCCTTTTCACTTGCAAGGCTAGCTCCTTACCCATGTCTTGGCTAAAAATGTCATCTCCCCCAGAACATCCTTCCCTCTCCACCCTATGCAGACTAGCCCTGATGTCATTCAGTCTCACATTACTCATCACCACCTAATCATATCTTGTCTACTTGCTTACTGTCTGCCTCTTCCCATCTAAAATACACTCACAAGACCAGGGACCCTGTTGCTGCAGCACAATGCCAGGTACATAATAGAACCTCAATCAGTATCTGTTGAATGACCTGAGGAATGAGAGAGGTAGAAGTGAATTGTCTTTTAGTGCCCAAAGGAGGCAGAGCTCTGGGGAAATAAGGGAAGGAGGTGATGACATTCTTGTGTTGCCTGGGTAGGCATTACACAGTCAGAGACAGAAAAGGCATTCAAAGAAGGAGGTGCAGAATGAGTCAGAGCGTCAGGGCAGGAAGAGGCAGGGTCCGTTTGGGAAAAGGGCAAGTACAATGCAGCTTGTGCCGCATGTCCAGGCAAGCAATGACAGAGAAGGCTGGACTGGGCGAGAGGAGTGTTTATTTAATACATCATGAAATAGGGAGTTGAAGTTTTGGGGGCTGAGGAAGAAATCCATTCTGGTATCAGGTACTGAGTTTAGCAAGAAGCATGTATTTTGGGCACCTACTCTGTGCCAGGCACTGTGCTAGGTGTGCTCTATACCTACCAAATATAATCACCATGGCAGTTAGCCTGTGGGGCCAAATTACCACCCCACTTTCATTCCTGAGCAAACCGAGGCTCAGAGGTAGAAGTGGAACTTTAGACACCTAGATTTTGTGTAATTCCTACAACACAGGAATTCCCATTACAGATTATAGGAAGCCATCTGTCCACATGACAATTAAAAAAAAAAAAAAAAAGCCCCAGTAGGAGACAGACCTGCCACCTGTGGATGGCACTTGCCTGACCAGGGAAAAAGGTAATACTTTCAGGGCACTAATGGGTGTTGTACCACCAAAGACATTGTGATGCAAGGGATTTTTGATCCAGTCTACAGCCAATAAAAGGAACCAAGATGGGTTTATAAATCAAGTCGGGAGCACAAAATGAGGAAAGACAGATGCTTTGCAACATATTCACCATTCCAGCCCCATTCCAGCCGTAGTAAAACATTTTCATCAATTCCTGAGGAGTGGAGGTATTTTGGGCCCGTGGGAAATGTTGATAATAGTATCTTATATGTATCACATGGCAGGGGCTCCTTGGATCTAAGGATTCTAAATAAGTGTGTGTCTACATTTGGACTATTGCCACAGTAAGGCCGCTACTACCGACAAAGAAAACAGCCCACAAAATCAGTCCCTAAACACCACATTACAGGAACTATGTGGTACAATCATTAATGGTGATCGGCATTACCACTACCATTTCTTTGACATCTGCTCTGTGCCAGGCATTTTACGTACATTGTCTGATTTCATGCTTACATATCCTTGGGGAGAGATAGTCGCATTTCCTATGGATAAATGTTTTACCTAAATGGAAGAGAGTCAGAAAAGTTCAAATGGTAGGGGCCTTAGAAATCATCTGATTATTATTTTATCCAACTATATTTCATAAATAAGTGACCTTGAGGCCCTAGAAAATTATTGACTTTCCCAGAGTGGTGTAAGTTCCTAGTTAAACCAAGACTGGCTAGAAGCTAGCTCTCCTGGCTCCAAGTCCTGGGTACTTTGCATGTAGAGAGAGATCTTCTCATATGCATACAACCCTAAAGCTCACTGTCTGGCTTTTCATCTGGCTCTGTAGAGCTAGTTAAGTGTACCTGGATAAACTGGACCATGATCTGGGAAAGCTTTGTTTTGGATTGAGAAAAATTGTTGAAAATTCTTACGAGGACTAGTCTCAGATCTAAAGTGGGCAAATGCCCGGAGAGTGGGACTTCAGAATAGTGATAAAATTGTCCCCCAACTAAAAAAAAAAATTTTTTTATGTTTACTGTGTCCCAAAATTTCTTATCCGGGACAAAACCTTTTTTAGTGCACGAACTTCAGTTTCTTTAGAAATGTTCTTGGTAAGCAAGAACAACTGGCAGAGGCAAACTGGGTTAAAATGCTTGTTACCAGGTGTTTTCCTAATACTAGCTTTTGATAGGAATAGTAAAGAGGTACTTCGGATAGGGACACAAGGAGGTAAGCAAAGAATTCAGAATGTAAAATTCAAGGCTGCTGAAGGAAAATACCACAATTTTACAATTAGGAGGCCCTTGCTTTAATGTGCCTACCTGAAAAGTAATCACACAAAAACAAAAGAAATTGGTTATTCAGCAGAGAAGCCCGTGGTTGGACGTATGTGGAGTTTGAAGTGGAAGATTAAGCAGTTAGCTAAATAATTCTGGGAGGAAAACAATGCTTTAAAAAATGTTTATCTAGATCTGTTAGAAGGAAAATTGTTCATCATCCTTTTCTTCATCTTGCCATGAAACCATGATCAGAAAAAAAATTGTTTTGATATTTCTTTCAATAAAAACGTGTTGTGACTTAGAGGGCCTGTCTTTAGACACGAACTCATTTAGAGAGGAAAAGGCAAAAAGCAGTTGTTAATTTCATTTGATTGAGTAATCAGTTTAATGAACTGCTTAGAAACCATTTAGCAATGATATAAAAACTAACTTCTCAGCTATTGGAAAGCCATTAGGAAGAATCCAGTGCTGTACGGATAATAGACATCTCTGGGCTCTAACAGTTGGCATCCCTTCCTTTGGGGAGCTGGTCCCACTCCCATGGAATCACGTGGTGTTGGCTGTGCTGCCTACCTCAGTAGCCTGTCCTTCTACACACCTCTGGCCCAGGCCAGAATAGTCCTGTTCTGCCCTGGCCACAGTGATTAGGCTAGACATGATCTTGTGACCCAAATCTGGCCAATTCAAACCCTTTCCCTTTTTAAATCTATAGTTCAAGTGAGAAGAAGGCCTTTGCATTTTGAATCCAAGCTAAAATTATCCAAGGGCTATCTTCGGACTCATGTAGATAAAGATTTTTTGCAGTAGGAGAGAACAAAGCCAACTGACCCGAGCCAAGATACATGATGTAGGAAAAGAGTCCTGATGTCATCTGAGGGCCTGGACCCAGTTCCAAAGGCCAGACTTTAGCCGGTTACCCAGGGATGAGAGTTAATCACTTGCCTCATCTGCCTAAGCTACTTTGGGTTAGATTTCCATCTCTAACAACCGAAGGAATCCTGATTCATCAGTCACTGACCAGCTAGAAACTGTATAATAAGTACTTAAGAAAAAGACAGTAATTGAGCTCTAATCAGTGGTTTCTATTCTGGCAACTGGTTTCAAACTGGTCTGACTAAATTCAAATGTTTCCTGTCCAAACCCATTTGCAAGTGCTGAGGCACCAGGGTCACCATCCTGACTCCTGTCAGCCTCCATTTTCTCCTCTGCTATCAGGGAAAAGAATGTTTTCTTATGGATCCGTCTTCTGAGGGATGCTGAGACTGTTAACTCATAAATACCTGAAAATTCTCTGAAAAAGATTTAGTATTAAAGAAGCAATAAGTAGAGCTTCAAAAAGGGTTTCTTTCTGTACATAAAATTTTATTTCCTTCATCCTTTGAAAAGGAGGATATTATCAAAGGATCTATACCTCCCTCTCTCCTGTTCCCTTCCTCCCTTCTCCTCCTTCCTCATCCTTCCTCCCATCTCCCTCTCTCTGTCTCTCCTACACACACACACACACACACACACACACACACACAGAACCATTGCAGGGAGAGAAGGAGAGATTTGTTGTTTCATGTTTATTTCTCTTCTGCAGCAGAGATTGAACACCTACAGTTAGCCATCAACTTTGCATTAAATGCAGTGCCTTTGATGGAAAGAAAAACATGAAATGCATAAATCCCATCAGGACTTGAGGTAGACTGCATAGATAAATGAGAATACATAAAGAGAAAAATGGTAGAGGCAAACCACACTGATACATAGGCCAGCAAGGTCAAGCAGCAGTTTAGTACTTTTAGAGAGTCCCTGAAAAATCTATTCCCACCCCATTGGCTCATAGACAAAATTCCACTCACTGTATGTGATGCTTTTGCTTAGAGTCATGGTTGCTCTAAAATAATAATCTTTCACAATGCCACAGAATCCTGTAGCCACAAATCTCTTTCATAACTACTGCCTGTCTTGATACATAGCAATGTCCTGAATGGTGGACAGAGTAGGTATCATTATTTTTCCATTTTATAAATTAAAACTGAGACTTACGAAGATCAAGAGACTTGCCTAAAGTCACATAAGCAAAAGGTGGTGAACTAGGACTGAAATATGAGCTTCTTGACTCATGATCTCTGCACTCTATCTCTTGAGAATGCCAGACAGTTGCTGGTCATGTGATACCCTTTATGTGGAGGAAAAAAGTAAAAGCCTGTACCAGCTAACTTGAGGATGTAATCAGCCAAGGGATGGCCCTACAATACAAAAGTAGAGAAGAAGGAAACTAATCATTGTTTTGCAGGCAGAGCCACACTAAATGGTGGTCTGACAGGACAGATGTTTTTGTTGCCATCACTAGAAATTTAAGGAGATGCAGAAAATCCTGCTCACCAGAGTGCCTCAAGGAGAACCTCCAGATAATTTCAATGAAACCTTTCTAAGGTGTTAACCAAGAGCTTTTTACATTCTTCTTTGGCACACACAGATAGAGATAGCACTGCTGTTATCCCTAATAGCCTGTATTCTGTATTCTACATGGTGATAAAAAAAAATAATTAAAGAATATCAATCAGAAGGGTGTCAGATTATTCAACTTCTGGGGCACCAGGAGGTCTCAGTCAGGTACATATACCTTTCAATGAAGCCAGTTCCTGTACCTGATGGCAAAACGTATGCGCGCTCGCTCTCTCTCTGTCTCTCTGTCTCTCTTAATGCCTATAAAAATGGTCTGAAAGGCAGGCATTATCTTTGCTTTCACCTGTGCCTCTTAGAAAGGTTAAACCACTTGCCCTCCGTCACAGAACTGCCAATTGGTGGAGACAATCTTACACTTCAGAATTGTCTGCCTCCAAAATCCCCTGTATCCAAGCCTGGCAAGAAGATTAATGTTGAATCCTCATTAAGGACCCAGAATCATACTTGTAAACTAGCCTCTGATCTGTTTATAAGAGATGTGCATTGACAATGAAAATCAGTTACTTGTCATCCTCTCTTTTCTCCCAGGCCCACTAAAGAAAGGGTTGTTGCAGGGCCAGTTGAAGAAATATTTTCTACACATATGACCTCATTCTAGCTTCACAGTAACCCTGTAAGGGGCATGGGGCAGGCACTCATATCCCTATTTTACAGATGAGGAAACAGAGGCTCACAAGGATTCATGGGCTGTCCAAGCCCAACCCAGAACGTTTAACCACAGCCCCAGAAACCTCCCTCACCCACTATCTCACCAAGCCTAGCATGTGTTCAGTACTCAATAAATTAATGAATTAATAATGGATGACTGGAATCAAGGATTATATCTCAGGCAAAGTGTGCTTCTGTATTCTCTACGTGCAGCTCTGCCTGTCTCCTTGCCACAGAAAACCAAGGCTCATTACATGGTTAAATCTACAGAAGCTCTTCCTCCTGCGGACCCCTAAGACAGGTGTCACCACTGCCATTTTCTTTTAACTTGGTAGTGCCCACCCTCACGGAATGTGATCAGCCTGCCTGCAGGTGTGATTGCCTTTGCTCTTTTCTCCTCTGTCCCACCACGTGCTCCTTTCCCGCTGGATGACGTTCTTCCAGAGCCCACGCTTCTAATGGCCCCTGCCTCCCACTTCAGCATAATGAGCCATCCCTGCCCACCCCTGTCCCAGTCCAGTACAGCAGGAGCAACGGTGGCAAGAAGCATATGTGGAATTCAAGTCAGAAGACTGCAGACAGAGCAGACTCACTGCCCCAACCTCACAGAAGTGACATTCCCACTCCTCTAATCTCATTATGAAGGTGTAGTCTTGCCTGTGCCAGGGAGAGAAAGGTGAAGAGAGATCACAGATGTCCAGTATTCAGGATTATCATTTTCTGCCTGTTGAGTTAATCATCTGTGACTTCACAGATCCTGGGTTCTCACAATTAAGACAACTAGAGGGCTGGGTGGGATGGGCACCAACCCATGCCTCTTACTTACATACTTCCAGGAACATGGATACTGATGACCTCCCCTGGGTAGCTATGTCTGCCTGCTCTGACTTTCAAATTGTAATACATGTTTCTGGGCACTGGTTCTTGGCTTCCCCTCCTAAGTGTCCCCCCAGAGCTGAAAGTAATTCTCACCTCGTCCTCTCCTATACATCTCAAGATAAACATCTCCACGGTCTCAATAATACATCATATGATATGGTTTCCTCACTTTCCAGGAACACGTCAAGGATCAACTAAGGTTATATGTATATGTATATGTATATGTATATGTATATGTATATGTGTATGTGTGCATTTTGTAAATCGCAATGTGCTACACTAGTTGTAAAGGAGTGTTAGTATTACTATGACTTCCAAAGTTTGTGTCCTCCTCTGCATTCTGTGATGCCCAACTCATCACTTTAGCCCCAAAATGTAGCCCCAGTTAGTTCAATATCACCAACTACTACAACATCAAGATGAAGAAAAAAAAAATAGAAGCTCATATTTAATTAGCACAATGTTAAACATTTTGCATTATTATGCATTTAACCCTTATAAGAACCTGTGCTATAGACAGACTGTGATTGTTGTATTATAAATGAGGAAACTGAGGCCAAGAGAAAATATAATTTTCTATCTTGGTCAAGCTACTTAAAGGGCAGAGTCAAAACTGGAGTCCAAGTCTGTGGGACTCCAGAGCCTAACCATCTAACCATGAGGCTAGAGGGCTTCCGAAGTTGTCCAGTATCAGAGGCCATGGTTCTGTTCTTTACATTCATCAAGAGTTGAGCACTTTGAGAAAGGGTCCTGTCCTCAAGTAGAAAGTGGTCTGGCACAATGCTATGAAGCTTGAAATCAACCACAGGAGAAAGTCTGGAAAACCTCCAAAAGCATGGAGATTAAAGAACACCCTACTAAAGAATGAGTGGGTCAACCAGGCAATTAGAGAAGAAATTAAAAAATACATGGAAACAAACGAAAATGAAAATACAACAATCCAGATGCTTTGGGATGCAGCGAAGGCAGTCCTGAGAGGAAAATACATCGCAATCCAGGCCTATCTCAAGAAACAAGAAAATCTCAAATACAAAATCTAACAGCACACCTAAAGGAACTAGAAGCAGAACAGCAAAGGCAGCCTAAACCTAGCAGAAGAAGAGAAATAATAAAGATCAGAGCAGAAATAAACAATATAGAATCTAAAAAAAACTGTAGAGCAGATCAACGAATCCAAGAGTTGGTTTTTTGAAAAAATAAACAAAATTGATAAACCTCTAGCCAGGCTTCTCAAAAAGAAAAGGGAGATGACCCAAATAGATAAAATCATGAATGAAAATGGAATTATTACAACCAATCCCTCAGAGATACAAACAATTATCAGGGAATACTATGAAAAATTATATGCCAACAAATTGGACAACCTGGAAGAAATGGACAAATTCCTAAACACCCACACACTTCCAAAACTCAATCAGGAGGAAATAGAAAGCTTGAACAGACCCATAACCAGCAAAGAAATTGAATCAGTTATCAAAAATCTCCCAACAAATAAGAGTCCAGGACCAGATGGCTTCCCAGGGGAGTTCTACCAGACGTTTAAAGCAGAGATAATACCTATCCTTCTCAAGCTATTCCAAGAAATAGAAAGGGAAGGAAAACTTCCAGACTCATTCTATGAAGCCAGTATGACTTTGATTCCTAAATCAAACAGAGACCCAGTAAAAAAAGAGAACTACAGGCCAATATCCCTGATGAATATGGATGCAAAAATTCTCAATAAGATACTAGCAAATCGAATTCAACAGCATATAAAAAGAATTATTCACCATGCTCAAGTGGGATTCATTCCTGGGATGCAGGGCTGGTTCAACATTCACAAATCAATCAACGTGATACATCACATTAATAAAAGAAAAGATAAGAACCGTATGATCCTGTCAATCGATGCAGAAAAGGCCTTTGACAAAATCCAGTACCTTTCTTAATAAAAACCCTTGAGAAAGTCGGGATAGAAGGAACATACTTACACATCATAAAAGCCATTTATGAAAAGCCCACAGCTAACATCATCCTCAATGGGGAAAAACGGAGAGCTTTTTCCCTGAGATCAGGAACACGACAGGGATGCCCACTCTCACCGCTGTTGTTTAACATAGTGCTAGAAGTTCTAGCATCAGCAATCAGACAACAAAAGGAAATCAAAGGCGTCAAAATTGGCAAAGATAAAGTCAAGCTTTCGCTCTTTGCAGATGACATGATATTATACATGGAAAATCCGATAGACTCCACCAAAAGTCTGCTAGAACTGATACAGGAATTCAGCAAAGTTGCAGGATACAAAATCAATGTACATAAATCAGTTGCATTCTTATACACTAACAATGAAGCAACAGAAAGACAAATAAAGAAACTGATCCCATTCACAATTGCACCAAGAAGCATAAAATACCTGGGAATAAATCTAACCAAAGATGTAAAAGATCTAAAACTATAGAAAGCTTATGAAGGTAGTTGAAGAAGATAGAAAGAAATGGAAAGACATTCCCTGCTCATGGATTGGAAGAATAAATATTGTCAAAATGTCAATACTACCCAAAGCTATCTACACATTCAATGCAATCCCAATCAAAATTGCACCAGCATTCTTCTCAAAACTAGAACAAGCAATCCTAAAATTCATATGGAACCACAAAAGGCCCCGAATAGCCAAAGGAATTTTGAAGAAGAAGACCAAAGCAGGAGGCATCACAATCCCAGACTTTAGCCTCTACTACAAAGCTGTCATCATCAAGACAGCATGGTATCGGCACAAAAACAGACACATAGACCAATGGAATAGAACAGAAACCCCAGAACTAGACCCACAAACGTATGGCCAACTCATCTTTGACAAAGCAGGAAAGAACATCCAATGGAAAAAAGACAGTCTCTTTAACAAATGGTGCTGGGAGAACTGGACAGCAACATGCAGAAGGTTGAAACTAGACCACTTTCTCACACCATTCACAAAAATAAATTCAAAATGGATAAAGGACCTGAATGTGAGACAGGAAACCATCAAAACCCTAGAGGAGAAAGCAGGAAAAGACCTCTCTGGCTTCAGCTGTAGCAATCTCTTACTCAACACATCCCCAAAGGCAAGGGAATTAAAAGCAAAAATGAATTACTGGGACCTTATGAAGATAAAAAGCTTCTGCACAGCAAAGGAAACAATCAACAAAACTAAAAGGAAACCAACGGAATGGGAAAAGATATTTGCAAATGACATATCAGACAAAGGGCTAGTATCCAAAATCTATAAAGAGCTCACCAAACTCCACACCCGAAAAACAAATAACCCAGTGAAGAAATGGGCAGAAAACATGAAAAGACACTTCTCTAAAGAAGACATCCGGATGGCCAACAGGCACATGAAAAGATGTTCAACGTCGCTCCTTATCAGGGAAATACAAATCAAAATCACACTCAGATATCACCTCACGCCAGTCAGAGTGGCCAAAATGAACAAATCAGGAGACTATAGATGCTGGAGAGGATGTGGAGAAACGGGAACACTCTTGCACTGTTGGTGGGAATGCAAATTGGTGCAGCCGCTCTGGAAAGCAGTGTGGAGGTTCCTCAGAAAATTAAAAATAGACCTACCATATGACCCAGCAATAGCACTGCTAGGAATTTATCCAAGGGATACAGGAGTACTGATGCATAGGGCCACTTGTACCCCAATGTTTATAGTAGCACTTTCAACAATAGGCAAATTGTGGAAAGAGCCTAAATGTCCATCAACTGATGAATGGATAAAGAAATTGTGGTTTATATACACAATGGAATACTATGTGACAATGAGAAAGAATGAAATATGGCCTTTTGTAGCAACGTGGATGGAACTGGAGAGTGTGATGCTAAGTGAAATAAGCCATACAGAGAAAGATACCATATGGTTTCACTCTTATGTGGATCTTGAGAAACTTAACAGAAACCCATGGGGGAGGGGAAGGAAAAAAAAAAAAGAGGTTAGAGTGGGAGAGAGCCAAAGCATAAGAGACTGTTAAAAACTGAGAACAAACGGAGGGTTGATGGGGGGTGGGAGGGAGGGGAGGGTGGGTGATGGGTATTGAGGAGGGCACCTTTTGGGATGAGCACTGGGTGTTGTATGGAAACCAACTTGACAATAAATTTCATATACTGAAAAAAAAAATAAAGTGGTCTGGGAAGTGGGCAGGGGAAATCAGGTGGTTGTGGGGTATCTCTGTCATTGTCATTCTCAGTGGCTAAAGCTCAGCCAGGACATGGAGTGCTGAGGAAGCCTCATGTCTGCACGTGGCTTGGATATTTTCTTGCAGAAGTAGGAATTGGTCATCAGTAAAGGTATTAAGGACTCTGCTGAGTCCTAGCTCTTCTCTAAGGCCATTGAAGGAGTCAATTCTGAGGAGGAAGGGTCCACAAGATCGCAAAATCACAAAACACAAGCTCCAGAAGGGGTCTTCATGTCTGGGATGAGCTAAAAGAAGGCAGGACAGTAGCTAAGAGCGGTGGTACCGTGTCTTGTGTTCAAATCCTAACAGTTGGCTAATACTGGGCAGTCAGTTAAACTGCCTGAGACTCTGTCTTCTCATCTGTAAAACGGGGACAACAATGTCTGCTACAAAGGGTTAACTAAATGACCTTAAAGCATGCAAAGCACTTAGCACAATGCTGGGCCCACTCTAGACCTCATATTTGACAAATGTTAGTTATGATGACAAAGTGGCAGTTAAGCAGCTTCAGTGTGGCTTTTTGCTTCAAAAAACCATTTTCATTTTGACTTAGGGAGGAAGAAATGTTTCCCCAAACTTCGTAATTTTACTTTTCCTCAATTGGCTCTCATGCAAAAACAAATAAAACATAAATAAAAGCATTATTTAATTCTTGTCCAAGTTCCTATTTCGCAAATAAAGAACGGAGTCCCACAGAAGGAATAAGACTTATCCAACGTCACAGAGTGAGAGGGTGGCAGGGAGTCTAGAACTCCTATAGCCTTCCCTGTACACCTTCCCTGGCATTTGTTTCCAAGGCCAAAGATCCTCAAGGAAGATGAAGACAAATGGAGAAGAAAGGAAGGTGGGAAATCTGCCACCCTGTGACAATCAAGTCAGTTTGAACTGATTGCACAGGCTGGTTCTGCACACGACAGAGTGCCCCCATAGAGGCCACCAGGTATATGGATATTGGGGTTGGCGGTGCTGAAACCATTCTCTCTCCTCCTGAGCCACTCAGACTGGCATCAAGGAAATTAGCATCAAGTCTCCAAATGGTGCAAATAATCTGTGCTTAGAAACAAAACCCAGAATGAGTGATTTTTTGCTAAAGCCAGGACCAAAATGCAGACCTCCTAAATATCCCAACCAAGGATTTACCAATCTAGACTGCTACTCTGTTTTTGTATTTTTAAAGCATTAATTTTTAAGAGCAGTTTTAGGTTCACAGCAAAAATGAACACAAGGTACAGAGATTCCCCACCTGCCCTACCCATGCAGAGACTTCTCCACTGTCAACACCTCCCTGGCAGAGTGGTACATTTGTTACAACCGATGAATGTACCAAAGTCCATAGTTTACATTAGGGTTCCCTGTTGGTGTTGTGTAGTCTAAGAGTTTGGACAAATGCAGAACGGCATGTATCCATCATTATAATGTCATACAGAATAATTTCTCTGCCCTAAAACTCCTTTGTTCTCTGCCTGTTCATCCCTTCCCCCACCACCCCTGGCAGCCATTGACCTTTTTACTGTCTCCACAGTTGTGCCTTTGCCAGAATCTCATAGTGTTGGGATCTGTCAGCACGCAGCATCTTCGGATCGGCTTTGACTGCTCTGGTTTTTATTGCTGTGTAACAAACTGCTCCAAAATTTAGTATCATAAAACAACCAGATTGTGTGGGTCAGGACTTTGAACAGGGCACAGCAGAGACAGCTCTTCTCTGCTCCATGATGTCTGAGACTTCGGGTAGGAAGACTCAAAGGTTAAGCATGACTCGCAGAGTGGGGACTGAAATCATATGGAGATTCCTTAGACCTCATATCTGGCCCCTGCCCTGGGATGGCTTGAAGACTAGGTCTGCCACTTAGGGAACTCTCCTGTAGCAGAGTAACTCCCAGTAGTCACAGAGGATCAGGCTCCAAGCATGAGTACTGTGAACAAGGCATTTCCCTTCATAGCTTTCCCTTGGAACCCACGTGGCATCGCTCCTGCCAGACTCTATCAGTCAAAGCAGTCACTGGTGTGCTCTAAGTCAAGCAGAGGGGACATGAATGCCACAAAGAATTTTCAGGCATTTTTTTTTCTAATGGCACAGTTACCTTGTGTGATGTGTCTCACAACCTAAAAATGCCAGTAAGCTCCTTAAAGTCAAGGCCATACCTTACATCTCACTTCTCCTCAATTCTAAGAACAGAGCAGAGATTCTAGGCCTAAATGAAATGAACATTTCCATCTGCGCCCCCACCCTTGGCTATGGCTCCCTGGCAGGGCTCTGTTCAGGGTAGGCACTTAGTTCTAGAACATCCTTCCTCCCCCCTCCCCTGTTTTTGCCCCACTCTCCTCACCTACTTCATTGCTACGGCTTGTCAGTTCTACCTCAAAATAAATAAGAAGTCCTTCCCTTTCTCCCCATCCACACTGATGACAGCCTTATCAGAACACATCAGTCTCCCACAAAATATCTTCCACAGACATCCACTGTTCTTCAAGTAAAATCTAAGTTTCAGACTCAGAGGATCATTAGTCTGCAGGACCTGGCCTATGCCTACCCCTCCGACCCTGCCGTCTCACCCCCCACCTTGCCCTCTGTGCTCCTCTTGCCTCACCAGCATCCAAAGCACTAAGCCCTTCCCACCTCCAGACCTTTGAACTTGCCCCTCCTCCCAGAATGCCCTTCCTGCAGCTTTGTGCCCACCTGCTCATTCTCATCTTCCTGGTGGGCAGCAGCTCAATGTCTCCTCCTGAGAAAGGCTCCTCTGGGCATCCTCTCTCCATGTACCTTGGTCCTTTCATGCCAGTTATCCAAACCTGAGATGACTGTGTTTTATCTTCTTGTATTCTGTCTTGTTTCTGGCAAGTGCAGGGGTCTCTGCACTCTTTTTCACCGCTCTGCCCCATGCACCTGGAATCCTCTCTGGCCCACAGTAGGTATTCAGTAAGTATCTGAAATGAATGAGCTGGATGAGGTGCTGCATAGCTTCTGAGAGCAGAACACATTGAGCCTCTAACTTTATTTACTCTTAAAAAACAAATTACAGCAGTCCCCTACCTCGTTGATGATCTGCTGATCGACACAGCCTGCACTTTATAAGATAGAATAGAAAGAATTGGAGAATATTAGTGCTGTGGTGGGGCCCTTAGAGATCACTTCATTTCTCATTTTGTAAATAAGAAAACTGGAACCCAGAGAGGCCACAGGATTTTACCCAAGACCATATCCATTCCTTCATAAAACAATATTTCTTGGTGTTTAATTTCTTTAATTAAAGAAGCAATTGTACATTGGAAAAAAATGAAAACTACACTGAAATCTGTCTCATAAAGATTGGGGCTCCCCTATTCCCACTCCCTTCTCTAGGAGAGACCACTATTTCTACTTTGGAGAGAATCCTTCCAGGCCTTTTCACATATGCTCACAAATAAATATATGTGCATATTAATGCATCTCTATAGCTGTGCCATAACATTTGACTATCTTGAAAATTAGCACAGACTTAGAAATGCATTTCTTACAATGCATTTCTTAAAACAGAACCAACCACAGAGGTTTTAAAGAAAGGGATTCAATTCTATGCTACCCAGTGACAGAAGGAAACCCACAGGGCAGTGGACCTGCTGACAAAGCTCTGGGGGACTGGCCACATGGCAGCCAGGGAACAAACACTTTGATTTCTTTAACTGTTTAGGACCTGCTGATTTGGGTGGTAAATGAAATTCTAAACTTTCCTGGTGATGAGATGCTGACTGATCTATAGGAATCTATTCAACAGCTGAATAACCTCATGCCTTTGTCTGTAGAAGTCAAAACCAGAAGAAGGAAAACATCTCAAAAAGAAAGTGGTGGAGGGGTGCCAGAGAAAAGGAAGGGAGAAGTTTCCTGGTTAAGAATGCGAGAGCCACAGGGCGCCTGGGTGGCTCAGTCAGTTAAGCATTCAACCCTTGATTTCAGCTCAGGTCTTGATCTCACAGTTGTGAGTTCAAGCCTGAGTTCAAGTCCTGGGTTGGGCTCCATAGGGTGTGGAGTCTACTTAAGAAGAAGAAGAAGAAGAAGAAGAAGAAGAAGAAGAAGAAGAAGGAGGAGGAGGAAGGGAAGGAGGAAGAGGAGGAAGAGGAGGAGGAGGAGGAGGAGGAGGAGAAGGAGAAGGAGAAGAAGAAGAAGAAGAAGAAGAAGAAGAAGAAGAAGAAGAAGAAGAAAGAAAGAAAGAAAGAAAGAAAGAAAGAAAGAAAGAAAGAAAGGGAAAGCTAGATTCAGGTAAGAAAGGCTCAAACTTTGAAACCTCACTGAGCCTCAGTTTACCCATCTGTAAAGTGAAGATAACACCAGTACTAGTGGCACAGTACCTGATACACATGTACCCCCCATGTACCCCCCAAACGTGGGAGTTATCTGTAGAGTGAACAGGTGGTAATGACCAGGCTAGATGCCTTCTCTGTTACTTTCTATTGATCAGGTAAGGCAAATTAAACCCAGGCATGAGTCATATATATCCAAGATCTTTAAAATAAATTAGAAACGTTTATGGGAACTGAAAGTATGGTGGGAGGGCCCCCACAGCAGAGTGGCTCCCAGTAGCCATGGAGGTTCAGGCTCCAGCATGAGTAGCATGACATCAGAGTTGAGTCAGGGCCAGGACAAGCCCACGCCATGCGCAAGATGAATTTATGGCAGACAGAACAGCACAGAGGGTGAGGAGGAGCTACACTTGGTGGAGAGAAGAATGAGTGTGTTTCACAGAAGGATGCAGGGCCATACATGGAGTAAACATGAAAGCACAAGCTGATGTAGGAAGCCCAGTCTTAAATCCAAAAAATTCCCACTTTAGGCTACAGTCCCTGTACTTCTCCCCAGGAAAAACCCTCCCAGCACTCATGCAACTTGAGAGGTTTCTTTGCAACCAATGTGTCCTCCCAAGTAAGCTTCCTTTTTCATCCCTATATGCCCCGGGTGCTGAGCAAAATGTCTAGCTCATGCATATCAGCGCTAATGGTTTTCAAATGAAAGAGATTTCCTTTCATATTAATTCATTCATTCCTTCATTCATTCCCTCACATATTCGCTTCTTCAGTGAATAAACAATCAAATTTCTCAAGTACCTAATGTGTACCAGGCGGGGCTATAGCTGTGACGAAGACGCAAAGATCTATACTGGTGTGGAACATACATTCTGATAACGAATAGAACACTAATAAGTAAGCCATTAGTAAACAAAATATTGTAGTCATTGCTCTGAGAGATAATCAGGGAGGCATGAGAGACTGAGTGGAGGGGAATAAGGAGGATCTGTAGTAGGATGGGCAAGGGATCCTCTCTAAGCTAATGTCTAAGCAGATCGCTGACCAATTTGAGGGAGCTAGCCATGATGTCAGAAGGCAAAGGGGAGCCAACATCCTGAGGCTGCAGTGATTTGGAGGGTCTGAGGATCAGAAGAGAAGTCTAGAGCATGGTAAGTAAAGTGGATATGAGATCAGAGACGGAATGCCTGAAAGAAACAGGGGGTGCATTTTGAAGACAGTATGGTGGTAAGGGACTAACAAATCCTTTTAGTAGATTTCCATTGGCTGTTTCAATTTCCTATGCACATATCAGGATAGGGTTGAAATTTTACACATAAACCCACCAGGACAGTCAGAGTCCGTTCCCATGGGTCAGTGCACACACCATACCAGTTGCTAATTATTTCGAATATTATCCTTGCATCAGAGCCAACTATGTAATAAGTACAGAATTATACATCAGGTGCAGGGGAGGAAGAAGAGAAACATTATAAACATCCCTTATCTCCTGCAGTTCACAATCAAGTTAGTAATAGAGACATATGAATAATTCAATTATGACACATCAAAGCCTTTCTTGTATTAGCAATAGAAATAAAGTGCTTTAAAATCAAGGGGAAGGAAGCAGGAGGAATTGGGAAAGGAATTTGGCAGAGGTGACACCTCTGACACCAGACGATGGGATGCAATAGCACAGAGCAGGAGAGTGAGACAGGGAGTGGGGGCTGGGGGAAGCCTGAGTGGGGAAACCAGGACTGTGCATCAGGGTGCATGCCAGAGCCCTGAGGGGGCTGGCATTGAGGTGTGGTGGCAGGGGCAAAGAAGGGAGCATGAGGGACAAACAAGGCTGGAAATACTAGTGTTCATAGATCATGAGCACTGCAAAGGTCTGCCCCAGCTTCCACCTTCTTCCGTCTGCAAGGGCATACATTCAGGAAGGGACCCAGCACTGGGGATGAATACTGACTGGTCCTCACCTCTTTCCAGCTGTTCGAACTGGGAAAATATTTCCATCTGAGTCACAGTTTTCCCCACCAGTAAAAGTGACAAAATACTACACTTCACGGGGCAGTGGAAGAGGAGGGGAGATAAGGAACATAAATGCCCAGCACGCAGGAACTAGCATCATGGTGGTAGTATAACACATACAGCTTTCAGGGGTGTTTACTGGAATTAAAGCCAAATGACAGGAGGATGCCATTTTGTTGACACAAATTAAAGTGATTAGCATTACAAGGCATCTTTACCCCCCAAACTAACAGTTTCCCAAACCTTAAGGTCCATGATTCATTCACACCTGATGGCAGGAGGAGGGGGGGGGCAAGGTGAAGTAGAGCCTCTAGACCCGGGACAGCTCATCCCCATTTGATGCTAATTGCATGTGAATGCTTGAGTTAAAAAGACACCATTAAAAGTACATTAAGTTTAATTATGCTGGCAGCATCAGGCTGGGAGAGGCCCAGCTTTAATGCAGAATGCATAATTAGATAAAAACCTAATCCATTAGATTCTTATTTGTTAAGAAAATGTGTTTCATCTGTAAGTGTCACTGCAATGAATGGCTAGGAACCCAGCTCCCTGGTGAGGGCATTTCTGCCACCCCCAAGGCCTTCAGCGGTATATATGCCATGGGAGACCCACACGGCCATGCTGCTGACTTCCACAAGCCAACCGTAAAGGAGGGCAAGCTCCAGGATTCCAGGGGACAGGGCCCAGCTGCCTTCTGTTTTTGTAAGGTATGATAAGAGTCCTGGGATAGAAGCTCTTTGGGATGTATTATTATGTCAGCCATTCCCTCGCTGTGGGATATCTGGACAAGTTATTTAACCTCAGAGGACCTTGGCTTCCTCAGCTATTAAAGAAAGTGAATAAAGATGTGGTGAAAAGGGAACCCTTTTGTGCTTTGGTAGCATTGTAAACTGATAGAGCCACTAATGCAAAATAGTATGGAGTTTCCTCAAAACATTAAAAATACAAATATCATATGATCCAGCAACCCCACTTCTGGGTTATATCTAAAAGAAATGAAGTCATTATATCAAACAGAAATCTGTACTACCATGTTCATTGCATCAATATTCACACTAGCCAAGATATAGAAACAACCTAAGTATCCATCGATGGATGAATGGATAAAGAAAATTCTACTGTGTGTGTGTTTGTGGGTGTACACAATGGAATCTTATTCAGCCTTTGAAAAGAAGGAAATCTTGTCATTTGCAACAAGTAGAAGGTACTATGCTAATTGAAATAAGCCAGACAGAGGAAGAAAAGTGCTTCATGGGATCACTTATATGTGGAATGTAAAATAAATAAGAATAATAATAAAGCTCATAGAAACAGAGAGTAGAAAGTAGTCACCTGAGGGTGGGAGAAATAGAGGCATGTCGGTAAAAGAGTACAAACTTTCAGTTATATGATGATTAAGTCTGAGGATCTAATGTAAAACATGGTAACTATAGTTGATAACACTGTATTATAGGATGAAAAATTGCCAAGAGTAGAACTTAAGTGTTCTCACTTCGATAAACAAACACACAAACAAATAAAGGTAAAGATGTGAGGTGATGGGGGCACCTGGGTGGCTCAGGGAGTTAAGTGTCCAACTCTTAATTTTGGTTCAGGTCATTATCTCATGGTTTGTGAGTTCAAGCCCCACATGAGGCTCTGTGCTGACAGCATAGAGCTTGCTTGGGATTCTCTCTCCCTCTCTTTCTGCCCCTCCCTGGCACACGCGCGAGCAAGGGCACACACTTGCTCACTCCCTCTCTCACCCTCTCTCAAAATAAATAAATAACATTTGAAAAAAAAAAAACCAAAAACGATGTGACGTGATGGAGGTAGAACTCAGTGGGGGTGGAGACTCTTTCACAATGTATGCGTACATCAAATCTCATTGTATACTTTAAATATTTTACAGTTTTGTCAATTATACTCCAAATAAAGCTGAGAAATAAAATGAAGTTAACTGTAATTGTCTCACAGGGTTGATATGAGCATTAAAGGAGACAATCCCAGTACAGTAGTTAGGATGGTGCCTTGAATGTACTATGTTCCCGGTAAATGGTATTTGGTACTGAAACCATCATCATTGCCATCCCTAACCTCATCAATACCATTATTATTCTAGCACCACTGTGTGAATGAATGATTTTCCTCTCCAAGTCTCTCTCTTCTTTTACAGAATAAGATGATCATCCCTAAATATCTCAAAGGTTTTTGTTTTGGTTTTCTGTTTTCTTTTTGTTGTTGTTGTTTGTTTGTTTTTGCTGGAAGTGTGTCCTTAACTTTGATCAGATTCTCAATAGGATCACACAGCTGTTAAGAACAACCACATATCTTGTGTTTTGAGGTCACAGACCCCTTTGAGAATCTGATGCAGGAATATGAATCCCATTCCAGGAAAAATGCACACATACACACTTCACAATTCAGTTTGAAGAAGATCATGGGATCTGCCTGAAATCTACTTCTTGTCTCCCTACATGTCCACAAACCCTGGGGTAAGAAGCTGTGCTCTAAACTTCCCTTTTAGCAACCTCCTTCTGCAAACCTTGCCCTCATGGGGCCTCCACTGTCAGCCTGTGAAATGGGAATACCCAAACCTGCTGAGCACACAGGGCTGCACCCACAGGCCTGCAGTCAATCCAGATTCAAATTCCAACCATCTCCCACAAGTTGTGTATTCTCTGGCAAGCTACCTCAACCTCTCCTCCTTCTGATTGTTGGCAGGATTAAATGATATCATGAACAAAAAGGACCAACTCTAGCATCTAGTAAGATGTCAGGAAATTTTGGCCACATTATTACTATTTTTAAAAACCTTGGAGGACGTCTCATCCAACTACCCTCCCCCATTTTATAGTTGGTAAATCTGAGAGTCAAAGAAACATCCAGAGAACAAAGATCAGCGCCAGTCAAAATGAAAGGACCTTCAAAAAATTACCTAAAAAAGGAGGCATCTGGACATGTGGAAATTTAAACAAGCACACACACAGAGAACAGGAGAGGTGGAGAACAGAGGACCCCAGGTCCCAGGGCAAAGAGACAGCAACACTTGCCAATATCAGTCATGTTGCTCAAAGACCATAAAAAGCATTCCAGAGATTAAAAAGCATTGCCTGCGAGCATGGTATATGCTGACGCCCACATCCAAGTAGGACTGGCCGTGGGAAGCGGTTGGCCGCCTGGGCTTGATCACAGCTGTCTCCCTGGGTGGCTACCTCTCATCCTAGCCCTTCATAGCAATTGGTCCTCATCCCAAAAGTTCTGTGGGGCTAAGTGCATTTTCCATGCTAAAGCCCAGCAGGTGAAGGGACTGAACCGCCTCAAGGTACTATTACAAAGTCACAGCATCAGATGCTTTTTTAAAAATGTCTTTCAAGCAGCCACCTATGAGGGGAATGTCAAGGGCCCCAGGAATCCCCCGATGAAGAAAACCAGACTGGTACCCTCTGGGGTTTCCAGTCCCTCACCTCAAGAGTCCAATCAAGAGGATACGAAAGGAAGGCAGGTCAGCACAGAAAAAGCCTCAGGGCTCGGTGCCCTCAGGTCAGTATAGCAGTGTTCCCCAGCCTGGGCTTGGAGCCAGGTGACCTAAGTTTGAATCCAAATTCCTCCACTTGTGCAAGTTATAGAACCATTTTAAATCTCAAACGACTCATCTGTGAAGCGAGGATCATGACAGAACCTGCTTCCTACACTGATCTGCTCTTGAAGTACAGGACCTGGCACAACAATTACTGTAACTGTTTAATTCTTTTAAATAAAATTAAAAACCTGTATCCAGGCAGCCTTAGATTCCCCCAAGTTCCCCCAAGAAAACCAGAATATCATATTCTGATGATTACAGACCTCTGTTCAAAGAAACTAGAATCCTTAACCCCTAAGCCTCTGTCCACTTAGTCTGGCTTCCATAATTATGTGATGTATTTTTTTTTTTCCTTTTTGGAAGCCTGGCTTGAGGAGATGTTCTCACCTATCCCAGATAGATAAAATGTCATGATCCTTATTATGCAGGGTCTATAATCCAAGGTCTTAGTATGTACCATTACCTATAGGTACATTTTCAAGGAGAATTGATTAGGAGTTCTTGCTAAAGAGGGTTCTATGAAGAAATAAGCTTAAAAAGGGCTGGGTGAGACAAGTTGTTTTTCCCTACAGATCTTATAAGGGCCTTTAAAACGTTCTTGTGCATTTATATATGCAGGGGTATATCCTTCCTCACTGGCTGTTTTTTCCTATTGTCTTTGAGGAAAATTCCTTCTCTACCTATCCTATTAGTGTTGATAGCCCTGGTTATGATTCCTCTTTCATCTATGTACTCTCTTCCTGGGTTATCTCAAACAATCCTATGACTTGAAGTGCCACTACAAGATGACAACATTAAAACTCTACCTCCAGCTCTGAGCTGTAACTCCCAATTTGATACCAACCACTGCAAAGCAGGACTCATGACTCTACCCCTCCACCACCAGCCACTTTCTCCCTAGTCTTTCCCATCTCATTAAGTGGTATTGCCATCTACTCAGATGTTCAAGCCATTAACCTGGGAGCCAATTGCTTTTTCCCTTGAACACCTACATCCAATTTGCTTGCAAATTTTTCATATTTTTCCCTCCAAAATATATCTCAATTATGTCATTTCAATCTCCTTGCCACCATCGAGTCCACACCATCCTCTCCTCCCTAAACCACTACGATTGTCTTCCCAGGCCTTCCAGAGCCCACTTTTGCTCCCCTCCATCCATTATCTACACAGCACCAGAGTGATGAGACGAAAATGTGATTCAAACTTCTGTTAAAACTTTCAATACCTCCCCAGTACCCTCAAGATAAGGTCCAAATACCTAAAATTCCAAACAAGACCCTTGCTAAGCTGGGTCCTGCTCACCTCCCAATGTCCTCCTTTACCAGACCCATCTTAGTTCTTTAAACTTCATCCATACTGAATAATCTTTGGGTCCCCCAGATGAATTCCACTCACCCTCTTCTTCATCTACCTAGAATGCTTCCCTCTTCCTTCCTATCATCTGACTCCACAGATTCTTAATCAGCACATCACTTCCTACAGCATATTTTCGGTGATACACACACCCTATCCCAAATGGATGGGGTGCCCTGCTACTGTGATCCCACAGACCTTGGTATTTTCCTAATCAAAGTTCTTATCATACCAGGATATAGTTATCTTGTCCCTCCTCTTCCTTTCCCACCACATTTTTGCAGGACAGGGACTATATTGCTTTCATACTTGTAATCACATTGCCAAGAACAATACATGGCAGAGATTGGATAACCCTTAGGTGTCACAAGGAATTATGGGCAGGAAGAAGATAAAGAAAAATTATTTAGGTAGGAGACACAATAGAAACAGAGGTTAGCATGCAGACATGAGCATCAAGTGCAGGTGATGATAACACTTCGGGTTGACAAGATGTTGCCTATATAAAATGAGGCCAGATACCAGAGGACCATGGATACCAGATGCAGGACCAATAACACCACTATACATAGTCCAACACATACTATAACAAGATGGGATCAAAGGAAGTCTTGGCTAGGACTCTGAAGAGAGGGATTTGAGTCCTTATTTTTCTATGAATTAGCTGCATAATGTTGAGCTTCCTCATTTGTAAAGAGGGGGTTAGACTGGGGTCATTTAAATGCCCTCGACAAGCCTCCATTCTATGCCACAAGAGCTACTTGCCAAACATTTTTCATGCCACTGACTTATGCTTCTCTCTACATATTATTGTTTCAAATTTCTGAATGTATAGGTGTGTATCTATACATTCTTCAAGATCTAACTCAAATATCATCTTCTCTGAAAAACCTTCTAAGTTATCCCAGGGATGAACTAATCCTTCCTCCACTTTGTACTATCACAAAAACATATATGTTTCTGTTAGCACTTCCCACACTATGACACTTTCTATAATGTGGTTATAGCTATACTATTTTGTACAGATAAAAATCATGTCTAAGGACTTCTGGCTTCCGATAATGGCAAAGTAGATTTTAGGAGACTAACCTCCAACTATAGCCATTATAAACTCTAAAAAAATATATATTTTAAAACAACTGTTTGAAGACTCTAGAGAGCAAGTAAAAGTAAGCAGAAACTGGGAGAGACTTAATATTGAAAGAATGGACCCTCCATGGTTGAGATCCACAATTATTTGCACTCTACCATGAAGAAACTCTCCAGTGTGTGTAGTAATATCTTTGTGGGTAGAGTTAAAAGGGAAATCTCCAGTTTTACTGGCCAGAGAAAGTGGAGGAGAGAGTTTAAGGTTGACAGAGGTCTAGAAATTGAAGGGGAAATCTATAAAAGGAAGGAATCAGGAAAATCTGTATATAAGCAATCTTCAACTTTTTGACTGATCCCTGAATTGCATGTTCATGGGGTGAGACTCAACAGAACTAAGGAGGAAAATAACACCTGGAAGAGGTGAACAGAAATATCAGCAGTTTCCTGCCATAGGAGAGACTGAATTTGAAATTGAAATTCTACCAAGTTATAGGGCCTTGGCAACCATCTCAGGCTGTCCACTGAAACTTCAGAAGGGCCATGACTCAGGAGGGAAGACTATATCCAAAGATTAAGGGATTCACCCTAGCATTAAGGGTAAACCCATAATAGACCCACTCACACAAAGAATAAAATTAAGCCTTGAGAAGTTCAAAGTGCTGTACCAGCAATCTAACTCCCTACTAAAATAAAACCCAATTCTCTTTGGAGGAAGATAACAGAATGCAGAGTCTCTAAAACTTGCTGTATAAAACATTCAGGATACACTAAGAAGATTATTAGACATAAAAACTATAAAAAGTGGCATTCAGTCAAGAAAAAAAATTTTTTCCTATTAAAGGAAAAAAGCCATAAATTAGCCTGTACTACAATTCTCCAGAGAAACAGAGCCAATAAGAAATCTATATAATTATAGATACAGATATAGATAAAAAAGATTATATTTATTACATTATATGTAAAATAGATAAGATGCTATATGTAGTATACTATGTCATTATATATAATATATGAAGAGATTTATTATAAGGAATTGGCTCATACAATTATGGAAGCTCATCAATTCCAAGGTCCGCAAGGTGAGTCAGCAAGCTGGAGACTCAAGAGAGCCAAGGTTAAAGTTCTAGTCAAGTACAAAGGCCTTAAAATAGGGGGAGCTGATGGTTTAGTTTCAGTTCAAACAGAAAGCGGAGGTGAGACCTAAGAACACCCAGTGTTTCAGTTCAAGTATCAAGACAAGAAGAAAGCTGATGCCCCAGATTGAAGGCTGTCAAATGGGAAAATTCTCTTTTTTTAGTAGTTTTTTTTAAATTATTTATTTATTTTGAGAGAGAGAGAGAGAGAGCACGAGCAGGAGAGGGCAAAGAGAGGGAGAAAGAGAATCCCAAGCAGGTTCTGTGCTGTCAGCACAGAACCTGACACAGGGCTCAAATTCATGCACTGTGAGATCATGACCTGAGCCAAAACCGAAAGTGGGACCCTTAACCAATTGAGCCACCCAGGAACCCCAGGAAAATTCTCTCTTATTCAGAGGAGAGTTAGCATTTTTGTTCTATTTTGGCCTTCAACTGATCACATGAGGCTCACTCAAATTAAAGAGAACAATCTGCTTTACTCAGTCTACTTGACATCAACATTAATCTCATCCACAGACATCCTCACAGAAACACCCAGAGTCATGTTTGACGAAATTACACTGTGATAAATTAAGAAAATATTTTAATCCTGTTATCAAACACTAAAAATTTAATACAAAGAGTTAGATATTTTTAAAAATGGAGAAGACAGATGTACTAACTTACAACTCAATACAAAAGAAGAATCAATGAACAGAGGATAAATAGAAAAGAAATAGCAAGATGATAGATTAAAATCCATCCATATGAACAATTACATCAAATGTATGCAGATTACTCCAATGAAATCACAGATATTATCAGCCAGGATAAAAAGCAAGAACCATTTGTATTCATTTTAAATACAAGACACAAACAAATTGGTGGTAAAAAGAAGGAAAAATTACCATACAAAGAATAAGCACAAGAAAGCTGATATGTGGTATATTATTATCAAAAAGACTTCATGACAAAGAGTATTAACAGATAAATATGTACATTTCAGAGAAATAAAAGGGTCAATTTATCAACAAGCCATGACAATCATAAATGTATATTCTAACAACAAACTCTCAATAGTAGTGGAACAAAAATTGAAAGTAATAAAAGGAATTAGACAATTTCATAATCAGAGTAGATTTTAACAGCCCACTGTAAGTAAATGATAGACCAAGTAGGCCAAAATATCAGTAAGTATATAGTATATTTGAACGACATGGTCAATCAATTTAAACTAATTGATATCTAAAGAACAGTATACCCAAAAATTGCAGGACGCACATACTTTTCAAATGTACATGGAACAATAACCAAGATGGACTATAACCAAAGTGACAACACAAGTAAATAAATTTCAGAGGATTAAAATTATACAAAGTATGTTTTTTGACTACCACTGACTTAATTTAGAAACCATTAACTATATGATATCTGAAAATTCACAAATATTAGAAATTAAACACCCCTCTAAATGGTTCATGAGACAAAGAAGAAACCACAAAAATAATTTTTAAATATTCCTATGTAAAAGAAAATAAAAACACAACCTATCAAAATGTGTGAGATGCAATTAAAGCAGTATTTACAGGTAGATTTGTGGTTTTATTATTTTTTTAAATGTTTATTTATTTTTGAGAGACAGACCACAAGTGAGGGAGGGACAGAGAGGGAGACAGAATCCAAAGTGGGCTCCAGGCTCTGAGCTGTCAGCACAGAGCCCACTTCAGGGGCTCCAACTCACAAACCATGATATCATGACCTGAGCCGAAGTCTGATGCTTAACCAACTGAGACACGAAGGTGTCCCAAAGGTAGATTTGTGTTTTTAAATGCTTAAGTTAAAAAAGAAAAAAGGTTTAAATTAATGACCAAAAGTTCCACCTTAAAAAGCTATGGGGAAAAACAGAGAAAATCCAAAGTAAATAGGTTAAAATAATACAGATAACATAAATCAACATAATTTTTTAAAAGATAGATAACAAAGAAAACTAACAAAGCCAAAAGCTGTTTTTCTGAAAAGATAAGCAAAACTGACCAACACCCAGCTAGCATAACTAAGGGAAGAAAGACGATATAAATCACCTATAAGTGGTACCAAAAGGGTCTTATTACCATAGATCCTATAGACACTAAAAGGATAATAAGAGACTGTTTGGGGGGCGCCTGGGTGGCTCCATCATTTTCTGTTCACAAAAGAGATACATGAAGGACTAACAAACAAATAAAAGATACCCAACATGATTAGCCATAAGAGAAATGTAAATTAAATTTCTAATGGGATACCATTTCATACCCAATACATAAGCTAAAAAAAAAAAAAAATGTCTGTTAGGGGATCCTGGGTGACTCAGTTGGTTAAGCATCTGACTCTTGATTTTGGCTCAGGTCACAATCTCACTGTTCATGAGATTGGTCCCCACATCAGGCTCTGTGCTGATAGCATGGGACCTGCTTGGAGTTCTCTCTCTCCCTCTCCCTCTGCCTCTCTTTCTCTCTCTCTGCTTCTCTCTCTCTCTCTCTCTCTCTCTCTCTCTCTCTCTCTCTCTCTCAAAATAAGTAAATACAACATTTTTAAAAATTTTTAAATGTCTAATAATACCAAGGACTGAAAAGGGGATAAGGCAACTGATAAGGCAACTGAAACTCTTATACATTGCTGATGGGAATGTCAAATAATACAACTACTTTAGAGAAGAACTTATCAGTTCTGTGTACAGTTACTTATACACGTATTCTGTGATCCAGATACTCAATTCTTGTAGTAGGCAGTTGTTAAGATGGTGCCGAATAATCTCTGTTTCCTGTTGTGGCCTCGTACAATTCCCTCCCCTTGAATAACTTGCTTCTAACAAGAGAATACACCAACATTGAAGAGATGTCACTTCCACTGTTAGATTACAATAGGTTGTCACTTCAATCTAGGTAGCAGGCTCTATCAGTTGCCTTTCCAGCTTGTACACTTTGATAAATCAAGCTGACATCTTGGAGAAGCCAATATGGCAAGGAACTGAGGATGGCCTCCAGCCAGCAGCCTACTAGAAACTGAGGCCTTCAGTTCAACAGCCCACAAGGAACTAAATCCTGCCAACAACCACCTGAGCTTGGAACTGGATTCTTTCTCAACTGAGCATTCAGATAAGACCCAAGCCTAACCTGTTGGGATGAGCACTGGGTGTTGTATGGAAACCAATCTGACAATAAATTTCATATTAAAACAAAAAAAAAAAAGACCCAACCCTAGCAGATACCTTGATCACAACTTTGTAAGCAATTCTGAAGAAGAGGACCCAGTTAAATAGTATATAGATTTCTGATCCACAGAAACTGTGAGAAAAGAAATGTGTGTTGTTTTAAACCACCAAATCTGTGATAATTTTCTATTAAACAATAGATAATGAACACAAATGAACAAGAATTTTCCCAAGAGAAATGAAAATATACACACATAAAATTATTTGCACAAGAATTTCCATGGCACCATAGCCTAAAACTGGAATGATGAAATAGGTAAATTGATAAATAAATTATAGTATTTTCATGCAGTGAAATGCTACTCAGCTATGTTAATAAAATGTTAATTACTTTAAGTGGTTTGATTGCTAAAAGGATACACAAGACTCAAAACAGTTTATCCTCAGGAAGAAACCTTGATATAGACAAAAGATATAATACAGCAGTAACAGGAGGTCTGAAGTATAGATTTCCTTATCTTTTCATGACTGTGTTGGGTTGCCCAGGACCCATACTGTCTTTGGCTCTCAAACCACCACTGACATGTACATAATCTTAGAATCAGAAAGCCAAAGGTCTGCTTGCAGGAGAAGTTTCTTATAGTGATCTGGTTAGCATATTAGAGCTACGTGTCCAATCTCTGCGTCCAATCTCTGCTTTCAAGCCTTCTCAGGCTCCATGAAAACCAGATACAAGCCATCAATCTAATTATTATTAATGAACAAACTGACAGGCTTGTATAACCTGGCCCAAAACACCCACATACACATGGTTATAAAACATCACTTACCTCCAGTTATTAGATTCCCTAGCTTTGGCCAAGAGTTAATATAATAGTCCAGGCAATGCTGGAGAGAAGTATATGATCAATCAGCTGAGATTAATTCATCCTCCGCAAGCAATTAAAACAAACTATTGACACACATACAATGAGCAAAAGTAGCCAGACGCAAAGCTAGGTATTGCAAGGTTCGCTTCATAGGAAATTCTAGAATAGGCAAAACTAAACCATGGTGACAGAAATTAGAATTCTGAAGAAAGGAAAATGTTTGCCTGGGGCAAGGAAAACAGAAGAAACAAATGGAAAAGTTTAAAATCAATTTCAAGGAAGCTATTTCCATTATGTCCTCCAAATGAAACGGAAATCTGTAGACTATAGGTGAATTTTTTTTAAAAATCAGGTTTTAGGGTCATATCTGGGTCGAAGTCCCAGCTTCTCTATTTAATAGCATTGCATCTTGAGAAAATTAGGTAAATTTCTGCTAATCCTCAGTTTCATTGTCTGTAAAATAGGGGTAATAGTTAGATGAGAAAATATGTAAAGTATTTTGCATAGTGCCTGGCACATAGTGGGTGATTAATAAATGTTAATCTCTATTATGGACTGAATAGTATCTGCAACACCCCTACCCCCCACCGGCCCAGATTTATATGTTGAAATCCTAACCAACCTAACCGCCAATGTGACTATATTTGGAGTTGGGGCCTTTAAGGAGATAATAAAGGTTAAATGAGGTTATTACCAGGAGTGTGGCCACACCAGAACCCAACCATGCTGGCACCTTGATCCTGGACTTCTAGCGTCAGCAATGTGGGAAAATATATTTCTGTTGCTTAAGCCACCCAGGATGTGGTATTCCATTATGGCAACCCTGGCCTTTGATAATCATCACCACCATTGAACAGCCTCAATAAATGTCTTGGATTAGAGGGACATTTTCATTCTTTAATTCATATGTTTAACAAATGAATGTACCTACTGTGTGCCTGACACTGAAGAGTGGATAATGCAAAGTCACTACTCCCAAGGAGGTTAAATTCTAACGGGAAAGCCAATAACTAAACGAACAATTATACTAAAACACCAGGTACGGATAAATATTGTGAAAACAAATAAAGCAACATGGGAAGACAGGAAGTGACAGGAGCTGCTGTTTTACACAAATGGGTGAGAAACACCTCTGGTGAATTGACACAGGAGCAGAGACTTGAATGAAGTAAAAGAAACATCATGGAAATATCTGAGAACTGCCAGGTACAGGGAAGAACAAGCACAGAGTCTGAATGGCAATGTACTTGTCAAATTCAAGGAAAAGCAGAGACCAGTGTTACCCAAGCAGATCATGAAAAAGGGACAAGAAGGGGGAAATTAGGCTGAAGATGGGAGTAACAGGTGAGATCATGCAGGGACTTGGGGGGCACAACAGGAAGTTTGGCTCTTATTCTGAAAGATGGAAAATAACTAGGGGGGGGCTTTATGCAAAGCATAACTTGATTCAACTTATATTTAAGAGAGTCACTCTTAGGGTGCCTGGGTGGCTCAGTCAGTTAAGCATCTGACTTTTGATTTTGGCTCAGGTCATGTTTTTACAGTTCATGAGTTCAGGCCCTGCATCAGGCTCAGTATGAAGAGTGCAGAGCCTGCTTGGGATTCTCTCTCTCCCTCTCTGTCCCTCCCTGCTCGCTCACACTTTCTCTCTCCAAAAATAAATAAATAAACTTTAAAAAAAAAAAAGAAAGAGAGAGTCGCTCTTGACTGCTGGGAGTCGGGTGGGGGAGGGGCTCAGCAAGGAGGCCAATTAGCAGTTTACTGCAACAGTCCATGCAAGAGATAATAGGGGGCTGGTCTAGTGTGGCCATGATGGGATGGTGAGAAGAGGTCAGAGTCTAGATATATTTCCAAAGAGAAGCATTCACTGCTGGACTGAACATGTAATACACAGGAAACAGAGAAAACAGGGATGAAATCAAGGATGTGGATGGCAGAGGAAGGACTCTTACAAGGAGACAAGAGGATCTGTATTTTAATCCTTGACCCTGCTTGTAATGCTATACTACCCCACACCCCTATGCGTGTTGGATGATAAATCTTTAAAGTGGGATTAACCAGATTGGCCATGTCTCCAAGAACCATGTAATGATCCAATCAAGCTCAAAAAGCTTTGAGAAAGCAATAAAGACCACAAAAAGGTTACCCTTTATTCATCTCCAACCACAGAACCTCCATCAACTGCTGTAGCTGCCTCCCTGCCTCCCTTCCTCCCCAGGATGCAGTAATGCAATAAATCATAAATAATGCTGACATGGAAACCATCACTATCTGGGGCACTGGACAGCATGTGGCACCCTGTGAGTAATGATGGCCTGGTAACCAACGTCAGATGGCTCAGGAAAATGAATCACTCACCTTCCTAGCACAGACATCACTAAAAATGACCAAAGGAGCAGGATCGGAACTTTTTTGAGGACACTGCCTCTGCCTCTAGCTGCCTCCTTGTAAAGTGGTCATAACACAGCATGCTGCGTCCCTTTCATTGTAATGTGCTCCCAATCTTTAGGGCAAGGAGTCTTGGCACACATGTGAAAGATTTCATTTCAACCCAAGTAAAGCAGAGTGGTGCCCTGCACTCCCTGCCCCTATCCCTGCTTCATTTTTTTCCATACACATATCACCAATTGACATACAATTTACTTGTTAACTATCACCCCCACCTCTCCTTGAGAGCAGGGACCTCTGCCTGTGCTGTCTACTGCTCCATTTTAAGTATGTGAAAGAAGGCCTGACATGTAGCAGAAGCACAATTAATCTTTGTGGAATTAATGGATGGATGGCTTCTTGAAAAGGTTTTAGTTGTCTCTGGAGATCATATTAAAGATTTTCTTTCATTAAAAAAAATACATATAGGGGGGCCCCTGGGTGGCTCAGTTGGTCAAGCATCCGACTTTGGCTCAGGTCATGATGTCACAGCTCGTGTGTCAGAGTCCCACATTGTGCTGTGTGCTGACAGCTCAGAGCCTGGAGCCTGATTTGAATTCTGTGTCTTCATCTCTCTCTGCCCCTTCCCTGCTTGTGTTTGCTTTCTCTCTTGCAAAACATAAGTCAACATTTTTAAAAACATATAGACATTAACAAAATTTTGGCATACAAATTCAGGGGCGTTATAGATACCTTGAAATCCATCCATGAATAATCAATGAATCAACCCATGAATAATCCTCTTAATTAAAATCCAGAAGATAAAGGAGAGAACCTGAACCAGAAGCCCCAGATGTTAGATTTTTTAATTGTGAAATTCTCAAATCTGTAGTTTGTTTGTTTGTTTGTTTATATTATTTTAGAGAGAGCAGGGGAGGAGCAGAGAAAGGGAGAGAGAGAATCCTCAACCAGGCTCCATGCTCAGCTCGGAGCCCAATGCACAGGCTCAATCCCATGATCCTGGGATCATGAGCTGAGCCTAAATCAAGAGTCAGATGCTCAACCGAGTAAGCCAACCAGGAGCACCTCCTCCCCAGACTTTAGATTTTAATCCTACCTTCACCAATGCCTTGGGCTTTGGGCAAGTCTTTTCTATATTCTGAGCCTTATTCTTCTGATCTGTAAAATAGCTAGAATGGGCAAAGAGTTCTATAGCATCCCTTTTAGGTCTAACATTTAAAATTTTCTAGTGCCACAGAACTGAAATTCTCTAATCCAAAACTTTCATTGTGCCAATGGGAAAATTAAAATTCAGACAGTAAAAAGCACTACCCAGGTCAAAAGAGACCCATTCTAAACTACTGCCTTGGGCTTTCTGACTATGAATAAAACTTGGTGGATTTGGCGCTGTTTGCAGATGCATATTGCCTGCTGCCATACTTCCTGTTTCTGAATAAGCCCCTAAACCTGGCGATCAAAACCTGGTGAAATCTTTTGCTAGTCCTTGCTGCTAGGCAAAAGATGTCCTTAGAGATCCAAAGGGCCTTCCCTCAGGTACTCCTTCTTCACTGTCCTGTCCCCCTTCCTACTTCCTTCCCTTTGAACATTCATAGCTTGTTAGTGACCCAAGCTAGATTGTACCAATGTGCATATATGCTTTCAATTAAAACATTTTCTGAGGTACCTGTTAGTTCAGTCAGTTGAGCATCAGACTCTTGACTTCAGCTCTGGCCCCGGTCGCAGGGTCATGGAATCAATGCCCACATCAGGTTCCATGCTGAGTGTGGAGCCTGCTTAAGATTCTCTCTCTCTCTTTCTCCCTCTGCCCCCTTCCCCCTCTTGTGGACTCTCTCACTCTCTAAACTAAATAAAAATATTTAAAATATTTTCTTTAAAAACAAACAAACAAATAAACAAATACTAGCCACTGCTCCAGACTGACTCTGGTTTGACCTGGAATTTTCCAATTACCCCAAGGCTGTATGTCTTCCTGTTCTTCTATTACCAAGAGGTTGCTTCCAGCTCAAGCCTTAAGCAATCAATATTTTTTATGGATTTGATTCAATTTTAGAGCCATGGAAAGTTCACCACTTATGGTTGATGAAGAAGAAAGGAAAGGCATATCAGTCACCTCACCAGTTCAGTTATCCTTATCAGCTAATATTTCTATATTTCTTTATCAAAGAAGCTCATCCACATGGTAAAAGTTCAAGGTTATGATCAGGTAAGAAAGGTTGGACTTATACAGAAAGTGTTTTGAAAAAGAAAATCCAAGAGTCGATGCCTGGCAAAGTGCTTGATTCATGGTAGGTACTTAATTATTAGAGGGAAGACAAAAAAAAAAAAATGATGGACCCTAGATGACCTCAAGTTGTTGTTTTCACATCAACTTTTGAATTCTATGAAGACCAAAACATTGGGAAGATACTTCCTGAACTTTCCACTCTCCCCAAGTTTTGTGTGCCATTTCCCATACTTAGACACTAGACTCCTTAATACAGCCATGTGCAGAAAAAACAGCTTGTAGTTTTCTATGGCAGCTGTAACCAATCACTACAAACTGGTGACTTAAAACAATTAAAAGTTATTCTCTCACAGTTCTAGAGGTGATAAAGTATGAAATCAGTTTTGCTGAGCTGAAGTCAAGGGTCAGCAGGACCACACTCCATCCAGAGACTCAGGGAGAATCTCTCCCTTGCCTCTTCCAGCTGTGGGGTGTGTCAGCCTTCCTGGCCTATGTCACATCATTCTAGTTACTGCCTCTGTGGTCACATTGCCTCTTCCTCTTCTGTGAGTATGAAATCTTTCTCTGCCGTGTTCTAAGAAGGACACACAATTGGTTTTAGGGTCATCCAGATATTCTAGAATGATCTCTTCATTTCAAGACCCTTAATCACATCTGCAAAGAATTTTTTTTTCAAATAAAGTAACAGTTACATGTCCTAGGAATTAGGATGTGGACATATCTTTAGGGGAGCATTTTTCAGCCTACCAGTTACATCCAGATATACCCAGGACAACTGTCCTAGACAGCAACACCCCTGTCCCCACTAGTACCTGGTTGTGAAGACAGATTCTTCCTACTTTATTATTCTCTTTGAATATAGTTTTTGTAAGTTACCTCTTTTATTATTATTATTATTATTATTATTATTATTATTATTATTATTTGTTATTTTGGCAGGAGGGAAGTAAGAGAATGAAGAGAGGGCTCCTTCATCCCTGCTTGTAGAGGAAAAACTATTTCATGCTAGCTGACGTCATTAGAAGTCGGTCCCCAGAGAGAGTCAGGAAGTCAGACAATCTGCATAAACTGTAACTAAAATAAAGTCTGTGCACACAGCATGGCAGGAAAGCCATGAGCCACTATCCTCATAGTTCAGGGTAAAAGGACCAAACAATCACTGGAAAAACGAGAAATAAAATAATGGTGAAGGTCCTTGGAACAAATCTTTTAGAGAATTTCAATGGCTTTTAGGATATGCCCAGGTTTTCGCAGTCAACTTCTCTTTACATGAAGAAATCCCAGGTTAGTCAGAGGAAGATGGTGGCATAGGAGGATGCTGGGCTCACTTCGTCCTGCTGATCGCTTAGATTCCACCCACATCTGCCTAAATAACCCAGAAAACCACAAGAAGACTAGCAGAACAGACTCTCCAGAGCCAAGCGTAGACAAGAGGCCCACAGAAGAGGGTAGGAAGGGTGGAGAGGCGGTGTGTGCTAAATGGACTGGTGGGAGGGATCTGGGGCAGTGGAGGGGCAGCCCATCAGGCAAGGCAGAGCCCCTGAAGTCTGGCTTGCAAAAGTGGAGGGGCTGGACTCTGTGAGTTCTGACAGCCAGTGGGACTTAATATATGGAATGTTAAAAGTCAACAGCTCTGCTCTCAGAGAGTGGGGAGAACAAGAGGACACTGAGAGGGAGAGTTGTTGAGCCCTGGAACACAGAGCTCAGCTCAGCGGGGAACAGAGGCAGTGGCCAGCACCATCTCCCTCTCCCATCCCCCAGCCGAAACCTCAAAGGGAAACAGTTCCCGTCACCAAACTTGCTTGCACCACGCAAACACCCAACGCTGTGCTTCTGTGGATCCATCCCTCCAATGGGTCTGCCTTCCTCCTGGTGCTGCAGGGCCCCTCCCGCAGGGGACCACCAACAGCAAACCGAGCTAAGCCTGCCCCTCCCACCATTGTACACCTTGCGGATCCACCCCAGCTAATATGCCAGATCCCATAGAAGCAACACCACAAGACTGGAAGTGTGCAAGTAGCCCAGACAGGGGCCACACCACTACACAGTGAGTCCCGTCCCTGGGAGAGGGGGAAGATAATGTACACACCAGTATGACTGTGGCCCCAGCAGTGGGTTGGGGGCAGACATCAGGTCTGACTGTGGCCCCACCCACCAACACAAGTTACTCCAGACAGCACAGGGGAAGTGCCCTGCAGTTTGGAGCCACCACAGGGACTATCCAAAATGACAGAACGGAAGAATTCTCCTCAAAAGAAACTCCAGGAAGTAGCGACAGCTAATGAATTGATAAAAAATGATTTAAGCAATATAACGGAATAAGAATTTAGAGTCATAGCCATAAAATTAATCGCTAGGCTTGAAAGAAGCATAGAGGACAGCAGAGAATCTATTGCTACAGAGGTCAAGAGACTAAGAAATAGTCATGAGGAGCTAAAAAATGCTATAAATGAGGTGCAAAATAAAATGGAAGTGGCCATAGCAAGGATTGAAGAGGAAGAGGAGAGAATAGGTGAATTAGAAGATAGAATTATGGAAAAAGAGGAAGCTGAGAAAAAGAGCAATAAAAAAATCCAGGAGTATGAGGGGAGAATTAGAGAACTAAGTGATGCAATCAAACAGAACAATATCCATATCATAGGAATTCCAGAAGAGGAAGAGAGAGAGAAAGGGGCTGAAGGTATACTTGAACAAATCATAGCTGAGAACTTCCCTGATCTGGGGAAGGAAAAAGGCATTGAAATCCAAGAGACACACAGAACTTCCTTCAGACGTAATTTGAATCGATCTTCTGCATGACATATCATAGTGAAACTGGCAAAATACAAGGATAAAGTGAAAAATTTGAAGGCAGATTGAGATAAACAAGCTCTAACTTACAAAAGGAGACCCATAAGAGTACTGGCAGACCTACCTACTGAAACTTGGCAGGCCAGAAACGAATGGCAGGAAATCTTCAATGTGATAAACAGAAAAAATATGCAGCCGAGAATCCTTTATCCAGCAAGTCTGTCATTGAGAATAGAAGGAGAGATAAAGGTCTTCCCAAAGAAACAAAAACTGAAGGAATTCATCACCACTAAACCAGCCCTACAAGAGATCCTAAGGGGGACTCTGTGAGTGAAATGTCGCAAGGAGCAGAAACTACCAGAGACATCACTACAAGCATGAAACCTACAGACATCACAGTAACTCTAAACCCATATCTTTCAATAATAACACTGAATATAAATGGACTAAATGCTCCAACCAAAATACATAGGGTATCATAGTGTATAAAAAAAAACAAGACCCATCTATTGGCTGTCTACAAGAGACTCATTTTAGACCTGAGAACACCTTCAGATTAGAAGTGAGGGGATGGAGAACTATCTATCATGCTACTGGAAGTCAAAAGAAAGCTGGAGTAGCCATACTTATATCAGACAAACTAGACTTTAAATTAAAGGCTGTAACAAGAGATGAAGAAGGGCATTATATATCCATCAGGATAGCTATCCATCAGGAAGAGCTAACAATTATAAATGTCCATGTGCCGAATACGGGAGCCCACAAATATATAAAACAACCAATCACAAACATAAGCAATCTTATTGATAAGAATGTGGTAATTGCAGGGGGCTTTAATACCCTACTTACAACAATGGATGGATCATCCAGACACAGAATCAACAAGGACCCTGAATGATACACTGGAACAGATGGACTTGACAGATATATTTAGAACTCTGCATCCCAAAGCAACAGAATATACTTTCTTCTCGAGTACACATGGAACATTCTCCAAGACAGATCATGTACTGGGTCACAAAAACAGCCCTTCATAAGTATAAAAGAATTGAGATCATACCATGCACACTTTCAGACCACAATGCTATGAAACTTGAAATCACCCATAGGAAAAAGTCTGGAAAACATCCAACAGCATGGAGGTTAAAGAACACCCTACTAAAGAATGAATGGGTCAACCAGGCAATTAGAGAAGAAATTAAAAAATATATGGAAACAAATGAGAATGAAAATACAACAATCCAAATGCTTTGGGATGCAGCAAAGGCAGTCCTGAGAGGAATATACATTGCAATCCAGGCCTATCTCAAGAAACAAGAAAAATCCCAAATACATAATCTAACAGCACACCTAAAGGAAATAGAAGCAGAACAGCAAAGACACCCCAAACCCAACAGGAGAAATAATAAAGATCAGACCAGAAATAAACAATGTAGAATCTAAAAAAAAAAACCATAGAGCAGATCAATGAAACCAAGAGTTGGTTTTTTGAAAAAAGAAACAAAATTGATAAACCTCTAGCCAGGCTTCTCAAAAAGAAAAGGGAGATAACCCAAACAGATAAAATCATGAATGAAAATGGAATTATTACAACCAATCCCTCAGAAATACAAGCAATTATCAGGGAATACTATGAAAAATTATATGCCAACAAACTGGAAGAAATGGACAAATTCCTAAACACCCACACACTTCCAAAACTCAATCAGGAAGAAACAGAAAACTTAAACAGACCTATAACCAGTGAAGAAACTGAATCAGTTATCAAAAATCTCCCAACAAGTAAGAGTCCAGGACCAGATGGCTTCCCTGGGGAATTCTACCAGACATTTAAAGCAGAGATAATACCCTATCTTCTCAAGCTGTTCCAAAAAATAGAAAGGGAAGGAAAACTTCCAGACTCATTCTATGAAGCCAGCATTACTTTGGTTCCCAAACCAGACAGAGACCCAGCAAAAAAAGACAACTACAGGCCAATATCCCTGATGAATATGGAAGCAAAAATTCTCAACAAGATACTAGCAAATCGAATTCAACAGCATATAAAAAGGATTATTCACCATGATCAAGTGGGATTCATTCCTGGGCTGCAGGGCTGGTTCAACATTCACAAATCAGTCAATATGACACATCACATTAATAAAAGAAAAGAACCATATGATCCTGTCAATCGATGCAGAAAAAGCATATGACAAAATTCAGCATCTTTCTTAATAAAAACCCTTGAGAAAGTCGGGATAGAAGGAACATACTTAAACATCATAAAAGCCTTTTATGAAAAGCTCACAGCTAATATCATCCTCAATGGGGAAAAACTGAGAGCTTCCTCCCTGAGATCAGGAACACGACAGGGATGTCCACTCCCACCACTGTTGTTTAACATAGTGTTGGAAGTTCTAGCATCAGCAATCAGACAACAAAAGGAAATCAAAGGCATCAAAATTGGCAAAGATGAAGTCAAGCTTTCACTTTTTGCAGATGACATGATATATATGGAAAACCTAATAGACTCCACCAAAAGGCTGCTAGAACTGATACATGAATTCAGCAAAGTTGCAGGATACAAAATTAACGTACAGAAATCAGTTGGATTCTTATACACTAATAACGAAGCAACAGAAAAACAAATAAAGAAGCTGATCCCATTCACAACTGCACCAAGAAGCATAAAATATCTAGGAATAAACCTAACCAAAGATGTAAAACATATATATGCTAAAACTATAGAAAGTTTATGAAGGATATTGAAGAAGATACAAAGAAATGTAAAAACATTCTGGTATCATGGAATGGAAGAATAAATATTGTTAAAATGTCAGTACTACCCAAAGCAATCTACACATTCAATGCAATCCCAATCAAAATTGCATCAGCATTCTTCTCAAAACTAGAACAAGCAATCCTAAAATTTGTATGGAACCACCAAAGGCCCCGAATAGCCAAAGTAATTTTGAAGAAGACCAAAGAGGGAGGCATCACAATCCCAAACTTTAGCCTCTACTACAAAGTTGTAATCATTAAGACAACATGATATTGACACAAAAACAGACACAGAGACCAATGGAATAGAGGAGAGACTCCAGAATTGGACCCATGAAAGTATGGCCAACTAATCTTTGACAAAGCAGGAAAGAATATCCAATGGAAAAAAGACAGTCTCTTGAACAAATGGTGCTGGGAGAACTGGACAGCAACATGCAGAAGGTTGAAACTAGACTACTTTCCTACACCATTCACAAAAATAAACTCAAAATGGATGAAGGACCTGAATGTGAGACAGGAAACCATCAAAGCCCTAGAGGAGAAAGCAGGAAGAAACCTCTCTGACCTCAGCCGCAGCAATTTCTTACTTGACACATCCCCAGAGGCAAGGGAATTAAAAGCAAAAATGAACTACTGGGACCTTATGAAGATAAAAAGCTTCTGCACAGCAAAGGAAACAACCAACAAAACTAAAAGGCAACCAACGGAATGGGAAAAGATATTCGCAAATGACATATCGGACAAAGGGCTAGTATCCAAAATCTATAAAGAACTCACCAAACTCCACACCTGAAAAATAAATAACCCAGTGAAGAAATGGGCAGAAAACATGAAAAGACACTTCTCTAAAGAAGACATCCAGATGGCCAACAGCCAGATGAAAACATGCTCAACGTCACTCCTCATCTGGGAAATACAAATCAAAACCACACTGAGATACCACCTCACACCAGTCAGAGTGACTAAAATGAACAAATCAGACAATAGAAGCTGGAGAGGATGTGGAGAAACGGGAACCCTCTTGCACTGTTAGTGGGAATGCAAACTGGTGCAGCTGCTCTGGAAAACAGTGTGGAGGTTCCTCAAAAAATTAAAAATAGATCTACCCTATGACCCAGCGATAGCACTGCTAGGAATTTACCCAAGGGATACAGGAGTGCTGATGCATAGGGGCACTTGTACCCCAATGTTTGTAGCAGCACTTTTAACAATAGCCAAATTATGGAAAGAGCCTAAATGTTCATCAACTGATGAATGGATAAAGAAATTGTAGCTTATATATACAATGGAATACTACTTGGGAATGAGAAATAATGAAATATGGCCTTTGGTAGCAACGTGGATGGAACTGGAGTGTTATGCTAGGTGAAATAAGTCATACAGAGAAAGACAGATACTGTATATTTTCACTGCTATGTGGATCCTGAGAAACTTAGCAGAACACCATGGGGGAGGGGACTACTAAAAACTGAGAATAAACTGAGGGTTGATGGGGGGTGGGAAGGAGGGGAAAGTGGGTGATAGGCATTGAAGAGGGCACCTGTTGGGATGAGTACTGGGTGTTGTATGGAAACCAATTTAACAATAAATTTCATATTAAAAAAGAAAGAAACCCCAAATCTCAGTCCAAGCTCCTTCCCTGGGAGCCAACTAAGAAGGTCAGTATGGGGCAACCACTCTACCTTACCCAACTCCACCTATTCTGGGGAGCCCACTCAATGCCCTGGTGGCAGAGCCCTGATGGGAACCCATCAAGCTGTCCAGCATTTGCCTTGCAAGATGCAGGATGAAGGCAAGAGTAGGAGGAAGGTGCCTTAGTGGCTGCCTTGACACCACCATACGTCCCTGTAAGTGAGAACCATAAAAAGCAAATTGCAGATGAAATAAGAAAATCTTCAAAACAGAAATTTGCCCCAGATTTGTGACCTTGCATTAAATGCACTGCATTTGCTGTGCAAATTCCCATAATTGGCTAAGAAATCACACAGCTGGGGCTTTCGCTCAGCCCAGGGAGATGGAAATGACTTGTCGTCCCTGCAAACAGAAGTTTTTCATGTCTCTCCCCAGGGTAACCTGAATATTGGCTGCCACACAGAGCGTATTACTGCCCCAATTTGTTCCTTTTACATTCCTCGGGAGACAGGATACCACTGAAAATATTTATCTCATATAGATGCCATATGTGTCCTCCTACTGGCCTCTTTCAAAGACTTCTTGCCACTTCCCCTCCCTCAGCTGTCCCTCTTCCTAATTCCCACCACCAACAGCCAAGAAGGCTCACGTTGGGTTTTCCCTGGGTTACTAAAGCAATCTTCTCAGTGATTTCCCTGTTCTATCCTCACCTCCAGTTCATCTTGCCTACCCTAAGATTATACATCGGTTCATCACACCTCAGTCACACCTCTGCAAGGGACTCCCCCATTGCCAACCACAACAGCCCTGTGGGGCATTTCCATCAATTGTCAGGGTTAGTGCTAAGTATCATAACATGAAAAATACTTAAGCTACTGAAGATTACAAACAATATATTTATTTTATATATTAGGCTAAATTCAAGGGTATCCTTAAAACAAAGGATTATTGTCGCTGGGTCATCCTGATATATTTTCTCAAATTAGAAAAAAAATGAGTAGATAAGTAGATTTTTTAGCTAGCAAAGTGGGGTTTTCATATGCTTCATGACCTCCTACCTGTACTCTTCATTTTGTGACAATTATGAATTACTGAAGTGGTATGGATTTGATTTTACAGCGACTCCAATTTCTTAGAGCTTTATCCACAGTTTAAACTATATTATTAAATTTATGCCCATTACCTCATCTTGTAATAACAGCTTGATGAACTTTCACCTAATTTAAATGAGTGTGATCATATGAAATAAAATATAGGAAATGAGACAAGTCAAAAGCCAATTCAGAAAAAGAATTAATTTGCAAAGGCTAGCTCACTGAACGATCAGGAGGATATGTCATCCACATTAAGCTGCCACTGACAGAGAAAATTCACTATAGCTTTGAACACGAGCCTCAAACCCAAAGTCGCAAGAACATAATTCAGGTATAGACAGAATCAAGCTTCTCATGCTGGCAATTCCACACAGCAGGCTCAACACAGGGATTTATGGATTTTCCTGTGGCTAACAAGCCTCCTGAACTATACCAAGGAGGTCAGCTAATTTGTAAAATGGAAAACAACAAAGACAGATGAGAGAAGAATGAGTGGTTTATCTCTCTCTTCACCGCACATGGATAAGAATACAATAAGAAACATCCAAAGCATCAGAAGAGCCATACTACATGCATAGTGATGATGGAAGCAAAATGTGCAATAACGTATACATATTAATGATATATCAAATATCATTACCAGATTGATAGCATTCAAAACTGGTAAACTCAGTAAGTTCTTTTATTTAACAGCATAAGATAACAGGATTTACTGATGCCTATTCTTTCATGGAAGAATGGAAGTCGAGTATATATCTATGGGGAAAAAAACAAGACTCATTTTCTAAGATAAAGCTTAATTATGAAAGATTAAATTAGTCTATTTATTTTCCTTATGGAGGACAATGTTTTAAGAACTTTAAGTTGTTTATTGTATTGCTATCATGCTTCATAAGTTATTTTATGAATCCCAGAACAAAAAAGAATATGGCATTAATTGCTTTATTTTCCTGAAAATCTGAGTTTTGTGCCTATTGAGTAGAGGGTAAGTTGGGAGGTGCTATAAAACTCTATGAATGTTTATGACAATGTGTTGTACATACAAATTCATATATAATGCATACATAATACATGTACATATATACAAATATATAATCAAACAATTTTTTTTAAGCAGAGAACTGAAGAAATGTTGGTTCTCAATTTTGTTACTCAATTATTCTTCAGTTTTATTTTCCACATTCCTCAACTGGTACCATTTTCTCCATCCAAATTGTTCCTCACCACCCACAGAATGAGTCTTGTCCCATACCTCTCTTTTCATCTGGCTTCCCACTATCCAGAAAGCCATTCCTGCTACTCTCTGTCTTTCAACACCAAGCTCAGTTCTCACTTTCCACCTTCATGAAGCCTGTGCTGGAGACCTGCCCCCAGTCCTCATACTTTAATGTACATGAATAGGGGAGAGAGAAGAAGTATATTAAAAATACTGGGCCACTCCCTAGAGATCGTGACTCAGTAGATCTGGGAGCTCAATAATTCACAACTTAACACTCCAGTGAGTCAGAAGGCGTACAGGTGGTCTAAAAACCACTCCAGAGTCACTGCAGTGACCTTGCCCTCTAACACTCTAAATATGGATTCAGTTAAATCCCATTGCATCCAGGCCTAGATTGTGTCCTCAACCAGCCTTCTTTTCTTTGACTCTGCCAATACATGGAAAGCATTCAATAAGCCTAAGTTGATGTTGATGGATACTCAACATAATGGTGATAGGCTTTCTGAATTATCACCAAATTCAGGAATCTTGGATGTCACCACATTTGATAATTTCAGGCCCTGAGGTGTCTCTTCCCACATTCCTCCTTCCTTCCTCGTGATCTAGGGATGCCTCATTCTCTATTGCAAATCATGATAGCAACTCAGCAGGTTATATACAGAAGACACAAACCACCTTGCTGGAGAAGGCTGGGGATAGATTTAATGTCGTAGGACTCTGGTGCATAACATGTAGTTGATTTCCCCAAAGGTATAACACACCATATATATATATATATATATATATATATATATATATATATATATATATACATACATATACATATATATAAAACACCATTGTAAATATATATATGTATGTATATATATGTGTGTGTATATATATATATATATATATATATATATATATATGTATATGTATATTACATCTTCTAAAAAGGGTGACTTAGATTAAACATACCAAACATATACTTGACCAGGATGTTAATCAGTCTGGGATGGGATATTGAGGCAGGTAGGAGTATCTCATCTCTGGAGAATCAGAGACCATTAAAGCTGGGACAAACATAGCAATGTATCCACATCCATGCATAACAGTCCTCTTGATATGGGGGAAATGTGCGTGTGTCCTGCTATCCCAGGCACCCTGGACCCACTTCTGTCTTTGTCTTCTGGGACCTTGCTCCATCAATAATATTCATATTCATTCTTCTTCACAATGAGTATATATAATGTTAATCAAAAAAGTATACGCTTTTTCTTCTAGACATGAGCCAGCAGCCTTCTTCCAGCTCCCATGGGCTGGGGAGAGCTAACCTGACCACAAAGGCACTGGGAAGCCAAGCTGAAAGATGGGTCCTTAGAGACATCAGATGCATCCTAAATCAAGCCAAGGTGTATTTTTAGTTTAAATGAGCCAATAAATTCCCTTTTTCAAAAATACAAATTCACTGCTGAAACATTAGAAAACAACAGAAAAGCACAAAGATTGTTTTTGTGTCATACTTTAAATTATTTCCCTGATTTCTTTTTAGATTAATTTGGGATTCTTGGTCATCTGTTTTGTTTGTTTGTCTGCTTTTTTGTTTTCCTGGTATTTCTGCCTCTGACAGAATTGCCAATTCAGTCTGTTGAGGTTTTGGGTGTTGTTGTTGTTGTCGTTGTTGTTGTTCTTTAGTTGTCATATTTCTCAAATCTCTTGTTATATTGGCCTGACTCTGGACTTAGCTATTCCACCAGAGTTTGCCCACAGGATAAGGTCCGATCCCTGCCTGTGCTAGCCCAAAGAAGCTTGGGGATGGAAGGAAGAGGTGCAGAGACTCTGGCACCAGCTCACCTTGTCAGTCTTCCAGATCCCATAAAAGAACTGCTCACGAATGGACTTCTGCTGTGCACTGACTTATTCCTAAGACACCTGCACCAGAAAGGTCTGAGCCACTGCAGATGTGGTGACAACACAGCTAGCCCCAAAGCAATGGGGGAAAAGAGAAGAACTTCAATATCTGGGGAAGCTGAAGTTGCCTAATGTCACCATGTGAGTTTTAAGTATAATGGGAATGTGGGAATGATCATTTTTTATATGACTGCTCTGTGAACTATAGATTTAGAAGGATGACTAAAATGGAGTTACAATCATTATAAGTAATGAGATTTTATCCTACATGCAAATGAATCTATCTTCCCAAAACAGGCAACCCTTAATTCCATGGGAACACCAGAGGGAAGGCAAAGAGATAAAGAACTCAGAATTTTGAAGCTTTCTGTATAAGCCCCTAGAAACAGAGAAGGAATGGTAAAAATCCTGAGGAAAAACACCAATACCTACTTTCCTTGATTCTTTCTCTTCAATTCTCATATCCTTAGCTGATAAAACCAGGCTTAGCAAACAGCTTGGAAACTGATGCCAAATTTAAGGAAGGAGCCAAAGGCTGTTTTCCAAATTATGAGCATAAATGTGTCTAGCTATTCCTTCTCCTGCTCATTTCTCATTAGCACTCTGGAAAATGGGCTTTTGTCTTTCTACAAACAGTTTCACCTCTTCAAACCAAATCCTATTATCCTCCATAAATACTCCTCAATAACAGTTAAATTAAGTTTTAAATTATTAAGAATCATAAAAAGTGTGTAATAAGGAAGGTACCATGTTAAACACTGATATAGATAAAGTCCTCCACAACAATCCTGCTAATTAGATACTAGTATTATCTCCATTTTACAAATGGGAAACAAGGCTTAGAAGGGTAAGTAACTTTGGCACAAAAACAGACACTCAGATCAATGGAACAGAATAGAGAACCCAGAAATGGACCCAGAAATGTATGGCCAACTAATCTTTGACAAAACAGGAAAGAACATCCAATGGAATAAAGACAGCTTCTTCATCAAGTGGTGCTGGGAAAACTGGACAGCGACATGCAGAAAAATGAACCTGGACCACTTTCTTAAACCATACACAAAAATAAACTCAAAATGGATGAAAGACCTAAACGTAAGACAGGAAGCCATCAAAATCCTCAAGGAGAAAGCAAGCAAAAATCTCTTTGACCTTGGCCACAGCAACTTCTTACTCAACATGTCACCAGAGGCAAGGGAAACAAAAGCAAAATTGAACTATTGGAACTTCATCAAAATAAAAATCTTCTGCACAGTGAAGGAAACAATCAGCAAAACTAAAAACCAACCAGAAGGGGAGACAGAATGGGAGAAGATATTTGCAAACGACATATCAGATAAAGGGTTAGTATCCAAAATCTATAAAGAACTTCTCAAACTCAACACCCCCCCCCAAAAAAAATAATCCAGTGAAGAAATGTGCAAAAGACATGAATAGACACTTCTCCAAAGAAGACATCCTGATTGCCAACAGACACATGAAAAAATCCCAAACATCACTGATCATCAGGAAATACATATCAACACCACAATGAGATACCACCTTACACCAGTCAGAATGGCTAACATTAACAACTCAGGCAACAACAGATGTTGGTGAGGATGTGGAGAAAGAGGATCTCTCTTGCACTGATGGTGGGAATGCAAGCTGGTGCAGCCACTTTGGAAAACAGTATGGAGGTTCCTCAAAAAATTAAAAATAGAACTACCCTACGACCCAGCAATTACACTACTAGGCATTTATCCATGGGATACAGGTGTGCTGTTTTGAAGGGACACATGCACCCCAATGTTTATAGCAGCACTATCAATAATAGCCAAAGTATGGAAAAAGCCCAAATGTCCATCAGTGGATGAATGGATAAAGAAGATTTGGTATGTGGTATGCGTACACACACACACACACACATACACACACACACACACACACAATGGAGTATTACTCAGCAATCAAAAAGAATGAAATCTTGCCATTTGCAAATATGTGGATGGAACTAGAGGGTATTATGCTAAGTGAAATGAGTCAGAGAAACACAAATATCATATGACTTCATTCACATGAGGACTTTAAGATACAAAATAGATGAACATAAGGGAAAGGATGCAAAAATAATATAAAAACAGGGAGGGGGACAAAACATAAGAGACTCTTAGATACGGAGAACAGAGGGTTGCTGGAGGGGTTGTGGGAGGGTGGATGGGCTAAATGGGTAAGGGGAATTAAGGAATCTACTCCTGAAATCATTGTTGCACTACATGCTAAGTAACTTGGATGTAATTTAAAAAATAAATTAATTACAATTAAAAATAAATAAATAAAATAAAATAAAATAAAATAAAATAAAATAAAATAAAAGAAGGGTAAGTAACTTGCCAAAGGTCATATAGTTGTAAGCAATAGAGCAAAGATTCTAATTTGGGCAGGCAAACTATAGTCTGACCTCTGAAAGTTCTTCCTACATTTCCTGAACACTCAAAACAAAAGCGTCAGTGCCACATGTTTTACTCCTTGTTTATGTGTCATATAGCACTTGATCTATTCATTTCTAATATAATAATCTCAGGGCTGTGATCTTTGTTTCTCAAATAAGATTATTAGGCTCACAGAAGACAGAGGCTGAGCCATTGACACTTGCTTGTCTCCTCTGGAGTGTTAGGCAAACAGTACCTGCTGAATGCACATATGTTGAAACTGAGTCAAATGAAATCAAAATTAAGGAAATTATCATGTGCAGAAGATAAGAAAAATCAATTAACATTACACCTTGAGTTGGAAAACTATTCCCCCATTAACACTCATGTCTACAAAATGCCATGTGGCTTTACATTAAGTCTTCCTGCCCATGATCTCCCTTGCAAACCAAACATTATTAGAGAGTCCAAACAATGTATTCACATTTTACAAATTATAATTTCAGTGCTTACAAAAATGATTGACCAAGTTCATACATCTAACAATTATGTTCTAATATGAGGGTGATGGATGACACAGAAATTGAGAGCTCAAAAGAGTTTTGGATTCAGACCCATATGTGGCTATTGATGTTCTCTATACCCACAAAAAGAGATATGAACTGAGTTCAGTTTCCACGTGTGTAAGACAGAGACAACTCCACTTTGATAAGATTTTTGTAAAGAAAAGAGTTATTATTTGGAAAGCAACTAACATTGTCTGGCAGCTAAAGAGGCCCTCGATATGTGGCAGCTATTATTATTAAGGATGTAGTAAGGGTCATGAATGAGAATATAAGTTTGAGAGCCAAAAAGACCTAGGTTTAAATCCCAGATCTGTCATTTACAAGCTATTTGACCTTGGGAAATTTACATAACTTCTCTACCCTTAAATTTCCTCACTTAAAACTGAGATAAAAGACTTCCAAAGCCCGACCATGAGAGAGTACCTTCTACCAGACAGCTCTCTTGTCAAATACAATATGAAATCTGCACAAAATATGTAAAAAAAAAAAATGTTTGAAGCCATTGTAGCACAATCAGTGCAGGCAGAACATGAGGCCCTGTGATTTTAGAGAGATTTTGGAAAGGAGCTATCTATTCTGGCTTTTTTGTTTGAGATCATTTTCCAAATTATAGTGTATATGAATAGAGCCCAAGAAGAAAATGGCAGCCTAACTAGCTGAAGAGACAAAAGTCAATATTCAGAGCTGACAAAGCAGTTGGGACTTGTGGGCAAAATCCCATAGAAAATAGAACCTGGGAACAGGGCATATATTCCTCTCAAATTATTGATCACATTCTATGCAGAAAAAGACTCCAAGACATGCAGTAGCAAAAAAGCAACTGGAAGCTTATAAATCTAAGTAAACATTTCAGCCATCACATGAACCTGAAGAGATGAAGGTTGCAGTTCAAGTCCCAACAAGGTGGAAAGGCCTTTGTAAAAGATCCTAAGGTACAATAAGGGTCACACCCTAGGAATAAGAGCCACACCCTAGGATTAAAGGCAAAACTGAAATAGACCAATCAGAAGAAAGCCTAAGACAACATCAAGCTGATTCACCTGTGTTCTATCTGCTTGCTAGGAGAAAACTCAACCTCTATGGAGAAAGATAACTTCATCTAAAACTTTTACAACTTTTTATCCACAATATCCATTATCTTAAAAAACATTATAAGGCATGCTAAAGGAAAAAAATAAAAACAAAATGCAGGACCAGGACCAGATAACTAAACATCAAAAAGTAAAGGGTCAATAGAAATAGACCCACAGATAATTCAGGTGGTAAGGTATCATACAAGAACTTTAATTATGATTAATATGTTCAAAATAATATACAAATTTACCCAACACCTAGGATCTATTTTAAAAATCAAATGAAAATTTTAGAACTGAAAAACACATTTATATTAAGAATTTGATATATAGGTTCAATAGCAGATTAGAAAAGGGTGAACCGAGGATTGGTGGAGTTTTTGTGTTTAAAAATACATGTAAAATTCTTGGCTTAAAAGAAAAAAAAATACAATAAAATAAAAATAAAAAGATTAAAATAAAATATATGTAGACTTAAAATCTGTAACAATAATAGCATAAAAGATGAGAGGTAAATGGAGTTCAACTATTTTAAAGTTCCTGCATCATTTTGAAAGTGATAGAAGTACTAATCTAGAGAGTGTATAATAAATCCAGGAAGTATAACGGGATTTCTAGGGAAACCACTGAAGGAAAAGTGATTAAAAAGCTAACAGGAAAGAAAAAAATTTAACAATGAAAATAATTGATTAATCCAAAATAAAGGGACAAAGATAAGTCAAATAGAAAACAAATAGTAATATCATATAATTAAACAGAACTATCTCAGTAATTAAATGTAAATAGACTAAATATTCCAATTAAAAGACATTAATTGTTAGACTGGATAAAAAAGCAAAACCCAATTACATATTGTTTACAAGACACATACTTTGCATATAAGGACACAAAAGATTTTTTTGCAGAGGGTGCATTAAATATATTTTCAAAATAGATAAAGCAATAGCTGACAAAATAAAGCTAAAAATCCAATCATAGTTGGAAATTTTACCTACCTTTCTCAGTAACTGATAAACTGATAAAAAAAAATCAGTAAGAATATAGAAGTTAACATGATCTGTCATAATTAACACATATGGAACATTATATCAAATAACCACAAAAATATGTATTATTTTCAAGAGCATGTAAAACATTTATCAAAATAGACTTGATAAACTATGGAAATGATGCCTCTTAGGCCCAGGATTATCTGAGCAAATGCAACCATTCACATGGTTTCAGCAATTCCCCAGTCCCTGATATAAGTGTTTTCAGATCTCATTCTCTTCTCTGGCTCTTTTCTGGCTTCTCTGTCTCCTTTCTCTTCAATTCCATCCACTTTCCACATTGCTGATCCCAGCACATCCATGCTTAATGTTGAAGAACAGAATATTTGCTTGTTCTTAAAGCTTATCCCTCACATAGATCGTCTGCTCATTGCAAAGGGGAAATACTAACTATATAATGGAGAATTCAGACAATACTTTGACTAGGTGATCAAAATTAACAGTACCAGTGGATGGCAGATGGACATTGTGGCTCTGGATGTACTACCCTGGGATGGATGCAATATCAACTATGGAGTATTCCAGCCAGGAATGCATAGCCTGTTTTTATTAAGATCTACATGAGGAAATGTCAGACTAATCCAAAATAAAGAATATTCCAGTACAGAGGGAGAGCAACTTTATTCTTTCAAAAAGTCAATAATGTAAAACATAAAGAAAGACTAAGGAACTGCTCCAGATTAAAGGCTAAGGAGACATGACAACTAAATACAATATGTGATCACAGAATGGACCCTATACTGAAGGGCAAAAATGGTATAAAAGTTGTTATTACTATATTGGATTATGGTTATTTGTCAGCTGACAAAATTAGAATATGTACTATACACAGATAAACATTATATCAATGTGAAATTTCCTGAAGTTAGTAACTGTACTGTACACAAAGGTATTTAGAGACAAAGGTGCATGGTGTATCTAACTTATTCCCAAATAACGTGGGGGAAAATATACATGGAGATGGAGATGGAGACAGAGACAAAGAGAGATGAAGAGAGAGACAAGAGAGAGAGACACAGAGAGGTGACAGGATACAGAGTAATAAAGCAAATAAGGTCATTTTAATAATTAATAAATCAGATAAAGGGAAGAGCAGAAAGCCTTCATACTATATTTGCAAGTTTTCTGTAAATTCTTCACTATTTCCACATAAAATCCTTTATAAAAATGAGAAGAAAAAACTTAAGGATTCTCTATACCCTAGTAGTACTTCTCTAAATTTATGTAAGCATGAGAATCGCCTGAAGACTTGGTAAATGCAGATTGCTGGGCCCACCTTCTACAACCATTCCCAGAGATTCTGATTCCAAGGGATTCCAAGAATTCCAAGATTCTAATTCTAGTTGGTCTGATGTTTGAGGCACATTAGCCTAGCCTATCAGTGCCCTAAGAATGGAATGTTCATGATCTTAGGAAGTGTATAATTTGACATTAAATAATATTCATTTGAGAGGGGCCAAGATGGAAGAACAGCATGGAACCCTTTTTTGCCTCTCTCATCCCTGAAATTCAGCTAGATCAATGCCAAACCATCTTGCATGCCTTGAAAAGTTATTTGGGGATTAACACAACAACCTGCACAACTTGAACCACAAAAATTAGCAGGTGCATGGCACAGAGAGGTGAACTGGGGGATAAAGAAACCAAGGAGGGCAGGGAGCTGGTTTTGCTTGCAGAGAAAAGGATGGGAACAGGGGTAGAGTACAGGAAAAACACTCCCTCCAAAAGCAGCTGGAGAGAAAGAAAGAGTGGAATGAACAAAAAAGGGATAAAGGAGAAAGGGACTCTGCAAGGGACTGAACAAAAAAAAGGGAGAAAGGAGAGAGTTTAAATTCCATTAAGACACTATATACAGGGGAGCACAGAGTCTGAAACTCCACAGCTCGATACCTGGCAGTGCTCTGGTGGGAAGGGCAAATCCCCAGGAGCAGACAAGCTCTGAGGTGTTCTCAGGCCACATGGGAAGAGGCAGTTTCCCTGCTGGGAGGACATTTGGTAGAGGCTGTGCAGCCTCCCCACAGGCAAACGTCCCAGCAGACCCCGGAAAACAGCCACGTTCACTGGTATTGGAATAAGGACATTAAGGGTGAAGCCTGGCACCAGATGGGTGTTGTGGTTTACTATAATCCCTGAAACGCTGCTGCTACACAACTGTGCGAACATTTCTGGGGCAGGATGACACCCAGCCACAGCCTCTGGGCATTGCCAGCAGCACGATCACATGAACATTCCTGGGGGCGGGCTGACACCCAGCCATTGCTCAGGGAGACCCTCCCCCAAGGGTCTGAGCAGGCAAAGTTTTAGAACCCTCAGAAGTGAGGAGTTTGGAAACAGCCCCATCTGAGATAAAACTTGGGAGGGAGGTGCCTCCTGGCAGGCTGACAGCTTAATCATGGACAGTGTACAAGCGGAGAGTAGACAGAAGCTGGAGACAATGGAGGGTTGCTTGATTGCTGGTTAGGGAAGGCACAGAGTTCTAATACTAGAGACTGGGTACCTGGGGGACACCATTTTCACCCCTCCCATACATGCGCATACACACCTACACTCACTGTGACAATCCACCCCAGTAAACTAAGCAGTGCCATCTAGGGGAGAATGGAGCCATTACACCAAGCCCCACCAACTGGGCCAACTGCACTCGAAGAACACTACAAGTCTCTCTACCAGTTTAGTTTACGGATTATAAAGTGCTTCATAGTTCAACATCTAGGGGAAACTGGATGTAATTTCAATCATATTTCATTCTGTTCGTTGATCCATCTATTCAATTCTCTTTCTTTTTTTCCCTCTTTTCCATTTCTTTTCTTTTTATTGAATACAGAAAGAGAAAATTTCATTTTTATTCTCAATTTTTCTTAAACATATTTTTCTTTAATTTTTTTACTATATTTTTTACTTTTGTGTAAATTTTTTCAAATTCTTTTGCTTCCATCATTTTATTTTAGTCTACTACAGTGTATTCACTTTTTCAAATTCTCAAACGATTTCCTTCTTTTTTTCTCTTTTTATTTGTTTCTTTTCTTTTTCTTAAATACAGAAAGAGAAAAAATTCATTTTTATTTTTAATTTTTATTAAAAATATTTTTCTTTAATTTTTTTACTATATTCTTTACTTCTGTGTAAATTTTTTCAAATTCTATTTTACTCCCATCATCTCATTTTAGTCTACTTCAGTGTATTCATTTTTTTTTCAAATTCTCAAATGATTTCCTTTACCTCCCCCCCTTTTTTTCCTCTAATCTGTCAAACCACTTTCAACACCCAGACCGAAACACACCTAGGATCTAGCATCATTTATTCAATTTGTGTGTGTGTGTATTTTTAATTTTAATTTTTTAAATTTTTTAAATTTTAACTTTTCTACTTCATTAATTCCTTTTCTCCCTTCAAAATGACAAAATGAAGGAATTCACCCCAAAAGAAAGAGCACAAAGAAACGACAGCCAGGGATTTAACCAACACAGATACAAGCAAGATGTCTGAACCAGAATTTAGAATCACAATAATAAGAATACTAGCTGGAGTCAAAAATAGATTAGAATCCCTTTCTGCAGAGATAAAAGAAGCAAAAATTGGCTGGAATGAAATTAAGAATGCTATAACTGAGCTGCAATCACAGATGGATGCAGCAGCAGCAAGGATGGATGAGGCAGAACAGAGAATCAGCGATATAGAGGAAAAATGTATAGAGAATAATGAAGCAGAAAAAAAGAGATTAAGGCAAAAGAGCACAATTTAAGAATTAGAGAAATCAGTGACTCAGTTAAAAAGGAACAACATAAGAACCATAGGGGTCCCAGAAGAGGAAGAGAGAGAAATAGGGGTAGAAAGATTATGTGAGCAAAGCATACCGGAAAACTTTCCTAACCTGGGGAAAGAAACAGACATCAAAATCCAGGAAGCACAGAGGACCCCCATTAGATTCAACAAAAACTGACCATCAGCAAGGCATATCATAGTCAAATTCACAAATACTCAGGCAAGGAGAGAATCATGAAAGCAGCAAGGGAAAAAAGTCCCTAACCTACAAGGAAGACAGATCAGGTTTGCAGCAGACCTATCCACAGAAACTTGGCAGGCCAGAAAGTAGTGGTAGGATATATTCAATGTGCTGAATCAGAAAAACATGCAGTCAAGAATTTTTTATCCACCAAGGCTGTCATTCAAAATAGGAGAGATTAAAAGTTTCCCAGATAAACAAAAACTAAAGGAGTTTGTGACCACTAAACCAGCCCAGCAAGAAATTTTAAGGGGGAGAAAAGACAAAAAAAGAAACAAAAACAAAAACAAAACAAAACAAAAATAAACAACAACAACAACAAAAAACAAGACCAAAAGCAACAAAGACTAGAAAGGATGAGAGAACACCACCAGAAACTTCAACTCTACAGCATCATAATGACAATAAATTCATATCTTTCAGTACTCACCCTAAATGTCAATGGACTGAATACTCCAATCAAAAGATAGGGTAACAGAATGGATAAGAAAACAAGATCCATCTACATGCTGTTTACAAGAGACCCATTTTAGACCTAAAGACACCTTCAGATTGAAAAATGGAGAACCATCTGTCATGCTAACGGTCAACAAAAGAAAGCTGGAGTAGCCATACTTGTATCAGACAATCTAGACTTTAAAATAAAGACTGTATCAATGGATGTAGAAGGGCATTATATCATAATCAAGGGGTCTATCCACCAAGAAGTCCTAACAATTGTAAACATTTATGCACCAAATGTGAAGCAACCAAATATATTAATCAATTAATCACAAACATAAAGAAACTCATTGATAGTAATACCATAATAGTAGGAGACTTCAACACCCCACTCACTCACAGCAATGGACAGATCATCTAATCAAAAAATCAACAAGGAAACAGTGGCTAATGACACACTGGACCAGATGGACTTAACAGATATATTCAGAACATTTCATCCTAAAGCAGCAGAATATACATTCTTCTCCAGTGCACATGGAACGTTCTCCAGAATAGACCAAATACTGGGACACAAATCAGCCCTAAGTAAATACAACAAGATTGAGATCATACTGTGCATATTTTCAGACCACAACGTTATGAAACTCGAAGTCAACCACAAGAAAAAATTGGAAAGGTAACAAATACTTGGAGACTGAAGAACATCCTACTAAAGAATGAATGGGCTAACCAAGCAGTTAAAGAGGAAATTAAAAAGTATATGGAAGTCATTGGAAATGATAACACCACAACCCAAAATGTCTGGGACACAGCAAAGGTGGTCACAAGAGGAAAGTATATAGCAATCCAGGCCTTCCTAAAGAAAGAAGAAAGATCTCAGATACACAACCTAACCTTACACCTTAAGGAGCTGGAAAAAGAAGAGCAAATAGAACCCAAAACCAGCAGAAGACAGGAAATAATAAAGATTAGAGCAGAAATTAATGCTATCAAAACCAAAAAAACAGTAGAACAGATCAATGAAACCAGAAGCTGGTTCTTTGAAAGAATTAACAAAATTGATACACTACTAGCTAGTTTGATCAAAAATAAAAAGGAAAGGACCCAAATAAATAAAATCAAGAATGAAAGAGGAGAGATTACAACCAACACAGCAGAAATAAAAACAATAGTAAGAGAATATTATGAGCAATTACATGCCAATAAAATGGGCAATCTGGAAGAAATGGACAAATTCCTAGAAACATATACACTACCAAAACTGAAACAGGAAGAAACAGAAAATTTGAACAGACCCATAACCAGTAAGGAAATTGAATTAGTAATCAAAAATCTGCCAAAAAACAAGAGTCCGGGGCCAGATGGCTTTCCAGGAGAATTCTACCACACATTTAAGGAAGAGTTAACACCTATTCTCTTGAAGCTGTTCCAAAAAATAGAAATGGAAGGAAAACTTCCAAACTCTTTCTATGAAGCCAGCATTACCTTGATTCCAAAACCAGACAGAGACCCCACTAAAAAGGAGAACTATAGACCAATTTCCCTGATGAACATGGATGCAAAAATCCTCAACAAGATATTAGCCAACTGGCTCCAACAATACATTAAACAAATTATTCACCAAAACCAAGCGGGATTTATATCTGGGATGCAGGGCTGGTTCAATATCCATAAAACAATTAACGTGATTCATCACATCAATAAAAGAAAGGACAAGAACCATATGATCCTCTCAATAGATGCAAAGAAAGCATTTGACAAAATACAGCATCCTTTCTTGTTAAAAACCCTCACAAAAGTAGGGATAGGAGGAGCATACCTCGAGATCATAAAAGCCATGTATGAATGACCCAACACTAATATCATCCTCAATGGGGAAAAACTGAGAGCTTTCCCCCTAAGGTCAGGAACAAGACAGGGATGTCCACTCTCACCACTGTTATTCAACATAGTATTGGAAGTATTAGCTTCTGCAATCAGACAACACAAAGAAATAAAAGGCATCCAAATCGGCCAGGAGGAGGTCAAACTTTCACTCTTCACAGATGACATGATACTCTATATGGAAAACCCAAAACATTCCACCAAAAAACTGCTAGAATTGATTCATGAATTCAGCAAAGTTGTAGGATATAAATTCAATGCACAGAAATCAGTGCATTCCTATATACCAACAATGAAGTGACAGAAAGAGAAATCAAGGAATCAATCCCATTTACAGTTGCACAAAAAACATAAAATACCTAGGAATAAATCTAACCAAAGAGGTGAAAAATCTATACACTGAAAACTATAGAAAGCTTATGAAAGAAATTGAAGAAGACACAAAAAAAATGGAAAAAGATTCCATGCTCCTCAATTAGAAGAACAAATATTGTTAAAATGTCGATACTACCCAAAGCAATCTACATATTCAATGCAATCCTTATCAAAATAACACCAGCATTCTTCACAGAACTAGAACAAATACTCCTAAAATTTGTATGGAACCAGAAAAGACCCTGAATAGCCAAAGCGATCTTGAAAAAGAAAACCAAAGCAGGAGGCATCACAATCCCAGACTTCAAGCTATACTACAAAGCTGTAATCATCAAGACAGTATGGTACTGGCACAAGAACAGACATTCAGATCAATGGAACAGAATAGAGAACCCAGAAATGGATCCACAAACGTATGACCAACTAACCTTTGACAAAGCAGGAAAGAACATCCAATGGAATAAAGAGAGCCTCTTCAGCAAGTGGTGCTGGGAAAACTGGACAGTGACATGCAGAAGAATGAACCTGGACCACTTTCTTAAACCATACACAAAAATAAACTCAAAATGGATGAAAGACCTAAATGTAAGGCAGGAAGCCATCAAAATCCTCAAGAAGAAAGCAGGCAAAAATCTCTTTGACCTTGGCCACAGCAAACACGTCACTGGAGGCAAGGGAAACAAAAGCAAAAATGAACTATTGGGACCTCACCAAAATAAAAAGCTTCTGCACACTGAAGGAAACAATCAGCAAAACTAAAAGGCAACCAGAAGGGGAGATGGAATGGGAGAAGATATTTGCAAATGACATATCAGATAAAGGGTTAGTATCCAAAATCTATAAAGAACTTCTCAAACTCAACACCCCCAAAAAACAAATAATCTAGTGAAGAAATGGGTAAAAGACATGAATAGACACTTCTCCAAAGAAGACATCCTGATGGCCAACTGACACATGAAAAAATGCTCAACATCCCTCATCATCAGGGAAATACAAATCAAAACCACAATGAGATATCACCTCACACCAGTCAGAATGGCTAACGTTAACAACTGAGGCAGCAACAGATGTTGGCAAAGATGTGGAGGAAGAGGATTTCTTTTGCACTGCTGGTGGGACTGCAAACTGGTGCAGCTACTCTTGACAACACTATGGAGGTTCCTCAAAAAATTAAAAATAGAACTACCCTATGACCCAGCAATTGCACTACTAGGTATTTATCCAAGGGATACAGGTATGCTGTTACAAAGGGGCATATGCACCCCAAAATTTATAGCAGTGCTATCGACAATAGCCAATGTATGGAAAGAGTCCAAATGTCCATTGATGGATGAATGGATAAAAGGAGTATAAAAGTTGTGGGGTGTGTGTGTGTGTGTGTGTGTGTGTGTGTGTGTGTAATGGAGTATTACTCAGCAGTCAAAAAGAATGAAATCTTTCCATTTGCAACTACATGGATGGAACTAGAGGGTATTATGCTAAGAGAAATTAGCCAGTCAGAGAAAGATAAACATCACATGACTTCACTCACATGAGGACTTTAAGATACAAAACAGATGAACATAAGGGAAGGGAAGCAAAACTATAAAATCAGGGAGGGGGACAAAATATAAAAGACTCTTAGATATGGAGAACAGAGAGGGTTGTGGGAGGGGTTGTGGCAGGGTGGATGGGCTAAATGGGTAAGGGCATTAGGGAGGACACTTGTTGGGATGGGCAATGGGTGTTATACATAGGGGATAAATCACTGGAATCTACTCCTGAAATCATTATAGTACTATATGCTAACTAACTTGGATGTAAATTTAAAAACAAATATGTAAATTAAAAAATAAAGTATTAAAAAATAAAAATAACATTCATTCACACCATAAGAAAGTTATTTTCTTTGCTATCTGTCCCTTTATCTTTCTGTTGATATAAGGCAAGAGTTCCTAGTTGGATATAGTATGTCTTTAGCAACTCTTAATAGATGCTTATCTCTTCCACAACAAAAAGAGAGCATTTTGTAGTTCAGAGTCTGTAGTGGGCAGCATTATTGAATTAGAATTTAATAACATGGTTATAAATATGATGAGTTTCTATTTATAGTAACTAATAATGGTTTTCTATTAACCTTAGATATATAAAGTTTCTACAAAAAGTAAATTAATTTGAGTTGACTAAAAACTTTTATAATAACACGGGTGGGACATAGATACGGGAAAAAATGTAAAAATGGTATAGCAAATGACTGAAATCTAGGAAACACAACCCAAAAGGAAAAATTCAAGCTCCAACTGTCCCAAGTCTCCTTTCCCACCTTAACTGCCCCTACTCCACAAATCCTCATTCAGGGTTTCCTGCTCCCTGAGCAAGCCCCACACTCACAAATGTCTGGACCTTTCACCTGCTCATTTCACTCACTGAGTCATCCCGTCCTTCCTCCCATCCTGTCCCCAAATGGTTCTGTTCTGTGAGAAAATTTCAATGTATGCAGGGTATAAAATCTGCTCCTGTAAGAAAGCTAGGGGAAAAAAAATGGAACATTTATTCACTTGAAAAAAAAAAAAAAAAGAGCCCTGAGTCAGTGAGATAAGAATAACTAGAAAGGCAATTCTACTTCTAAGAATGTATCCTCGGGTAATAATCAGAACAGCACACAAGTGATTCTGTACATTGATATTCCTGTGTAATTTATAACAGCAAAATACTAAAATAGTAAAACCACCAATGCCCAACATGAGAAGACTGGTTTGTAATATTCCATTATAAGGAAGTACCATGGTTTATTTTACTAGTGAAATCCACACATTTAAAAAAAAAAATATGACATGGGAGAAATATCCAAGGATGTAGTGAACACCTAGATTTTCTCTCCACTATCGAGTTCATCCTTCCTATTTTGCATGGCCACAAAGTATTTGTGGAAATTGAAACCATTTCCGAAAAGGGGCTCAAATTTATCTAAGCCAGTGATTTTCAACACGTGGTCTCTGGACCAGCAACATGAGCATCGCCTGGAAACTTGTTATAAATGCAAATCACTTCACCTTGATCTGCTGAATCAGAAACACTGGGGTAAACCCCAAATCTGAATTTTTACCAGCCCCCAAGGGGATTCTGAAGCACACTCAAATATGAGAACCACTGATCCAGGCCAATTATGGTAAATTGATCTCCCTTTACAGTCTTGATTCAGGGGTGGACACATTGCTTAATTGGGGCCAATGAGATGGGAAGGAAAGTTTGCTGGTAACTTTTGGATAGGGGTTTCTACACTTAATGGGGTTTTTAGAAAGAGCACCTATTCCCCTGGACTTTTTGTGTATAGATACAGTGCCTGGGATTGCTAAAGCCATGCTTTATTAGTTGAAGCAGAAGATGATGGAGCTGAGAGAATTACACAAAATGAAGGCAGAAACACTGGATTAAGATAATCCTAAATTCTACTCTACCTTTGGATTTTCAGTTATGTGAACTAATCTACTCATTTTACTAGCCAGTTTGAGTTGGTTATTTTGATACTTATAGTCAGCTCTCATCTGATACATGATATGCTCCTAAGTTTAAAACACATATAGAGGCTCATAGGGATAAAAGGACTAGAAGAAAATATATTTAACATATATATCTTTGTTCTGTCTTGGTGGAAAGGTTACAAAACAGGCTGTTTTCCCTGTATTGTTCCAATTTTTATAAGAATTACTTTTATAATCAGAAAAAAATATTTTAAAAATAGAGGAAGTTATTCCAAATATATTGTGTTTAAAGGAGAGTCAAGAACCACCAAAACACAAGAGATAATAAAGACAAGTGGTATGGGACTCTGGGCAGATGGTATAAACCAAAGGAACCAAGAACACAGAGTGCTCAGAATTAGTAGCAGTGAGGTGTTAAGGAGATAATTAACGCTTATATTCTAAATAGCAACTGAATATAAGTGAGAACAGATGGGGTTCAATATCTATGAGAAGACCCAGGGCAGTACAAAGATGGAAGTAGAGATAAACAAGAAAATATTTGGAGAAAAGATACTTATAATTAGTAACACCATGCTCAATTTGTACTAGGGATTCATTTCCTTTAGCCTTTGCTCCAACTCAGTTACTCCAGGATCCATGGCAAGAAGGTACCTATATTCCTGGTATAGGTACAACGTTTTAATACTTACATGTATTACATGCTTACTATATGTCAAACACTGAATATATATTATCTTATTTAATACTCTTTGAGGCAGATGCCATTATTAGCCATGTTATACAGATTGGGTTGCTGACACTCAGAGTGGCTAGTGCCTTATTCCAATGCACATAGGTGGAAAAGGATGAAGATTTGAACTGTTCTGACTCCAAAACCTGCCTACCTACCACTACACTCTCGCAGCAGCCAAGAAATGTTTGTGGAATGATAAATGTCATTCTACACAATACCTGGTTTTAAGTGCTGCTGTCAAAATAAATAAAATTTTCACATAAGGTAACATATAGAGTGCTATAAATATGTTCTTACTCTTTGTTATCCATGAACTCTAAGCACTGTTGGTCAAAGATAAATACAATTACTGAATGAGTATTCATGATGAAAAGCAAGTCTGAGCCTCTCAGGAGACAGAGAAAGAGAGAAAGCCTGGGGCTTGAGATCTGGACAGATCATAAGTTAGATACATTTTTAGGGTTCAGAGTTAGTAAGCGCCAATAAGGGATCACCTATCACTTAATGGACATGATGAGAATTGCCTAAAAGAGATTTAAAGAATCTCAGCCTATAACTCAAGCCCTATTTATTGATGAGTATGACTTAAGGAATAAATTGAACCAGGCCAAGAGAAACTAAAAAAAAAACTATCTTCCTCATCAAGAAAGCAGCTTTAAGAAACAGTGAGAATGAATGAAGTAGACAGACACTTCATGAACCTCTTCTCTGCTTCATGCAGTTGCCCACTGGGGCAACTCCCTTTCAAGGGGACATATTTTGAATGTGCTCAAGATGAAATGAAAAATAAAATAAAATAAAATAAAATAAAATAAAATAAAATAAAATAAGAGAAAGAGAAGATTCTGGCAACTATACTAAGCTCAGAAGGAACTAGTGCATGCTTGACCCATCTCTTTATTTCTAATGAGATTTGGCTGCCTTATTCAAACACACCCCAGGCCTAGAGGACAGTGCCAAGGAGGAAAGCCTTACCAGAGGATCCTACATATCCCCAATGTCACTATTCTCAAAAAAAAAGCCCCCCAAACACTACCATGTGCCCTGACTCTAGCAAAGATGGTTCTTGGAACAACATTCACTATAATTGTCACTGAAAGCTACTGGTAGACAGAGATTGCTCTTGGCTGAGACAAACTGAGAAGGAACAGGGCGGAGGAGAACTTCATTTGTAGGAAGATGAAAGTTACAGCTTCCTGTGCTTTCTACCATTACAGTTCTAGTTGGGGTTTTCTGGATTTCTATTTGGCACTGGATTTGGCTCTAATAAAGAGGAATGTTTGAAGATATTTTGTGCCATTTAGAAGGTTTTATGATCAAGAGGCCTTTAGCCTGTGGGGGAACAAATGGACAATCTCTTTATCCTACTGGTTTATAAACTCAAAAGTACAGAGACCGGGTGTGTTTTATTCACCAGTGTATATTCATCACTGAGCCTGACACAGAGTAGGTGATGAATGAATGAATGAATGAATGAATGAATGAATACCAACTTTCTAGAAATACCTTAGAATCTCAGGTTGGAAAAAATGAGAAGAAATCTACTCCAGCCTCCATAAAATCAGACATCTCCTTTAACAACATTCTTGACAAGAATGCATTCCATATCAACCAATTCATTATTCTACCTCAGTCTAGAAAGTCCATTTAATTTTCAAATGGCTATGCTTTTTTGTTCACCCTTACTGGAATTAGAATCTTTCCTTCTTCCTGAAAATGGGAGCCATTGGTCCTCATTCTATTATCTGGGATGCCCACCCCCAAATTAAGTCAGACAATTTTAATAAGAGAGCCTTCTGAATATCAAACTCTTTCTTGGCTCTACCTCAGGCTCAGTATCCTCAGATATTTTAACAACATTCAATATTGTTTCAAGATCTCCAACCACCCAATTTCTAACATTCTTCAAAGTATGACTTAAGGAATGTCTCCAAAATGTCACGCAACCAGTGTGGAATGGAGCAGGATAATCTGATCCCTGGCCTGAATAGCCTATTGGGATACCAGCCCAAAATAAGATAAACATTTAATCGGCAGGAAGGATTTCCTTAGAAAATACCTGTGGATGAGCTCAACTTCTGAAACATGTATTCATTCATTCATCAGCATTTACTGAGTACCTAATACATACCGAAATGGAGCCAGCTGGTAAGTGTATAGAATAGAGGTCGTTCCTACCCTTGTCAAGCTTGGAGTATAGTGTACAATGGGAAACCATAAAGAATTTAAGAAAAAGGAATAAACTAGATGAAAATCATTCTATTTTTTCCCCATTATTATCCCATCAAATGACCAAAACACCTTAGATCCTCCTAGATGCCTCATTTTTGTGACCTTTAATACCCTGGTCCAAGAACCCTCATTTAAAGTGGGATAATAGAAACAGCACAAGCCTAGATAGCAGGAATTGATTCTAGTCTTGGCACTGCCACTAACTTGCTTTGTGACTTTAGTTTTTTCTATTCCCTACTAACTCATCTGTGCATAAAAAGGATGGCTGAGACCTCTTCTGGCACCTTCTATGCATTCATCCATATAGTTTCCATGTCTTGATGTGATTTCAGGTTAAAACTGAAATATCTTCCAGGAATAGGCTGCCCCCACTCTCCTTGGAGGTCCAGTTTAATGGATTCTTTCTCTCCTTTTGCAGGGTTTTAGTCCCTTCAGGTTGCTATAACAAAAATACCATAGACAGGGTGGCTTAAACAACAAACATTTATTACTTCTAGTTCTAGTGGCTGGAGAGTCTGAGATCAAGATGTCAGCAGATTTGATGTCTGGTGAGGGCCTGCTTCCCGGGTTATCTTCTATGTCCTTGCATGGTGGACAGGGCACCGGAGCTCTCTGGGGTTTCTTTTAGAAGGGCACTAATCTCATTCACGTGGGTTCCACCTCATGACTTAATCACATCCCAAAGGCCCATTTCCTAATACCAATGCATTGGGGGTTAGGATTTCCACAAATAAATTTTGAGGGGCTGAAAACATTCAGGCTCTGGTACCTGCACCCAAACATCCCTCTGATATATTTCAGATAAAGAGATAAAGAGAAGATACTCTTTCCTTTGCCCAAGATGTCCAATTCATCACCAAGTCCTGGTGTTTCTGCCTCCAAGCACATAGCTGAAATGCATCCTCTTGACCATAACCTAAGTACTGTGATAGCTCCTCATTGGTCCTCCCACTAGCCCCTTTCTACCCTGCAATTCATTCTCCACACATAACCAGAGTGCTTTTTTTTCAGAGTGTTCTTTCTAAAACTTACATCATACCACTAAACTCCATTAGAAGCCTCCAATAAACTTCCTACTGCATAAAAAAAAAAAAAATCCAAACTCCTTTCCTTAGTTTGCAAGGCCTTTTGGTGCTGGCCTTAGCTTCCTTTCTCTATGAGCATCTTGCATCATCCTTCTCTCCCTTGCTCCTGAAGATTCTGCTTCAATGGACTTTTTCAGTCCATCCAGCACACCTCTCTCTTCCCACCCTAAGGTCTTCGTCCTTCCTGTTCTCTCTACTGTCTCCAATCCTTTGCATGGCATATTTCCTACTTTTTTTAGATATAGGCCCAAACATCACCTCCCCAAGGACCCTTTCCTGACCACTTCATGTAGAGGAAAACCAATCAATCCCAGTCTCTCTTATACACACACATCACAGGTCTCATGATCATTTCTCCTTATTTTTACCCAAGAACTTGTCACCCTATAATTATCTTGTTGGTTTACTTGTTTGTCATCTGTCCAGCCTACTAGAAAATGTTCCATGAGACTAGGAACCTGGTCTGTCAGACAATCCTTTAAGAGTATCTGGTATCTGGTAAATAGCAGACAGTTTTTAAAATTATTTCTTTATATTTATTTATTTTTGAGAGACAGAGGGAGACAGAGCATGAGCAGGGGAGGGGCAGAAAAAGAAGGAGACACAGAATCCAAAGCAGGCTCTAGGTTCTGAGCAAGCTGTCAGCACAGAGCCCAACATGGGCTCAAACCTACAAACCATGAGATCGTGACCTGAGCCCAAGTCAGACGCTCAACCAACTGAGCCACCCAGGCGCCCCTGGTAAATAGCAAACATTTAATGAATGTTTGTTGAATAGCGAATAAGTGAAGGAATGAATCAATTCACCACTGCTTCTCTTATTTCTGTGCCTTTTAATACTTGTATGGAGGGGAGGGGAGGGCAAAAACAGAAACAGAAGGACATTAAAAAGTAATGACCATGACGGTGAGAATTTTGAAAAATATGACAAGGAGGAGTGTTCAGCCCTCAAAGTCATACTCACCATAAAAAAAAAAAAAAGAAAAAAACAAATTCCAAGTATCTAACAGCAGAGGTGCCCAAGCAAGAAATGGGCTGCCTTGTAGATGAGCCACTCCCTCAGTGTGTGTGTGCAGGGGCTGCACAGCCACTGCCAGGGCTATTGCAGAGGGGATTTACACATCCTGAGGGATGCTGGGCTAGGTGGCTGTGAAGGATGAGCTCATGGCTGGAGCGGCCCCAGGCCAGCAAGTACGAGAGCACTAAAACCCTAGTGAGGTGCTTCCTCCTCCAGTAAATACACAACATACGTTCAATTAGTTTCTCTGCTCCAGAAGAACTGTCTCTTAGTGCCCTCAGCAATGAGATCTTGCTAATTGAAAACACTTCCCTCTATCTGCTTGAGAAGATTGGACTAAACTAGGCTACTGAAATGTAGTACATGGGGCGGGAGCCTAACTGGGGCAGGGGAGACACAGTAGAGCAGAAACACAGACAGTCTGGGGTGGTGGAGACAAGGGATGGGTCTCATTCCAGCCACTGCTCAGAGATGCTGGAACTTCCAGTCTTTGAAGAATGCATTTTATCAGAAAATGAGTATACCCGGCTTAGGGGTTATATTTCCACCTGCCCCCCTCCTTGGAATGATTAATTTCAGTACAATAGTAATTATTTAAAAAATTGGGCCTCTCCCCTTGCTTGTAAGGATACCAGATTTTGACCCAACAATCTTGCTTCTGAAAGAGGCATCCACTGGTAGTTGAACTGTACATGCTTAACTTTGAGACCTAAGCCAGATAAGGGGAACATCCATCAGAATTGAAAGAGGCAACAGTAGCAGGGACAGAAAACAATAGAAAACAATAGCAGAAAACAACACCAACAGTAGCAGCTATTGTGTATTAAACACCCTGGGCCAGGCTTCTGTGCTAACTGCTCTTAGAACGCTATCTCCTTTCAAACCCATGACAATCCTATGAACAAGAACCCTTATAATCCCATTTTACAGATTAAGAAACTGAGGCCTTTGGATTTAAGAGGCTTGCCCAGAATCACACCTAGTAAGTGATGGAGGAGCGTGGGCCCCTGGTGTGCTTTAATTGCCAAGGCTCTGAGCTAACTGCAGGGGACAAACCAGGCTCTCCCCAGGACCTGCTGGAGCCACTATTCTTCCCAAGACCTGGCTCCTCTCTGGCATCAGGCCTTTGAAAGAAAATCTAAAGGTCCAGAATATAGGCACTGGTTCTTTGATGGAAAAAATAAAACTTTGGAAAACAATGCCTTCCAGTGACCATGTAGGATCTCTCTCTGTGTCTTTTCCCTAATTTCTTTCCAACTGTGATGGCTAATTTTGTGTCAACATGGCCAAACCGTTGTGCCAATATTTGACCAGACATTATTCTGGCTGTTTCTGTGAGGGTGTTTGTGGAAGAGATTTATATTAAATCAGTGAATTTGGAATAAAGCAGATTGCTTTCCAGAATGTAGGTGGGCCTCATCCAATCAGTTGAAAGCCTGACTAGAACAAAAAGGCTGACCCCCTCTCCACCCCTCATCAAGAAGGGATTCTCCCAGCAGACTGCCTTCAGATTTCATGTGTGTTCTGTACTGAATGTTTGCGCCTCCCCAAAATTCTTGTCTTAATACCCTACACCCATCCCCATGGGAAGATATTAAGAGGTGGGGACTTTGTGGGGAAGCGCCTGTATGGCTCAGTCAGTTATGTGTCCAACTTCAGCTCAGGCCATGATCTCATGTTTCGTGAGTTCCAGGCCCATGTCCGTCTCTGTGCTGACAGCTCAGAGCCTGGAGCCTGCTTCAGATTCTGTGTCTCCCTCTCTCTGTCCCTCCCCTGCTCACACTCGATCTCTCTCTCTCTCTCATTTTCTCTCTTTCTCTCTCTCAAAAATAAGCAAACATTTAAAAAAAAATTTTTTAAAGAGGTGGGGACTTTGGGACATAACTAAGATTAGATAAGTTCATGAGGATGGAGCCTTCATGAGTGGGATTAGTGCCCTTTGAAGAGTCATAAGACAATTTGCTCCTCTTTCTGCTCTCTGCCAGGTAAGGATACAAGGAGAAGGCATTATCTGCAACCCAGAAAGGAATCCTCACCAGAACCCAACCTGCGGCACCCTGACCTTGCACCTGCAGCCTCCAGAACTGTGAGAAACACATTTCTTTTGTTTTAAGCCACCCAGTCCATGGTATTGTTACAGCAGCCTTCAAACACTAAGACAGTCTGTAACATCAGCTCTTTCTGGTTCACACACATTCTATTGGCTCTGTCTCCCTAGAGACCCCTGACTAATACTCCAACTTAACTTCCTGATCACAGAGTTCCCATGTTTCATCCAACAAGTCCCCAACAAGTTCAATCACTTTCTCACCCATGCCAACCGTACTTTTGGTCTTGCAAGACCGCACTTCTCAAACTGAAATGTGCTCAGGAATCACCCACAGGACACGTAAAAGTATACATTCAAATGTGGCAAGTCTGGGGCAGGGCCTAAGATTCTGCATTTCTACCATTGCTCTAAGGTAGTGCTGACATGTCCATGCTTGGAGTAGGAAGATTATTGAGAAAAGAGCAAACAGGAGCCTGAGTGTGCCCAGAAATTTTCTTAATCTACCACTAAGGCACATTTTTGAAAAATATTTTTCAAAAGGAAATAAAATCTGGTTTTCTGGTTCAATCCTCTGTCTTGGCAACATTGCATCTTAAACGCTATAACCCGCTGCGCCCCTTAGCCCAGAAAAGCTCTGTCACATTGTTCTCCAATCCTACCCCCTTCTCCTCTTAAAAAGAGACCATTTGGCAATACATAAGGAGAAAAACACAATTAAACCCCAAAGAAAAAAAACCCCCACAGTCCTTCTATTTCAATTAGAATCAGCGGCTGTTGGAAATGGGCAAATTTAGAGCTGTAATACCAATGGAAACAGTGAATTCTCAATTGTGATCAAAGGCTTCATTTAGCAGGCTGAAAAGCAAGCATGAGCTTAATTGAACAAGAGAGAGATCGCCTCCAAAGCATCCAGGCATAATCAAATAGCCTTGAAAAATATAATGCATCAGATGGAGGGGAATTAGCTCTGGGCTCCACATGCCCTCGCCTGGCCTATAGATCCCCTAGCGTCAGCAAGGAGAGACCTCAGAGGTCACCTGGTCCCACTCTCCAGCCTCTGTGGGAATCCACCTTAGACCAGGGCTTTCAAAATCTTCACCTATAGCGCACAGAAATACATTTACATCCAACCCACTCGACTCACACCATGGTAAAAGCTTCACAAAGTAACACATATCACTTCCACATGTGAAGTCCTGTAGGACTTGTTCTTCTTTTTCATGCTTTAAATGCTGTCAAAAACGATGGATTTCAAGACTAAGGGATCATGACCCATTGTTTGAAACACACTACTCTAGGGTACCCCAGGTAAGCAGCCATCCAGGCTCCTCCTCTAACAATGGAGTGCCCAGCATCTTCCAAACTCTGAGGACACAGCATCAGGCGGTCCACACACAGATGGAGGAGAAAGGTGTTCAACAAATGAGCATGCAAATACGTATTTAATACTACAAATTTAGGCAAACATAGAAAGGGAAGCACAAAGCATGCAATGGGGGATGATAACGGGGGCACCAATTTGGGACCAGAAGGATGACTGAGAGGGATCAGGCAAAGCCTCTATTGAAGAGATTTTCAGCTGGGACAAAAGAGGGAGTAGAGGGCAGCCAGGCAAAAGGGGAGTATTCGATGCAACCGTCTCCTGAGGGGGAGGGGGGGGGAATGTATGGTTACCATAGCAATCTCAAGTGATAATAAAGGCAGCACTTGCCCAGCCCCGGTTCTTCCAGTTTTCACTATTGTCAGACTCTAGGTCAGGCAGTTCACAATACTACCAGATCTTGGGGAGCCTAGGTGGCTCAGTCGGTTGAGCACATTCAACTCTTGATTTAGGCTCAGGTCATGATCCGAGGATCATGGGATCAAGCCCCTGCCTCGGGCTCTGCACTGCGTTTGGAGCCTGCTTGGGATTATCTGCCTGCCTCTGTGTGTGTGTGTATCTCTCTCTCTCTCTCTCTCTCTCTCTCTCTCTGTCTCTCTCTCTCTCCCTCTGCTCCTCTCTCCCACTCACACTCTCTCTAAAATAAAAAACAAACAAAAAGACAATAGTGGATCTTAATGGACTCCAACCGCCGGGATCTGAATCCCAGCCCCACCTCTTATAAACCATGTGATGTGAAGCCAGTTAGTCCAGTTTTCTCATTTTTAGGGAACAGATTATTTACGGTGCCTGCCTCATCATCTTGTAGCTAGAATTAAGTGAGTTAACACAAACGAACGACGGAGGGGCTTAGGAAAATGCCTGGGGCATGGTAAGGATAGAATAAATTGCTAAATAAAGAGATATGGACTCCAAATCCTCAACAACTTGCTTCAGGAAGTACCACTTCTCCACCGGCACATGAAAAGAAATTCATGTGCCATCCCTGAACTGGCTGATTTCCAAAAGGGTTATTCCCCCCCCCCCATTCTAATACTTTAAATCTCCAGAACCGAGGGCTGAATTCCTCAGCCTTGCAGGGCCCTACAGACAAAGGAGGCAAGGATAAAGGGAACCAGTCTGACTCCCTGCCCCTTGCTGCTGTCACCAACCCTCGCCCCTTGCTGATGAATTTTCTAGTTCAACACCAACGATGCAGTTGATTTCTCCAGAGAACCATGATAACGGAATTATAGTATGTTTACTTGATGCAGAAAACCTCTGGATAGACAGTAAATTAGGGGACTCACAGTGTTGAAAAATCTTCAAGCTTTCAAGGGGCCTAAACAGATCCAAAACGCCAGGTTCAAGTCACATCAATAATTAAAATTAAATTATTGTGCTGAACTGAAAGTCATCTCCAATATAACATTGTTTTTAAATGGTTCTCCAAAGATAAACTCAACCTTGGCTTCAGGGAGGCATCTATTATAAATCCACAGAATCAGAGACTGAAAAGCAAGCTGTGCACATTGTGCACATGCTCTGTCTAATTCCCCAGGATGGGCAAGAAGAGGGAGGCTCGGCTGGGCTCTCAAAACAAACCACTGCTGGGAAGAGGCGATAAAAACGTAGGGGCAGACCTCATATTTGTAGGGCTTGTTATGGTTTACTGGGCACAGCCACCTTCTCTGTTTGGCCTCTCAGTACCTCTGCAAGGGAGGTATGGCAGGGACTTTCGGCACCATTGCAAAGATATGGAAACTGAGGCTTCTAGTAGCAAAATGACTGGAGTCAAGACGCAGGGCACAGATGGGATGAAAATTCAGGTGTGCATGGAATAGAGGAAAGATGGGAAGGATGGAAAGAAGCAGGGGAAAGGACACAACCTGCCTTTCAAAACAGCAGAAAAACAGTTTCAAGTTTAAAAGCGAAAGGCATTTTTGGAACGACTCTGAGCTGTTAAAATTATGCTCGTTCCAATGCATTTTTAGAAGACGCTGATGATGTTATTATACCGTTACTGACTTAAAAATAGCTACCAATAACCAACAATGTACCACGGGATACGTACTTGTCCAAACACTCCCCGCAAATGATAATCCCCATTTAATCCTCACGACAACCTTCCAAGTAGAAATGATCATTTCCCAGTTAAGAAACTTAGGTTCAGAGAGGTTGAGTATTTGCTGAAACTCACACAGCTAGTAAGAAGTAAACACCAGACTTGATCTTAGTCTGATTGCCAAGTTCAACCCCTTAAACCCTTTAATATGTTGTCTCCATAGATACCCATTGGGAAAAAGGTAAGCATTAATTGGACCACAGTGTAGGAAATGAGGGACCTCCCTATCTCCCCAGGTCCTGTGTTCCCTCACAGGCAGCCTTATTGGGCTAATGAAACTGTAACTTCATTACTCACTTAACAAATACTTATTAAGCACCCACTATGTGGCAAGCACTGTGCTTAACACTGGGAACATAACAGTGAATAAATAAAAATCCCTGCCTTAGGAAATGTCCACTCAGCTCAGGGACAAATGAAAACAAAACAGTATAAATATTATGTTAGCTTGTAGTAAGTGCTGCAGAAAAAAAGTAACACAGGAAAGGGGGAAGGGATGCAATTTTTAAAAAGCTGGCCGGGAGGGCCTCCCTGAGAAAGAAGGGGAATCTTTGGGTAAAACTCTGAGCAAGTGATGCCGTAAGCCATATAGATGCTAGGGAAGGAATATTCCAGGGACTGAGAATAGCAAATGCAAATGTCCTGAGGTGGGAACAACAGAAGAGGTCACTAGAGTAGAGACGACAACAGAGAACACAGGACAAGGTGGTGTGTGGGGCCTTGTCAGCCATCATGAGGACTTGGACTTTCAGTGAGATGGGAGCCATTGGAGGTGGAGCAGAGGAGTGACATGATCCAGGATCCAAGTCACCTTTATAGGATGACTCTGGCTGCCACTTAGACAACAGACTCCGTGAGCAAAGGTGGAAGCTGGAAGGCCAGTTAGGAGGTGAGAGTGGATGGTGGCTTGTTACTGATAATTATTATGAGGTCAGTCTGGCCCTTTACTCTTTACCACTACCTTCCCATAGACTACTGTACTTCGTCCTCACACAAAAAAAACAAAGAGTAGATGGACGATACCCTAAAGATAAAGAAACTCAGGCTTTGGCTTAAGTGGTTTATTCAGTGCCTTGCTTAAAGTCCCTCAGCAAGCTAGTGGTGGATGGTATCTTAACGCCAAGATGTTTTCATTCCATGTCCAGTGCCCGCATCCCCTCCCAGGCTGCTGTCTTGCCCCCTGACTCCCACCGTATCCGATGACAGCCATCTGACCATCAGAGTTGCTTGGCCTGACTGGAAATGACATTGATATGTATCTGGTAAGCCAGATGCCAGACAACACAGAGAACAGGATCCAACAAAAGATAAAAGCCACTGAGGCCCATCCTCATGACGGCATAAGCCTCTTGAACAATGCATAATGGGAAGGGGAGGCCAGGATGTAAATTCAATGTTTATTCAGCACTTCTATGGGCCCAGACAATATTAGATGCCACGTGGGAAAAAGAAAGAAACAAAATTCTCTGTTGTCAAGGAGATTATAATGCAGTGGGTAGGAAAGGCAGTGTGCAACCGAGGGGAGATGAGCCCCCACACACAGACTGCATGTTCCAGGGTCGGTGAGGCTGGAGATTGGGCAAGTCTTCGGGGAAGGGAGCAGCTTGAGAAAAGAACCCTGTGGATGCTTTCCAAAGGTAATCTCCGTATTCCACAACTTTCTGTATTAGTACATCTCAGGAAAGCCTTCAAACAGTGTTTATAACCTGTTGTCTTGCCATGCAGCCTTCACGGGTCCATTACTCCTTCCCTTGTTCATTTGCCTCTTTGAGGCTCCAGGACATACATGCTATCAGAAGTGGGATTTTCAACCTTAAGGCCAAGCAACCACGCCAAACAAGGCTCCTTAGAAGGATACCGATAAGTGATTTAAAATGTCCAAGCTATAAGGTCTCCAGTGGCCTTCAAAGTAAGGAATTGGTGAACTAAGGCTCCCAGGCTGGCCTCCTGGTTTTGTAAATAAAGCTTTATTAGTACACAACCATGCCCTTTGTTTAACAAGTTGCCAATAGCTGCTTCATGCTGGAACAACAGAGTTGAGTGGTTGCACCAAAGACCATATGGCCCACAAAACCTAAAATATTTGCTCTCTAGGCCTTAAATCTGCAGACCTTTGTTCTTTTCCAAAGTCCTCATTCTAGAGGTGGGAAAACTGAGGCCCAGAGAAGTTCAGGACTGGCCAAAGTTAGAGTATCACCTAGTTAGGAATAGAGCAAGTCACATGAGGGCTGGCCATCCTTTAGTCATTTGGTTGTTCACCCACAAGGTATTTTTTTTATCATCCTCATGTTCCAGGCACTGGGTGAGGATACTGCCATGCAGAATATGTATAAAGCCTGTGCCCTTGGAGTTCCTACACATGAGGGAATAGGAGAATTCAGGACACTAAAAAAGTAAAGGGGAATAACTACTAAGCTATGAAAGAAACTAACAGAAAGACAGGGCAGGGAGGGTATAGCTTGGAAAGGGAGAGAGATATTTCATTTTTTGTGTTTTTTTTCATTCCTTTTTTTTTTTCTTTTTCCTTTGTAAGTAGGCTTCACGCACAGCACGGAGCCCAACATGGGGCTTGGGCTCATAACCATGAGATCAAGACCTGAGCTGAGATCAAGAGTCAGACGCTCAACCAACTGAGCGACCCAGATGCCCTCGGAGGGAGATATTTAGGGCAGAAAATCAAGAAAGGCTTTTCTGAGGAGGTGACATTTGTGGCTGGTCATGAGAGATGAGGCAATAAGGAGTAGAGGGATAAGCACTCGTGCAGAGGGAACAGCCACTGCAAAGTCCATGAGGTACCAATAAGGTTGACAGGTGCTAGCAACCACAGGAAGGTGCATATGGCCAGAGCACAGTGTGAGAAGAGAGTGGCATGAGGTTGGGGTGAGGGGCGGTGCCATGGTCAGAGGTGCCAGGGCAGACAGACTCATGGTGATGAATGTGGATGCCAACTCTTCTCTGAACATATCTCCCCTGTAGTGAGTTACACATCATCATCTTCTTCATCATCCCCATAATGAAGTCTTCAGAGGCCCAGGAGGTGAAAATGTGGTCCCTGCATGTGTATGCTGTGGAAAGCTGTGGTGGGTGACTTACAGAATTCTCCACGGTAACCGTGTTCCACAACAAAGCCCTCCTAACCAGAGCCTACCCCTGTTCTCACCACAGAGCACTTCCAAACACTGTGAGGGAAGGCCTCACCTTCTCTGGACCATGGGCGGCTCTCCATTCTAGTCTGGAAAGCCAGATGGCCTGGGTGTTAGCCATTTGGAATTTTCCACATCTGGGTTTGAATCCTGGCTCTTCCATCATGACCTCGCACGAGTAGCTTACATGTTTCTGGACCTCCAGCAGTGGGGTGATGGTGGAATAATAGTTCTCTCCATGGGTTACTAGAGAATCAGATAAGACAAGGTGGGTCTTAGCCTTTGCACAGTACCTGGCACATACTTGATAATTTGGTAAATAATTATTAGTAGTGGGATACATGCCCCTGGATCTCAGTCTTATGTGCCAAACACAAAGAAGGGTCTCATCGCTGTCAAATCGTCGAATACACCTGTAGAGAAACTGAAGTCCAAAGAAGTCAAGGGGCCAGCCCAAGGTCCACAGCAATTAGAAATTTTACCTGCTACTTCAGCCCTTCGGTGCCTACCCAGATGCCTATTACATTCCACCAACATGACAGGCTCAGTTACTTTGACCATCAACCTCCAGGCAAATGCCAGTGTACTTTGAAAACAGGGTGGGGAGGGGAGGAAAGGGGTTCTTTGCACATCCCTGCAGAATTCATTTCAAAAGGGTCCAGATGAAGTATCTGCCACATATTGTCAGTACAAAATGGAATTGTTCGTGCTCTCTATACCCTTGAGGAACTCACAGGCTTGTAGGAAAGACGGTTTTTTGCAAACAATTATAATCTTGGGGGATGCAAGTTTTACTAGAGGCACAGAGGAGAGAATTATTTACCGTGCCCAGCGAGGCAGGGAAGGCCCCAGAGAGGGAATAACGCCTGAGTTAGTTGGACAGTATCTAGGAAACCAGGAGTTTGGTTTGGCTGAGCAGAGAGGGCAAGAGGCGAGTGTGAAGGCTGGAAAGATGCACAGCTCATGGAGGGCCCCAGAAACCTGAACCACAAAGCTGAGATTTGGTATGCAAAGGGAGGCATTGGGCAGGGGAATACCCTGGTTCATGGTGGCATTCGGCAAGATGACTCTGGCCAAGGGAAGAAGGGATTGAGATGGCAGGGCCAGAAACAGAAGGAACGGTCTGGAGACTCCACTGTAAGTTCAAAAGGTCCTAAGCCAGGACCATCACAAAGAGCAAGAGAGGAGACACATTCTGGAGCCCCTGGGGGGAAGAATCCGCAACCTGTAACGACAGATGGGATTTAGGGACAACAAGGGAGAGAAGGGACGTGTGCCGGGTGGGGCCTGCCTTTCACCAGGATGCAGGACCTGGAGAAGGTGCGGAGGGAGGAGGGAGGGACAAGGAGGTCAGTGCACAGTAAAGAGCAGCCACGAAGCACAGAGGTCTCCAACCACGTTGCTCTGCTTTTCACTCTGTGAGAATGTCTTGTCACACCTCCGTGGCACAAACCAGATGAAATCAGAGCCACTCCAGGTGGATGGGAGGAAGGAACAGAGAGTGTCCAGCTCCTCGCTGCCCCCAGAGAAGTGAGAACCCTTCAGCCCTGCAGGGGTGACCCAGCAACACGGCGGCTGCACCCTGAGACCAAGAGAATGCAGCTGGAAACATCAGTACTGCGGCGTGCCAGCCCAGGGCCCCGAGAGGCGAGGCAAAGTGCTGGGACAAAGGCTCACGGCAGCTGCAGCAAATCAAAATTAGATCCAGGGCCTTGGGTGCAGTTTCACTCTCCACGACCCAACAATACGCGGTTTGCCTACTCCCGTCCCTCCCCTCAAAATCATGCGAGTGTAAGGTTCAAATCTGCACCAGGACAGAGGCAGAGCCCAGATTTGGAGCTTTGGCTCGTGGGACACTGGCCTTCTAACAGCTCTGTTCCCAGGCAGAACATCCCAGGCCTTTCCCTGCTGCTCTCCTGTGCCCAGCTTGTTGAGGGAAGCCACTCCAGGGCCCACGCAGCCCCGCCCCTCCAGCAGCCAGCTGGGGCAGAGAGCCGAGGTGATGGCACCACCAACACCGTGCTGGGCTGCCTTCCTGTTTTGCCAGGGCCTGATTATTTTAAGCCGCCTCTGAGGCCCCACCGGACTGTGTCCAGTGTTATCTCCTGTGCACAGTCGCCGCCTTGTTAAAAGGCAATCAGAGGAGCTGACTTTAATAAATGTTAACACCCTCGGTGTGAAGTCTGGCAATTAAAACTCCTCCCCAGGACCTCTGAAACAGGCCTGTGGAAAATCCCCCACCCTAATAAGCTCCTGTCATCAGAGGACACCGTGAGAAAGGAGGGATAAGAGGGAGGTATTAAAAGTTTCAAGAGGGAGAGAAATAACCAGAAAGGCCCTGGACAGGGCTGAGGTCTGAGGATTTGTATGTCCAGCAGGTTCCCAGGTGATGCTGAGGTTCCTGGTCCAGAGACCACGGTCCGAACCACAGACCTAGACCAACACCCTCACATTACATATGGAAAAACCAGACAGAGACAGGGACTAGTCCAAAATCTCACAACCACTCGGCGCAGCCTCAGCCAAAAGAACCAGTGTAAGCTCCTTGAGAGCGAGCCTTATTGTTTTCAATGCTTCCCCCCCTCCCCGACCTAGGTACAGAGTGTTTATCAATAGTCATCATCACCATCATTATCCTGAAATGAGGGCTTTGAAAGTCAAGGGAAGAAACAGGTAGTGGTTGGCATGCTGAGGAAAGAGCAGCCTGCCTCATCAAAACGCATGAAGCCAAATTGGAAAGGAGCTGCCCTAAGTAGTTCTTTGATATCTCCAAATGTCAACATTCCCTTTGTTTCCTCTTCCTTTAGATCAGATTGGAGACAGAGATTTTCAGAGCCCCGAGGCATCATCTAGTCAAACCTTTTCAGTGAGGCCCAGAGAGGGCAGGAGGTTGTCCCAAGGTCCCACAGCACGGTGAGTGGCACAGCAGTTCTCCAGTTCTCCGTCCTGTACTGCTTCACCCCCTGGGTCCCCCTGGGCCCCTCACACATCAGAATGCTCTAGCCTAACGTTCCAAAAGTCGGCCTCTCCTGAGTGAGGGAGTGAGGCGCTGTGTGCCCGCTTCCTGAGGCTGAGGCTGTCTTTTCCCTGTAAGGCAGAAAGCGCTCTCCTCCTGCTCCACCTCAGCCAGCAACACCCCCCACCCCCAAACTACTGCTTGGCCCTCTCGCCTCTTGGCTGTCTCAATGCGATTCACTCACAGGGGTTGTTATCCCTTTGGTCTGGAACTTAGAAGAAAACCCCTCTCAGCTCTAAAAACCCAGCATTCTGGGAACAGGAGGCAGTGCCATGGAGTCAGTAAGAACACGGGCTTGTGCATTTGTTTCCTAGGCCTGCTGGAACAGAGTACCACACACTTGCAGGGGCGGGGGAGGCCAAGAACAGAAATCCTCAGTCCCCCACTTCTGGAGGCCGGAAGGGTGAAATCAAGGTGCTGCCTGGGGTGGTTCTTCCTTAGGGCCACGAGGGAGAGTCTCGCCCATGCCTCTTCTTCCAGCTTCTGGCGGTTTGCTGGGAATATCTGGCATTCCTGGGCCTGTAGAAGCATCAGCCCAATCTCTGTCTTTATCTTCATGTGGCGTTCTCCCTGTGTGCACATCTGCATCCAGATTTCCCTTTTATAAAGACATCCGTCATCCTGGATTACGGGCCTCTCTCTCCAGCGTGACCTCGTTTTAATTTAACTAACTGCATCTATTCCCAGTCAAGTTCACATTCTGAGGCACTGTGGGCTAGAACTTAAACATTACATTTGGGGGGACACCATCAATCTATAACAGCTTGGCTCACGCACACAGTTTGCTCCACTGTTCTCTCACCTGCCACCTAGGCAGCCCAGAGCAAGTCCCAACCCTCTGAGACTCATTCACCTCGGCTGCAAACATAGAGGACTGATTAAGAAACACACGGACAGTCACAGAATGGCAGCCACTACCCCAAACCAGCAAATCTGGGGGACAGAGAGCTAGCATGGCCTGAGCCCCAGCTCCACTCCTTGTTAATTTTGTGGCCGTGGGGGTTTTCACGTACCTTTAACATCAGATTTCAGTGTTTCTCATTGGAAAACGGGGGGTCACAGTGAGACGAATCCCACAGAGGAGAATAGGAGATGTGTCATGAGAAAAGCACGCTCAACACTATCAAGTAGGGTCGTGGCTACTGACAGTGCTGTGCAAGCCAAGTGGGGAATAGTGAGTCTGTGCCACCATGAGGGCCAAGCCACCCGTGCAGGACAACGAAAGGCAAATTGGCAACTGCAAATCAGAAGGCCCAGAGCTTGCAAGCAGCAGGAAGCCCATCCCCCAGGGGGTTCTGGGCCCCGAAACACACTCTGGTAGAGGTTAACCCACCTCTGGTTAACCTGGATGAGGTTGGATGACACTTCTGGTGAGGCTGGGGACAGAAGGGTGGAGCATCCCAGGATCAGCCTAACTCACTCCACCTCCTTGCCCTCCACAGAGCTCTACAGCATCTGGCTGGCCTATTGGCCACTGAAGGGTAAAGAGGGGCTGGGGCCTGGGGCAAGGTCAGCAGGCAAGCACACGTGGATTAGAATCCTCACGTTGCCGCCCACGGACTGTGCAACCTTCACAAAATTCCCTCCCTCTCTGAGCCTCAGCTTCTCAGCTGCAAAGTATGGATACTTGCAGAACCTGCCTCATTCAGGGAAAATTAACGCATGTAATGACTGGAAAGTATTTAATTCAGTACTTCCTCTGTCGGAGGTACATTTTTTTGAGGAAAGGAATGGAGAAAGAAGAAAAATAGAAGTTCCAGTGGTAGAAAGAGCTCAGGCCAAGAGTTAGGAATCTGCCACCGACCTCCTATGTGATTTTGGACAAGTCGCCCGATCTCTCTGAGCCTCAATCTTCTGTCAGGTGAGGGGTGTGCCTGAGTGGTTCTCCAGGCCTGGCATCACATCTGTTATCTGAGACTGACTCGGTCGCTGCGAAAGCGTGTCAGAGCCCCAGAGGAGGGATGACCCCAAGAAGGCACAGGCAGCAGGTTGGGGTGGCTGCTCTCACATTCAGGGCTAGCTCGGCTCCATCTAGTACCCCCCCCTTCCCCTAGAGCTCATGGATGCAGTGCCCTTCCCCCACCTCCCCCACCTGCCTCACCTCAGTCCAGTCTGCTCCTTCCAGAATGACCTCTCTTGGCTGCTCACACACCTAAGGCAGTTCCCACCTGAGACCTTGCACATACAGCTGTTACCTGCTATGTGTACATATGTGTGCTTACACACACACACACACACACACACACACACACTCCACTCTCTCTGCCTATGGCAGATCCACTCCCTGCAAATGCTGCCACCAGCTGACTGCAGGGAAAAGCCCCCAGAAGACAGTTGGCCCCTGCCCTAGTTCCAACATTCCCACACCAGGGAAACAGTGTCACTGACAGCTACTGGCAGGGGAAGGGAAAATATATGGGGAGGCAGGAAAGGACACCACAGCTTCCTGGAGGGCCAATCCCAGCCATCTGGGAATAAATCTTGTATCACCTGGGACGAGACAAATCTCCCGGAGCCAGGCCTGGGGTCCCCATGCTCTGAGGAACCCGTTAGGACCCTGGGCTTCTGACAAAGCCAGGTGAGAGTTCAAGTCCAAACCCAGCTACTAACTTAGGGTTTAGAGCTGGGGCTCTGGAGCCAGATCCAACAAATATTCACCGAGAGCTTTACAGGTGCCGGGCAGTATTTCAAACTCTGGGGATCCAGCAAGGAAAATCAACAGCACAGGATTACTGCTTCCATGGAACTGACCTTCCAGCAAGAGGTGACAGACAATAAATAAAATCAAAATATGGTAGGTTTCCAAATGAAATGGTGATGGGGGAAAGCAGCAGGGCAGCTAAAGGGGAGGCTGAGAACACAGGCAACAGAGGGAGGCTGGCCAGGGCAGGCCTGACAGAGCAGGAAGACTTGAAAAAAGACTTGAGGGAGGTGACAGAGTCATCTAAAGAAGACATCTGGGTCACAGAGAACAGCGTGATGAAAGTTCTACGGGGTTACCCAAATTAAAATCCTGACTTCACTGTTTAGCAGCTACGTGGCCTTAGGAAGTTACTGAATCTTCCCAAGCCTCACTTTTCTCATCTACCAAGAGGGGATAATGCCCAAAGGGTTGTTAGAAGCTAAAAGTGAACAAGGGCCAGAATGGCAGAGTGAGGATCTCGGTGAATTCCTGCTCCCTCTAAAATAATGAAAAGATGGGCTAAACAATTAAAATCAACTATAAGTTTAGAACTTGGCAATTAAACAAAGGTACAAAACAATCTGAAAATAATCTACCCAAGAGAAACAACTGAACGTCAGCAGAGTCTGTGATATTTTAACTATTCCCATCCCCTCCATCCCCAGATCAGTGTCCTGGTAGCCAAGAGCCGGCAGCATGGTGCATAACAAAGAAATCTGTGTTGGAGGCCCCATTAAAAATACAACATATCAAAATGTATAGTATGGAGCAAAAACAGTGGTTAGAAGGAAATGTTTAGATGTAAATATCTATGTTAAAAAAAGAAGATTCCCAAGTCAATACCCTAAATTCCCACCTTAAGGAACTAGAAAAAGAGCAAACCAAACCCAAAACAAGCAAAAAGATGGAGACCATAAAGGTTAGAGCTAAAATAGTTGAAATGGGGAAGAGAAAACAGTGTAAAAATAAATGGGAGCAAAACTGGTTCTTGGAAAAGAGCAAAAAGTTGGCAAATCTTTGGCTAGACTGACTAAGAAGAAAAAGAGAAGACACTCAAGTTACTTAAATCAAGAATGAAACAGATGATATTACTGACTTTACAGAAATAAGAGGAGTAATAAGGGAATACTATAAACACTATATGCCAACAAATTAGATAACTTTGATGCAATGGACCAATTCCTAGAAAGATACGAATTATTTAAACTGACAAAAAAAAAAAAAAACACCAGATAATCTGAATAAACCCATAATAAACAAAGCGATTGAATTAGTAGCTTTTGAACTTTCAACAACAACAACAAAAAAGCCAAGATCCAGATAGCTTGACTCGTGAATTCTAAAAAAACATTTAAACAATACCAGTTATGCACAATCTCTTCCAAAAATGGAAGGGGAGAGCACACTTCCCATCTCGTTTTATGAAGACCCAGAGGTCAAATCAGGCAAAGACATCATAAGAAACCTACAGGCTAATATATCCCTTATGAATGTAGATCCTCAGCAAAATACAAGCAAACTGAATCCAGTGACATAGAAAGTAGTATTCACCGTAACCAAGTGAGATTTATCTCAGGAATAATCCAAGGTTAGTTTAGCATCTGAAAGTCAATCAATGTAATACACCATATAAGTAGAATAAAGGCTCAACATTGCTAATCACCTGGGAAATGTAAATCAAAACCACTTTGAGATGTGACTTTACACCTCTTTAGCTAGCTCTTATTAAAAAGAAGAAAAAGTTAACAAATGTTGGTGAGGATGTGGAGAAATTGGGAGGCTTGCACACTACTGGTAGGAATGTAAAATGTTGTCATCACTCTGGAAAATTAGTATGCATTTTCCTCAAATATGTAAAAATAGAACTACCATATGATCCAGCAATCCCACCTCTTGGTTATTTCCAAAGGAAATGAAAATAAGATCTCAAAAGACACCTGTATGCCATGTTCATTGCCGCATTACTCAGGACAGTCACTCTATGAAAGCAACCTCCAGTGTCTATCAACAGATGAATAGATAAAAAGAAATGATATATGCACGATAGAATATTATTCAGCCTTGAGAAATAAGAAAATCCTACCATTTGCAACAACATGGAGGGATCTTGATGGTGTTATGCCAAGTGAGAGCAGTCAGAGAAAGACAAATGCTGTATGATATCACTTGTATGTGGAATCTTAAAAACTGACACAGAGCAGAATGATGGTTACCAGGAGCTGGGGTGGGTGAATTAGGGAGCCTGGCCAAAGCATACAAACTTGCAGTTAGAAGGTGAACACGTTCTGGGAATGCAATGTATAGCATAGTGGCTATACTTAACAGTACTGTATAATATACTTCAAAGTTGCTAAGAGACTAGATCTTAAATGTCTACCACAAAAAAGAAACAATTATGTGACCTGAGGTATTCACTAAAGCTACTGTGGTGATCATATTGTCCTATATAAAGGTATCAAACCAACCCCTTAAACTGATACAATGTTTTACGCCAATTGTATCTCAATTAAAAAAAAAAAGAAAAGAAAAAGAACACCTGATCCAACACAGTCCCCAATCTTTCCAATACATTCTGCTCTGAAAGTGCCTGCAGAAGGACTGCAAATCACAAGGACAATGGACCCTGTTTAAATCAGAGCAGTGCCTGTCCTGGTTCTGTCACTAACCAAGCCCTGGAGCCTTGGAAAAGTCACCTCTGAGTTCTAAAGCATGCTCCAACCCTCATGTTCAAAGACTAGGTATAAGAACAAAATAGAAATCAGATCATGTCACCCAGCTGGTTGCCCCGGCCTTTAAGGTCCTGAATCATTTGGCTTCTGCCACTCTCAGCCTCATCTTGACCACCATCCCCTGTGACTTTCTGCTGTTCCTTCAACACGCCAAGCAGTTCCTCCCCTCAGAGCCGCTGCTCTCACAGCTCTCTCTTCCTGGAGCATGCCTCCCCCTGCCCCTACTGCAAGTGGACCTTCTCATAACCTGGGTCTCCACTCTAATGACACCTTCTCAGAACTCACACCCTGATCATCCAAACAAAACATGACACCGTAGTATTCTTACCACTTATCAGTCTCTTAAATCTGTATTTCTTTCTTTTTTGGCTTCCTACCAACCTTCTCTACTAAAACACAGATTCAATGAGAGCATGGACTTTCTCATAACAGTGCCTGGCACTCAGAGATCTTCAGTATTTGGTGAGTGAATTTTCTTAACTGAACAGGAACCATATTCACTAAGGAAGGATTCGTGTGTCTGACGAATTTATTGACGGTTAGCAGGAAGCTGAGTCCTGAAGTAGCAGGCTGGATAAGATTTGATTGAGTAGAAGGCAGGAAGGTCATGCTGGCATCCAAGTCTCAGAAAGGAGCAGAAATCAGGTTGCTATAAGGGCAAAGAGATTTTAAAGCCCAATCCCAGACTCAGTCCCTTACCCCCGCAACATGCGCCCGTACACATTCACATTTGCTCCAAACGCTGCCTCCCCCCAAAAAAACAGCTTAGCAGCTGAGCTCCCCACATCACACCATAAGATCCCAAACAGGGGGAAAGATCATTCTTTATAATTACTGAGTAGGAGCTTCCATACGGCACCCTGCTAAGAGCAGGGAAGCAAGACAGATCAGAACAGACGGCTTATTAAATTATCCACTGCATCAACTCAATGAGCACTTCCAAATGGCTTTATTTCTTTTCCTTTTTTTTTCCTGGTTTTTTAACAATTTGCTTTCTTCTTTCCACTGTTTAGGATTCCCCTTAGGTGTTCAGATCACTACTTTCCTTCTGCTAGCTGCTGTCTTTCATCATTTATCATTCACCTCCCTAAACTATCCATATTGTTGGAGGGGGGAAAGGTACAGCCATGTTGCAGACTGGACCCAGCTTGTGAAGTTAGAAGACCCACATTCAAGTCTTGGTTCTTCTGTGTGATTCTGGGCAAAGCTGTAAACCCCTCTGAGCTGTGGTTTCCTCACAGGTAAGATAGGGGTGGTAACAGATGGGTGCCACCCAGGATGGGGCACATCTTCGAGGAAATGACATAATTCAGCCTGTTTTCCAAATTGCCAAAAGGGGAAACAATTGTGAGCTGTCTGGACCATGTCAGCCCTTCATCTAGGACACAAAATTATCTGAACAAGTGCTAGGAAAAGTTATTCTTCCTCCAGAGAGCTCTAGAGAAATGCTCTCCAGAAGAGCTCTTCATTTTCATTAATGGGTATCCTCTTTGTAAACAGATTGGTAAAAGAATGCATTGGTCTACCTACCAGTCATTCGCACTTCTGTGGGAGTCTGGTTAAAAGCATCATTTCTTCAATGAACCCTGCCTGGATGAGGGAATGAGCCTTCTTGTAGAGTTTGGGCAGGTAGGGAGGAAAGGTTAGAACCTGGGAATACTACACAAGGGAGTTTGGGGGGAGGGGCAGAGAGCATTTCTTAGAAGCTATCTGTGTGATCTTGAAGTAAACTCAAATTCTCCAATCCTCAGATCCCTCATCTATAAAATGAGGGTAGTAATACTTACCTCATTGAATTATCATTGGAATTCAGTGAGATAAAGTGTGAACCACTTAGCATGAGCAAATTCCAGAAAAAACAATGACTACCGAACCCTGCTACAATGGCTACAACGACCCTATTTGAGGCCATTACTAATAGGGATATTATTGTATTTACCACCAGCAGCTGTCAATGATCAGCATAGGGGCTTTGTAACCTTGTCTAGAAATATTTCCATCTTTTAGAGCCTCTTCTGTATCATTAATCTACTGCTGTTTAACAAACGACTCCAAAACTGAGTGGTCTAGAACAACAGTGATTTTTTGTTCATGAATCTATAATTTCAACAGGCCCCAGGGAAATGGCTCACCTCTGCTTCATGTGACAGTAGCTGGAATAGCTCAAGTGGGAAGTAAAGGACCTGCTTTCAAGGTGGCACATTCACCTCAGTAGAGATGTTGGCCTGTGGCAGGGAGCCCAGCCAGGGCTGTGGGACTGTGTGTCTCCATGAGTTGGATGGGCTTCCTGGCAGCATGGTGACCAGGTCACAAGGCTGAGAATTCCAAGAGATAGGGTGGCATTTTTATGACTTAGCCTCAGAAGCCACATAGCATCACTTCCTCTGAGGTTGGTTGTCCAGGCAGTCACAAAGACCCATCCGGGTCCAAGGGGAGGGACACAGACTCTACCTCTTGACACAAGATTATTAAGATGCAGAAAAGCACCTGGGAGAGAAGACTCATTCCTGCTTTCTTTGAAAAATGCAATCTGCCACACTTCCCAGGTGCTAACTCTCAAGACAGTCTTCCCTTATTCTTTACTTCAACCAGACCTAGTCCCTCCCTTTATGTCCAACTTTCTTGTGATGTTCACATTACCCTGAACCTCTCACCACCACCCTTTTTTTCTCTTAATATGAAAAATAAATGGAACAGAGATGGTGGTACAAGGGGGAAATAGAGATGCTTTGCAATGGTTCTGCTGTTACTGTTTGAGACACAGACAAGTCTGAAATATAACCTCATTAATTTGGAACCTCTTGAACCTTCAATTTCATTGTTTATAAAATAGGGAGCAATGACTATCCCTCAATGAATTTTTCTGAGATTAAGTTAAACAAGTCAAACTTCATGAAGCACTTACATATTAGTAAGCCTGGCTTCTAATAGACGTGTTAGCTATTATTTTGGTGCCACAAAGTTGGAATTTGTCATGATTCACATAGAAAGGAGATTTATCTCAACCTAAGAACACCCTTGCTTTACAACCAGGGAGAGTTAAAGGTAGAAAAAATATGAAAGGGTAGAGAAGAAAAGGAAAGTTATTTTAAATATTTATGGCACAACATTTTTAAGGCTTTCAAATGGAAGAGATGGGGCTTGTATGGCACCTTCAGAGTTGAGTCGGTTTGGGAGGGGTGGGGAGAGGGGGCTCCCACAGATGGTGGAGGGGCATGAGTGAGTCTAGAGAAATGGGCCAGTCTGAAGGGCACAGAGGCGGATCCTTGCAGGGCAGAGAGAGCTCTGCCATCTCAGCAGGACCACACAGGGAGACAGATGACATTCCAGCCACCTTCCAGCTCTGAAAGTCCCCAATCCTCCATTAGCAGAGCTTCTTTTGATTCCCAGCAACAGAGTCTGACTTTGGCTATCTTAAATCACAGCAGGAATATAGTGGAAAGATACTGGAATATCCAAGAAGGGCAAGAGGCAGTTTGGCTCCCGGGGCCTAGGCAGCAGGGAGGGTGTGTGGGCTTCTTACCAGAGCTCTGTCAATAAGGGCACTTGGCTCCAGGGACCTCCAGATCATTACATTGCAAGCTTCTGGTTCCCAGTGTTCTGCCCTGGATTAATCAGCTCCAGCCAGGGGAATGGGTCCCACACGTGGGAGTGGCTGCTGTTAGCTCACCCACGTGAAGGTGCAGCTGTGGTAAGTCCGGAGCCAACCACGTATCCACTCAATTCCTGCCTTGGCCCTCCCTACCCTGGAACACTGAGTGCTCAGCTGGGACCCATTCAGCAGGGCCTTATGGAGGCAAAAGCCTTAGCAGCTTTGGCCTTCGAACAAATGGGGTAAAAGGCCAAATGCAGAAAAGGTCTTCACCAGCTCTTTCTTCTCCCCCTCCATTGTCTCAAAAATGGCCCTGCACTGGATAGATGGCTGGGGCACCTGGAGAAGAATTCACCTACCAAAATATGTTTATTATTCAACTACCAAAGATGTGTGTTTGGTGCTACAGATATAGACACTCTATTTCATGGCAGACAATATGCCTAGTGGTTAAGATTCAACTGGAAATGACAGAGACTAGATTTAAATTCCAGTTCTACTTCTTCTGTACTGTGTAACCTTGGGCTGCCTCCTCAAGCCACAGTGAAATTCAACTAATAATCGGACCTACCTTATAGGTAATGATAGGTAATTACAAAGCTTACACAAGAGAAGGTAAATAGAGCATTCACAAAGTGCCTTATACCCAGTGAGCCCTATGTCTACATGGCTATGACTCTTATGATAACAAAAGACAAAAGGACTCTCTTGTCACTTTTTACCTGCCAGTGCCAGTGTCAGCATGATCCAGGACCACAAGCATCAGAATCACCTGGAAAACCTGTTAACAATGCAGCCTCGAGGCTTACCCCCAGATCATCTGATTCAGAAGATCAGGAGAAAGGTCTGCCATCTACATTTTGAGCTGGTCCTCATAATCTAAGTGATTTTGATGCACAATTAGCATAAGTATCAGTGTTTTAGACCAGAAAATGCTCTTCCTTAAAGGCAAGGAAATTGACAACTATGGAAAGGAAATGATTCAACCTGAGATGTCAGGTTGAGCATTACAGGGCATATTAGTTTTATACTGTGCATAACAAATTACCACAAACCTAGTGGCCTGAAACAAGACAGATCTATTATCTTACAGTTTCTGTAGGTAAAATGTCTGGGCATATCATGGCTGAGCTCTGTGCTTATGTTTGAGTGCATGCAGATTGAGGTGTTGGCTGGGCTGTCTTCCTTTCCACAGCTTTGCGTCCTCTTTCAAGCTTACATGGGTGTAGGAACAATGCAGTTTCTTGCAGTTGTAGGACCAAGGTCCTCATTTCTTGCTGCCTATTAGCCAGGGGTCACTCTCAGCTCCCAGAGGCAGTCCCCTGTCCGCACCATGTGGCCCCCCTCCATCTCTGATGCCAGCAATGGAGCTCCTTCACATGGAATCTCCCTCAAGCTTTGAGTCTCTTATGCCATCTCTAACTTCTAGACCTAGATTTAAAGGGCTCGTGTGGTTAGGTGAGGCCCATCCTTTTGATTAACTCAGAGTCAACTGATGAGTAACCTTAATCACATCTCAAAAATCCCTTTTCCAGAAAACATAACAGTGATAGCCAGTCCTATTCACAGATTTCACCCACACTCAAGGGAAGGAGATGACATAAGGAGATGAGGGTCAACAGGAGTCAGTTTAGAATGCTTCCTTCCACACTGGGACCGTAATCTAGGACTCTGACACAACACAACCTCATCAATCAACTGGAAGTCAGCACTCCATCAGTTTACAGCATTAGCTTTCTAACTCCTCTCCCTAAATCAACATTTGTCCCTCCAAACCCAATAATGCAAGAAAAGTTCATCAGTGTAAAACGTGCTTATAACTGGAATTGGAGGCATTATAAGCATGTAAGTTGTAGATTCCTTGAACAGATGCTTCTCTTGGTAAATCTATGTGAAACAATTGGCAACCCAGCTCACGCACCAAACCGAGCCTGTGCACAGCAAACACACCCAAGTTGGATGTTACATTGACCATCCTAGTCACTCACAAAATCAAGCACTCAGACAGAATTGTCAAGAGAGACAAAGGGACCTAACCCACCACCCACCCTAGGCCTTCTAGGTACATTATCCCATTTAAGAATCAAAGCAACCTTACGAAATAAAAATTCTCATTAGTATTTTATAGCTAAAGAATCTGAAATTTTGGTCATGTAACTTGCCCAAGAAAAACATAAGTAGTGAGAGGCAGCACCAAGATTCAAACCCAGGTCATTCCAATTTTATACCACATGTTCTATCCATAGACCCAATAACAATAAATGTTGGTTCATTCTCTGTGAATTCAGCCAGACAATGTATTAAAAAAAAAAAATCAACCAGCAACACAGAACAGTGTCCCTCATGCAGTCTCAAAAAATAATAAAATACTACACTTGTTCTTGCCCTAAGTAAAACTAAATCTCTCCAACAGTGTCAGATGTATTACTAATTACACAATTACATTATGCAGTCATGCTGGTAATAAAATTCTTGGAGTGCTTTCAGCAAATTCAAGTTTGGGGAAAATAATGGCTTGCTTTAAAATTATTTACTAAATTAAGCAATTCTTTATTCAACATTGTTTTTAATAATTCAAGTACAGGATGTTTTATTATGAACATTTCCCAAAAACAAGTTTAAAAAAATAATTCTATTCTTATTAGCATGCGTGTGGTTGCTCCAGTAAAGAATTTTTTTAAGAAATATTTAATATTTCTGTTTCACCAGGGAGTGGAGAGTTTTTCACCCTTTCCATGATTCTTTCAAATGGGATTAAGTGGCCTCTCCTTCCCACCCCTAAAACTGGCAGAGCCCAGGAGGAAAGGCCACAGTTTCATTTACTTCCCTCAGCATGTGAGCACAGATGTTTGTAAGTCCTTGGGAGGAAGAAGGAAAAAATGCTGGGGCAGAGTTTTTACCCCTTCCCAAAGATAACCGCAACATCCCCCATCCCACACTCTCTTCTGCAATATGATTCTGGTGCCCTCTCAACAACAAGTAGAGCCTACTTGATCTCCTAGACCAGTAGAAGATAGCAGAAGTGAAGAGGGCCCAACCATAACCTGGCCTGGCAGTTTCTGCTTCCTTCCTCTTAGAACACCCACTCTTGAGATGATCCCTCCCAGAACCTTGCCATGTGCTGTGAGACATCCAAGCCACATGAAGAAACCATGCACAGACACTCCGGTTGACAGCCAGCCCAGACTGCCGACCCTATGAGGGAGTCATCTTAGATCTCCAGTCTATTCCAGCCTTCTGATGCTTGCAGCCCCAGCCTCCATCTGACTGCAACTACAGGAGAAGCTCCATGTGAGAACCACCCAACTGAGCTCCTTCAACAAAAACGTGAGACAGGATAAATTGTTGTTTTAAGCTACTGAACTTTGGGGAAGTTTTTTTTATGCAGCAATAGATAACCAGATACCCTCTACCGATTAGTCATATGTATGAACCAAAACAAGGCTTGACCCCTAAGTGAGTGACCATGTCCCCATGGAGGAAGAATTAGAAGTTTCTCTTCTTTGGGCATCTGTTTTCCCATCAATGAAACACTGAGGTAGGACTAGATCAAAAGCCATAACCTAGAAGTCATCGTGAGTAGTCATTGGTAAGAGATTTCTAAAAAGCTGGGGGAAACCGCACACGTACATGTGATGAGGCCACACTAGCCAACTAAAAACCAAGTTTCCTTGTTTGAGGCTGTATTTATACAACCTAGTGGGTCAACACTGTTTCCTTCTGCTAGTCAGAAGCTGCGCTTAGCAGTCACGTATGGTTTTCAGAGCAAAAAAATGAAATAAAGAGTCAAATGCTGCTTAATTCAATTAGTTTGTTCAGTACAAAATATTTGTTTGTTTGTCTGTTTGTTTTAAAATGCGAGCTTCCTGGCTAAGAAAGGAGCCCTAAAGGATGAAGAAAACAATAATGACTAAGCAATGTGACTGGTAACAATGCTAATAGCTACTATGTATTGACCATTTACTATGGACCAGTCCACACACAATGCTAAGTGTTAGAAGTATTATTAGTTCATCTGATCCTTCAAATAATTCATGAGGTCAGTACTATTACCATCCCCATTTGACAGAGGGAAAAACTGAAATAAGAGAGACCAACTATGTGTGTAAAGACACACAACTAGTAAACAGCAGTGCTGGGGTTCCAATCCATCAAATTTCAAAGTCTATATCATACTGGCTCCCAAAAAATCTCTATTTGTGTCTAACTCAAATTAAAAAAAAAAACAAACCCAAAGACTGTTCCTTTCACCTCCCTGCCTCTAAGAGGAAGGGGTCCATGTCAGGAGGATGGTTGGTGTTTGCATAAGTGTGTAGGTCTTTGTCATGGCATAAAAATGGGACTGACTAGTGTTTCATAAGACTGGTCAGCATCACTCAGGACTGAGTTGTCTCACACTGCTTGAAGGAGGGGGTGGAAGGGTACAAATTGGTACTCAGCTTTTGGAGACTTGTCTCAAAATTTAATAATGTTGGAGATGTGACTATAGCATGGCATGGAAATCCTGTTCCTAGGCATATGCACCAGAAAAACTCATGCACACATAACAAGGAGGTACTTACATGGAGGTTCATCACAAAGTGTTGGTTATAGCAAAAATGTAGAAGCAACTTAAAGATCCATTAACAGGAGAGTGAAAAACTAGACTGCATATTATTGCCATTCAAGGGATTACTATACAGCACTTAAAGTGAATTAACTAGAACTACATGTTTCCAACTGATAAGCATCAAAACAATATGAAAAGGAAAAGGCACACTGCAGAATGATGTATACCATGTGGTCCATTTCTATAAAGTTATACAATAAGCAAACATTTACATGTTGCTAATATACACATATATACATGGAGAATATAAAAAGCATTATGGGACTATTAAATACCAGTCATGATCATGGTTTCATCTGGGAATGGAGGAGAATGGGTAAAGGCCAACACAAGAAGCTTATGATCTATTTGAAATATTTTATTTCTGACTCACCTGGGTGGCTCAGTCTGTTAAGCATCTGACTTTGGTTCAGGTCATGATCACACAGTTTGTGGGTTCAAGCCCCGCATTGGGCTCTGTGCTGACAGCTCAGAGCCTGGAGCCTGCTTCAGATTCTGTGTCTCCCTCTCTCTCTGCCCCTCCCCCACTCACACTGTGTCTCTCTCTGCCTCTCAAAAATAAATAAATGTTAAAAAAAATTGAAATATTTTATTTCCAAAACTTAGTGGTACATATATGGGTGTTCATTATAATGTCAGTTTATTTTGAATGCTTGAAAGACTTTACAATTTTTTAAACTGTGCAGGGACCCAACTTCCACACCTTACCTGGCCTTGTTGCCTTGAGAATCCTCTACTTAGTCACTTCTCCACTGTCCCCACCCTCAAGCCCCTAATCTGAGTTCCTTCCTTTCTTTTAATCAAAAGATGCTATTTATTTAGAGCTTCAAGTGCAAACAATCCAGAGATGGTTTGCATTTTAAAAGAAGCTCTAAATAGGAAGAGTTTTCAAGACCTTTAGAGGAAAGCTTATAATGGGAATGACTCTCCTTGGGTTCCTCTAGGCCTCTGCTCAAATTGTATTCAGTCATTCTACAAATGTTTACTGAGTATTTACTAAGTGCCAGGGACTCAGAGGCTGCCATACTACATACCTCCAAGGGAAGGTAGTGCTCCTGAAGTTGTGCTTTCCAGGCCCTCGGCATCAAATTCTGGGGGGTACCACAGTGACAAAGCATAAAAGGCCATGCTACATAGGTGAGTATTCCAAATGGAATAGAAGAACATTCAGTCATGGATTATCTCTGTTGTCCAACTGCCTCATTTTACCCAAATGGGGAAACAAGGCCCAGAGATGGGGCTGGAGTTGCCTAAAGTCACAGAGCAGGTTAGGGATGAGGACTCATGTCTCTGGACTCCAAGCTAATGCTCATTTCTCTGCCCTATACTGTCTCTTTCTACATTCCATAAGACTGTCCATGAGCAGGATAGACAGAGGAAGTGAACAAATAAGAAGGAAAAAAGAATTACCTGTGCCCCTTTCCTCAAAACAATGCCACTTCTCTCTCCACATTCTTACTTTCATCACCTCCCCTGGCTTTCAAGCAGCAGGTGTTGAAATGTGCAATTGATCCCAGTGCTGGCCACACCCTCCAGTGTTACCATTAATCACCCACTCCACAAATAAAGTGTCCCCCCCTTTAAGTCAGGACTCAACCAGGAGACAGCTCTTCCAGAAGCAGACTAGGGCAATGGGAAACAAAGGCATGAGGGAGAGGTGAGAAGAGCCCAGGAGGCTTTCTTCTCACTCCAGTTCTGCCATTCACATACTGAGTGAGCTTGAACATCCTTTCCCCCTCTCTGAGCTTCCACTTGATCACCAGGTTCTAAAAGAATAGTCCTGACTTTTATCAATGATAAATATCTCCAAGGAGGGGTTTACAATCCTGAGTCATATACACAACATAACCTGAATGTAATTAGGTGATCTGCCTGAACACATGCCCTAGAAAGTAACAGGTCATAGTCATCTGTAATGTGTGATGTCCTCTATCAGTTCCCCATTTTCCAGAGAGGTGTACCCCAGTTTCCCCTCTGAAAACCACATTCTCCACCACTCTCTGCCAATAGGCTTTAGAGAGAGTTCCACCCCTAACTCCCTAACTCCCTAACTCCACGTGGGGATCATAGAACCCATATCCTAAGCCAATCAGACCAGCCTATCTGCCCTGAACACAGTGATGGGTTCAGCCATGGACAGAGTGAATGAAAGAAACTGCCCATTGCTGGGAGCTTGAATGCAAGCTTAAGCAGCAGAAAACGGAGCCAAGAGATGAAAAGAAATAAATTGGTTCCCAATGACATTATTTAGCCCCAGTATCCGACTGTCCCTGAAGCCATCCTTATTCCTGAACTTTAAATTCCCTAAACCTTAAATTTTCTTTTTTAGTTACTTGAGATGAGTTTTCTGTCACTTAGAATGGAAAGAATCCTGAATGACACACTATCCCACACAGGAAGGTCATCAAGCTTCCCTTTGATTACCTTCAGCTGCAGGGACTGCTCTACCTCTTAGTATTTCTGCCAAGCTTATTTTTTCCTTGCCTCTCCAAGCCACTCCAAGGGAGACATCAAGGGACAGCTGAGAGAAGAGAGGAAATGACAGATGTGAAGAGAGAGACCATCCATAGCTTCAGGGCTGGCTGACATTTATGGGAAGTGTTAAATTGCTAGGGTCTTCCAGGTTGTTTAATATCATATATTGATTTGCTTTTGTTTCCCTGAAGGGACGAAAGGTTTGAGTAACAGCCAATGTTCCCATGAGAGCAAGTGCCAGAGGGTTTTACTGAACATGAAAGAATGGAAAGTCAGAAAAGAAAAGAAAAAGGGAAGAATGATGGGCTGTGAAATTGGAAAATAATATGTACGTCACTGGGGCTGACATGGCCCTGAACAAGCAGGTGAGGAAGGTGAAATCTATCTTGGACATCTTGCCACTTTCTCTAATGGCATCTGTAACCTCTTTCCTACCTCACTGCTACTCTCTCCACAGGGGCGCCATCTTGATTCTTCCAGAAAAAAAGGGTAATTAGAGTTGTTCTTAAGTACTTTTCACACATTCGGCCCTTGGTCCTTTCACATACTCTCATCTATTTAATAAGGATTTGTGAGGTGTCCATTATATGCCAGAATAATCTTTTTATTGTTGTTGTTGTTGTTCCTTTTAGAACGCAATTTGAATTTGTAATTAAGTTTGTAATTATAATTTAAATTGCTAATCCCTTCTATTTCTGTGAGCATCTGGTCCTCACAGCGTCCCCACATGGTAAGCACAAAAGAGACTGTTCTGCCAGACACCAAAGGAGAACCAGGATGTCTGCTGTGGCTGCACACCTAGTTCAGTGCCCAACATGGAACAGGACCCGGTCAGCAGTGCACAAATGAATCACAAGAACACCCTTTTCACAGAAGAGCACACAGAAACTCAAGGAAGAGACACACCAGCCCAAGTGAAAATCAGGTGGATTAAGAACCAGGTGTTTTGTTTTGTTTTTTTTTTTAACACCTCCTTAGTCCAGGATGTCTCCTCCTACAACCCATCTCATCCTCCCAGCACTCCACTGTTCTCTAGCCTGCTGGCTGCAGTTTTACAGAGTCAGAAGTTTGGCCACCCAGCCCTGTCTCCAGTCTTCTCTCTTTCTTTAACCCCAGCTGGAGAGGGGGTAGTATGCCACACAGAAGACACACATAGTACCCTCTGCCAAACATATGCCCAAGGAACACCACACCACAGACCGAAGTGAGAGGGGCTGACAATGGTGACTTCCTCATGCATCCACACCCTGGGTTTCTTTTGATCCACTCAGATCTAATTTTCTGAATTCTATCAGCATCATCGTCATTATCATCACTGATGTTTTCTGAGTGCTTCCTAAGGATCAGACACTGTCCTGAGCCATCTCACTTGCATTACCTCATTTCATTCACCCACAGCCTTATGAGGCTGTTATAATGATAAATAAGGATGAATTATTCTATCTTTGCCAATGAGAGAAGAAAGGCTCAGAGATAGCTACAAGGTCATGTAGCCACCTATTGGCAGAGGCTGGGTATGAATTCAAGTCTCTCTTATACTCCCTCCTCCCACCAAGGTCTGAACTAATCAATAGGCAATACAACAAACAAACAAAAGACATCAGATTGTCCAGCATAGGCAGCCCTTGACTTCTCACCTGCTTCATTTATTTTCCTTTGTAACAAACTTGCTGTGTGACTTTGGGCAAGTCACTTAGTCTCTCTGGGCTTGGGTCTATATATCTGTAGAAGTGAGAAGATGGACTAGAACTGTCTGGCCTCAAAGTGTTTAAGTGTCCTTCCAGCTCTGACATCATGTTTTCAGATTCCTTCCTTCCTGTTCAAATGCCACCTCTACCTTTTGGGAATGAAGAATGTCTTGTTAAAAGTGAAAAATACCTAGCATTGCCCCTTTACAGGAATCCTTAAATGAGATTGAAGCATGTTATTGTAGCAAATCACAGAATCCTAGAGAACCAAGAGAACATTATAGTTACAAATTAATTATAAAAAATCTAATAGCTGTCATTTATGGGAACATTTTGCTGAGTATTCCATATATTGTTCCACAGAGCTTTTGAGCAACACTATAAGACCTGGGCTTGTATTATTCAAGTGTATAGAAGAAGAAATGGATGAACAGAGTGGTTAAGTAACCTGCCTGAGGTTACACAGCTGGCAAGTATTGAAATTCAGCTGGGCCTTACTCCAAAGCATCTCTCAGAAATCTCATCCACGTGTCCAACCCAGAGCAGAAATTGTCTCTGAAAATCCCAGTTACCAGGCTCTGCCTGAAGACCTGCAATATAGTGAAAAATTTCTAAAATATTCAGCTGTTTAGAAGTGGAGATCACAGGCAAACAAAACACATAGCCTTGGGTCCCAATTAAAAAGAGAAGAGAGGTATGTGTGCGTCTTTCTGAAGTGGTCCACCAAAACAGAAGGAACTCTACCTTCTTCTTGGTGGTTGTATCTGCTCGTAGCAAAAATGGTGCTTAAAAAAATGAAAAACTTTTTTTTTTGATTTTTTTTTCCAACGTTTATTTATTTTTGGGACAGAGAGAGACAGAGCATGAACGGGGGAGGGGCAGAGAGAGAGGGAGACACAGAATCGGAAACAGGCTCCAGGCTCTGAGCCATCAGCCCAGAGCCTGACGCGGGGCTCGAACTCACGGACCGCGAGATCGTGACCTGGCTGAAGTTGGACGCTTAACCGACTGCGCCACCCAGGTGCCCGGAAAAACATTTTTTTAAATGCACCGGTCAGTCTCCTGTGCAATGTCAACATCGTTAGTCTACTTGATGATAAGAAAGCAAGCTAGTTGCCAGCAGGACAATAGACCACTGCATTAGACTGTATTCCTTGCCTTTAAGCAGCGACAAGTATGATGGTAATGATTCCTATGGCAACAACCAAGACAGGAGGGCAGTATATGGAAGAATTTTGCCTCAAAGACCGGGTCTCCCAGTCCTCTCCCAACTTTGAAAACCTGTACATTATTACAAATGCTTCTCTTTTACTTTGCACTGCAAATGCTCTCAGGTTCAGATAGTTCCAATCCCTACCAGAAAGCCTTCCCAGAGTTTTCCAGTGGCCATTGGCTTAGCTCTTCACTGCACTCTGATTCTCTTGTGGTTTGCCCCCAAAGAATGTGTGGTTCTAATTCAAGCTCAACAATGTGACCTTGGGCTAGTCACTTCCCCCTCTAAACCTTCATTCTTCATCTACAACAAAGCGGTTGGATTAAGAATGGCAGATCAGTTTTCTTCCATGAACTTCCTCCATTCATTTGCTAGTGGCTGTGCTAAAAAGGATTATGAAGTCCACTCTGAACTCAGCATCAAAGACTGATTGATTGGTGATGTCTGCCATGGCCATTAGAGGAGTAAGAAGTAATTCCTGTGCTATGCCTGTGGCCATCCACAGACCAGATGATATCTGAAGTTCTGCTCTGAGGGTTCATCCTTTTTCTCCTTTTGTCTCTACAACATTAGGAATACATTCAATCAAACTTTCTCAAATTTTTCCAACAAAGTATTTCATATGGAGACAAATGGAATAAAGATATATAGAAAAGCACAATTAAAAGGTCACTGGTTTTAGATTTACTACATCAGCCCTACAAAACCAGCTGGATTATATTTCCCATCTTTGGTTGCCTTGAGATTACCTGCTCTATTCTTCAATAAACCTCCCTTTATCAAACTAAACTGAGTTGAATGTTGTTGCTTGCAACCAGATTAACTCTGCTTTTTACCAAGAACTTAATAGTTACCACATACTGAGCACTTACAGGTATCAAGCATTGTGCTAAGAGCTAGACTTAATTACATTTAGTCTCCATTACCATCCTAGGAAATAGGTGTTATTACCCCTCTTCCACACATAGTGAAATGGAGATTAACCACAAGGTCTGTTTTCCTAACTGTACATTTTGCTAAACAGCTTCCAAATTATATTCTGGTAATTTTAATCTTTAAGAGAAGAGGAGGTGTCAAGACCAACTGGTACTACAGAACATGCCATGTTTATTCTGCAACCTCACATGCCTCTTGGGCTCAGCACCATATACTCCTAAGGATGCACGTGTGCTATTTGGAAACACAAAATCCAGTAGGTCCATCAAAACTTACTCATGAAGGGCTATCTTGACATGTTTTCAGGGAGTATTTTGGGTAGTCTTCTTGCCAACTCCCCCAGGTTGGTGACTGGGGCACCTACTCCATCTCAGTAACCACCCCCTCCTCCTGCTGTGGCAATGTGACTGCACTCACTGCAGGGCAACCTCCTGGCTTGGAGCCCTCTACTCCTGTCTTCTTTCTTGGAAAGCCTTCCATCTTCCAAAAAAGGCAACCAAAAGTATTTCCAATGCTTATTTATTTGGGGACAACTTAGAAGTGGTAAATTTAATTCCTTCTTCCATTTTTTAATCAAGAGTTTGATTGTAAGACACCAAGTTGGCAAGAGCAATAATAATGTGCCCACAAGTAGAGAAATAGTATGCTATTAACAAGTGCCTTCAAATTAATCTGAGGATATTTTGAACATGGAAATGCACCTCTTAACACCCTTATCTTTGTGGACCCATGCACCTGGCTGTGGAAGAGATTTACACTTGCAAATTTTAAGCTCTAACAGAGAAATATTTCTGCTTCGACCAAGCTTCAAGCTGTTCTTTAAAAGAAGAAAAGAAAGAAAAAGAAAAGACTTTGTTGTATTTGGCATTGAGATTTGTTCAGGGCAAAGAGGTGGCATTTGCAGGGATGAAGGAAGAAAGAATATTTAACGAGTACTGTAAAAAAACTAGAAAAGTTTATCATTTGTGGGGCCTCAGAACAGACCCAGTGGGAAGAAAGACTTTTCTATTTCTGCAAATTTAGTTTGTTGTTATTGTTTTGTTTGGTGGGCCGAGTTTGAGGTTTGATCAAAAAAGTTTGCAAGTTTCCTCCAGGTGAGAGGAGAGAAGCATAATAAGAAATACAGGAATAATTACAGCTGCTTACTATGGATGTAGTATATGCTGGGCACTGTGTTAACCTCTCTACTTTGTATTATTTAATTTAGCTTTAATCTTCCCAGCAACCCAGGAGGTAAGTCTTATTATCACCACTGTTTTACAAATGATGAAAATGAGAGGCAGATAGACTCGAAACCTTGCCCAAAGTCACACAGGTACTAAGTGGCAGAGCTGGGGCATTCTGAGCCCAGAGGCAGCCCTACTGGTGGCTTTGTCATGCTACCACTGTGGAAAAGTCCCCAGGCCCCAGAAGCTACAGTCCTGACAAAGGCCACCTTTGCCAGCACTGAAAAGGTGACCCTGGGCTTCAGGGTGAGGCACACCTGTTTTGTAGGAATTCTCTATTCCTCCAAGGACCCCACAGTCTTGGGGACATTTACAGCTCAAAGAGACCTGAAATATAACCAACTCCCCTTCCCCACTCCATTTTACCATGAAGAAACTGAGGTTCAGGAAGTCAAAAAGAACCTGTCCAAGGTAAGAACCAAAAGCAGTGTCTCCAGAATCATCTTTTCCTCACTTCCTTATCTCTGCTGCCTAGTCACATCCTTTACCACCTGGGACTACCTATCACAGCATATCTACATTCAGTGGTACTTCTCTTAAACCCACTCCTTCAATAAAACTCATCCACCAGCATCCTAACCCTACAGGTTTCTGCTAGTTGAACCCTATTATGTTGAGAAACTGAATCTTAGAATTTCAGAGTAAAAAAGTCTCAAACATATAATTTTATCCATTTCCCTCCCAACAACACCCCTCCCCCTGCCATTTTAAAGATGGGAAACAATATTCCAGAGAAAAGAAGGGACTGATAGTGACTAGGAACCTCAAGAGGCATGCAGGATTGGAGTACAGTAATTCTGGACTTCTCTTATATTAATTTTTATACTGAAATAGAGAAATTTAGCCTTACTACTACATAATAATCAGGCCAGCACTGGTCCCCTCCATTTGAGGTGAGGACTCCAATGGGTTCTGAAAGAATGGAGTTACAGAGGTCAGAAGAGTCAAAAGTGGGTCTTCTCTTGTTTGCTTGGGTTTTGAGTATTACAATATACTGAAATTTATAGGCTCCAGGATGTCACTAAAGTTGTTAACTGATAAAAGAAATAAGACTGCCGAATAGTGGAATATTTATACTACTCTGTAATGAGGTAGGACATAATCATGAAAATCATTAGTACCCCACTGAGATTAGTTGATTATTTTACAGGAAAATACTGAACAGTTGTTGAAATTAAAGTTAAGCAAAAAAAAAAAAAAAAAAAAAAAGAAAAAAGAACAAAATTAAAGTTAAGCTACTCATTTTTCATAAAAAAAAATTAGAATCTTCCAAATTTGGTGTAAAAAGAAAATAACTCTTTCTATGGAGACAGCATTTTGAAAACTGATGTTGGAAATGTTGCCCCATTTAATATTGCCTCAATTGTGTCTTGAATAAAAACTTGGTTTCTTAACCTATTTAAAAGTCCTCCAAATGAATAATTTCAGTGGTTTTAATCCAGGTTTTATTAATTTTTTAAATGTTTGTTTATTTTTGAGAGAGAGAGAGAGAGACAAGAGCATGAGCAGAGGAGAGGCAGAGAGAGAGGGAGACACAGAATCAGAAGCAAGCTCCAGGCTGTGAGCTGTCAGCACCAGAGTCCAATGTGGGGCTCAAACTCACAGACCGCGAGATCGTGACCTGAGCCAAAGTCAGACACTTAACCGACTGAGCCACCCAGGTGCCCCTTAACCCACTTTTTAAAAGATAGAAATTTACTAGCTAAATTTCAGTGAAAACCTTTACATGAAGTAGTGGATAGAATGTTAAAATGAACACCATGATTTACAAAGTACGTCCAATTATACCCTTTGGTGGATCAGTATATCTCTGTGCAGTGTATTTTCTATTTTGATAGCGAAAATTGAGTGTCAAAATAAATGTAATTTGGACAATAATTTATAAGTATCAAAATCTTAAATAAAGATTTTGAAAAAAAAAAAGCATAGTGAAGGGGTGCCTGGGTTGCTCAATCTGTTGAGTGTTAGACTTTTGATTTTGGTTCAGGTCATGATCCCAGGATCATGGGATTGAGCCCTCAGTCAGGCTCTGTGCTGAGTGTGAAGCCTGCTTGGGATTCTCTTTCTCCACCTCTGCCTCTCTCCCCCACTTGCACTCTCTCTGTCTCTAAAATTAAAAAAATAATAAAATAAAATATAGGAAAATCAGAAAAAAAAAATGTTCTCTAAAAAAAATAGCATAATGAAGCATAGTTCAACCACACTGATCTCCCTAAAATATTAATAATATGTAACTATTTTACATGCTTTATTAATATTTAACTGAGAGCAAAAAGATTTTGCTTTTATTTTAAAATGTTTTACTTCCATTCTCATGCTTTAAAGTTTTCTATTTGCTTTAGATTTTATAACATACCAAATATCTAGTACAGTAACAGTTAAGTATAACTTTGGAATAAATGTGCATATATTTGAGGTGTGTACACAACAGTATTTTACAGAGAGGAACTTGTCCAGAAAGTTTGGCAGCTTCTGCGCTAAAGGCTCACAGCTGGGGATGTGGAAACCCAAGGCCCAGAAGAACTCCTGGCCTCTGGTCATCTTTGCCAGAGTCACTGCAGCTCAGCTTAAGATGCCAAGTTCCTGCCATGGCAGCTGGCAGATAAGAATAACTAAGCCATTTGAGTTCCTGCATCCAGAGAAAACCCCAAGGGTCACCCTCCAGCCCTATCTCAAGCCTAACAGGCTACCGGCTCTTAGAAAAGCCTTACAGAGTTTAAAATTTTGTGCCGAGCTGCTACCCAATCACGTTAATCCTCTCCTTGAAAAATCTTCTAAATTTTCCTCCTGCCCAAAGTTTATAGTCCATGGACCTTTACCCATATTCCACTTGTTTTGTGGAATACATCTTATAGGGAGAAATTGATTAAAGACTTTAAGAGTACATCAGCCCATTGGAAGTGTAAAAAGCCATTAAAATAATGAGGTAGACCTATAATTATTGATATGATGAATTATGTCCATGATATATTATGAAGCAAAAAAGCATATGTACAGATTATGTATAAAACACATGTGCAGAATAACTCCCCCCCCAAAAAAAATACCTCCCCTAAACACACACACACACACACACACACACACACACACACACACTTCTAACTATAGTTATCTCTGAGTGATGGGTTTAGGGATGATTTATTGCTCATCTGTATTTATTTCTATTACAAACTTGCATCATTTGTCTAAAAAAAATAAAGAAGTTTTTATTAAGTGAACTGATCAAAATCAATATTGCCACTAAATAGCTCCTAGGAATGGTTTTACTTACTACAATAAGAATGACAACAACTACCCCTTAGCATATGATGGTGGTTTTGCTTAAAAAGTCCTTTTTAGTCCATTATCCCCTCCTGTCTTTACAACATAATGATATTCTGAAAGCAGTATCTGAAATTATCTCTCTCCTACTCAAAACACCTTCTAAGCCTATCTGCTATTACAGGAAAAAACTACAAAATCATTTGTGTAATATTCAGATCTTTTATAATATGGCATTTTCCTACCACTTCATCTTTGTTTCCTTCTGCTTCTCACCACCATGCATATTCCAGCCACCCTCTTTCTGAATTCATCATATACTTTCCAGTCTCTTTTCATGCTTTTCTCTCTAGAACGTCCTTTCTGTATGTTCTGCCTTATAAAATCTTGTCAGTTCTTCAAAACTCAGTGTTTCTCTATAGAGAAATAATTACCCAGGCATTCTATTCTCTCTATCCCATAGCCCTTTCTTTCATCTTTCTTCTATAGTATGCTTTCCTGAGGTGACAGCAAACTCCTCAAGAGCAAGGGTCCTGTTTATTCAATTATGAATTCTTAACAACAAGCACAATACCCGGGACATAGGAGATACTCAACAACTAGTAGCTTCCCTGAAGAAAAGTTATCCTGAATAAAACATAGAGAAGAAAAAGTTAGATTAAAGTAGTATCTCCAAGAGACCTGGCCAGCCTTGATAAGGGAAATCTCATGTGATTCTACAATAAGTGACAAGACAGAACCAAGCAGGAAAAAAAAAAAATCTGTCAGCCAATCAGGACACCTAAAGGTCTCAACTTCCCAGAGAGTCTCTGACCTTTAATTACAAGTCAGAAATCAGATCCATTTCAGGGAAGTTTGGGAAGCCAATCCATTTAGTGAGAGCTCTCCATGGTGCTGAAGCTATTAAACTCATCCACCCATTTCCCTTAACTCATTCAATAAGGGATTATCGGTGTCCTTCTGTAAAAGGATTTTTCTAGGCTCTAGACTAGAAGTGCAGTGAATGATCAACAAGATAAATAATATTTATGCATTCTTGGAACTTACATTCAAGTTGTAGACAAAGGCACTAAACACAGAAAGAAAAAAATATTTATATATACACCAAATTCTGATGAAGGTGATACAGAGAATTAGAATAAGGTGACGTGACATATAAAAAGTGGCAACTGTGGATGGCCAAGAAAGCCTCTCTGAGGAAATAGTATTTATGAAGGGATCTGGAGACAAGAATCGGCCAGCCAAAATAAATCTTTCCAGGAAATCACCGTAGAGAAAGAAGAAAAAGCTTGGTATGTTCAAAGAACAGAAATAAAGCTGCAGCATGGTGACTGAGGGAAATAAGACTGAGGAGAATAGAAGAGGCATGATCAACTATCAACAATGGCCAAAGTATGGAAAGAGCCCAAATGTCCATTGATGGATGAATGGATAAAGAAGATGTGACAATGGAGTATCACTCAGCAATCAAAAATAATGAAATCTTGTCATTTGCAACTATGTGGATGCAACTAGAGGGTATTATGCTAAGTGAAATTAGTCACTCAGAGAAAGACAAATATCATATGGCTTCAGTCATAGGAGGAATTTAAGATACAAAACAGATGAACATAAGGGAAGGGAAGCAAAAATTATAGAAAAACAGGGAGGGGTACAAAACATAAGAGACTCTTAAATATGGAGAACAAATAGAGAGTTACAGGAGGGGTTGTGGGAAGGGGGATGGGCTAAATGGGTAAGGAGCATTAAGGAATTTACTCCTGAAATCATTGTTGCACTATATGCTAACTAACTTGGATGTAAATTTTAAAAATAAATTTAAAAAAAAGAAGAGGCATGATCAAATATGTATTTTTATGCTAGGATAAGAAATTTCACTTCTTTCCAAATGTGATTAGATAATCTTGCTAATGAAAACTTTCCAGACAGAGCTTACAGATGGATGAGGGGCTTCAATCCTCCTCTGTACTAATCCTGAAACTTAACCTTTGGGACTAGACAATATTACAATTTCTCTAGTTTTGTTTTTGATCCTTAAGATCAGATGATCTGGGGGGCGCCTGGGGGGCGCAGTCGGTTAAGCGTCCGACTTCAGCCAGGTCATGATCTCGCAGTCCGTGGGTTCGAGCCCCGCGTCAGGCTCTGGGCTGATGGCTCAGAGCCTGGAGCCTGCTTCCGATTCTGTGTCTCCCTCTGTCTCTGCCCCTCCCCCGTTCATGCTCTGTCTCTCTCTGTCCCAAAAATAAATAAACGTTCAAAAAAAGAAAATTAAAAAAAAAAAAAGATCAGATGATCTTAGTTTAACAATCAAGCCAGAAATAATATAGGTAAGGAGTACACAGAAATGAGAGAGTAGATAGTTTATAAGTCTAGGAAAGACACATAAAACCCAGGGGAGTCCAATAGAAAGTTGATAATCAGACTACTACAATGTAAGCTTAATTAAGGCAGAGACTTCTTCTGTCTTATTTATTACTAGATCTCCAATGCCTTAAGGGTGCCTGACCATATTAGATGCCCAATATATACCTAGTGATTAAACAAGTGGAAAAAAAAAGAATTAAAGACGTGGTGGCCATGCAAATGTACTTCACATATCTGCAACTACAGGGAGCATAATTCAGCAAAGGCCCCTGCTGATTAAATCCACAAGTTTCAGATGGACTGCTCCGAAACAATGACTGAGTGTGGCAGGGATATTATGGAAGCCCATTCCTGGAGATACAGGACTCCTTGATAGCCTTGCTGAGCTTTTCTTTGACTGCGCATCAGTCTATGATGCTTTTACGAAGACTTCTTTGCTTCTCCCCTTCATTAGGAGTCAGATTTCTGTTGCAGTCTGATCGCTCCCCCAGACTCTCCTGCCTCCCTCTACATTTTTTTCTAAGTTGTTTCCCCTAATGAAATCCTTGGACATTTAATCCCATATTGGCTTCTGTTTCTTGGAAGACCTAGACTAATGCAAAATATTTAGGGTACTGCCAACTGAGCTAGATACTAACAGAATCTTTTGCTCCTGTGGGGTTATCTACTCATGTACTTCTTTTCAAGGCACTAATTGAGCAACCTGGGAGCCAAAGGGGAGGACAGGCAAACAGCTGCTCCTAAATGGAAAGGGAAATTAAGAGTGAGAAGTTGAAAACAGATTCTGAAAAATCTTCTATCTATTTCCTCCTATTGCTTACTGTATAAAAGCTACTTTATATCTCTGGTTTAAAACCTTAGCAAATTCCATTTTTAATGTCTTTAAAAATTAGTTCCTCTATAGCTATAATTTCCATAACTCAAAGTGTTTGAACAGGAAGCATTTCCTCATCTAGTCTCTTGAATTACAATTGGTTGATAAAGGAACCAGTGATTGTGGATTAGAAAATATTTGTGCTATAGTTTAAGATGTGCACATCTTTTATACATTCTTGATCAAAATTTATTCTCCCAACAGCCATATAAATTAAGTGGAACAAGGAATATTATCCCCCCTCCACAAGTGACATTTAAGAATGTAAAATAGCTTCTTAGTAATTTATAGAATATAGAGTACACAGACCTAGTCTTTTGGCTTGGAGCACAGTGCTCTTTCTTCAAATCATGCTGCCTGTCATACCTGTCATAGCTAGTCCATGGTGTGAACATTTTCCCTTCTTTACTTTTCTTTTCTTTCTTTCTTTCTTTCTTTCTTTCTTTCTTTCTTTCTTTCTTTCTTTCTTTCTGTCTTGTTTTGCTTGGTTTTTGTTTGTTTGTTTGCCTTCCCAGCAACCACTCTACTTTCTTCTGATACAAGCACCTCTCCTCAATTTTCAAATGATGTGTTAATTAAGGGACTAATTCCACCACATCTCTAAAAGTGAACATGTGACCTATGATAGGCCAGTCATAACACTGAATCCCCCATGGATAGGCACAGGCACTGAAAGCCACTAGAAACCCTTGCTGAATCCACTGGGAGAAAGGTATTTTCTTTTTTTCTTTTTTTTAATATTTATTTATTTTTGAAAGAGAGAGAGAGAGAGTGCACAAGTGGGGGGAGGGAGACACAGAATTAGAAGCAGGTTCCAGCCTCTGAGCTGTCAGCACAGAGCCCAATGGGGGACTTGAACTCATGAACTACAAGATCATGACCTGGTCTGGAATCGGATGCTTAACTGACTGAGCCACCCAGGCACCCGCAGAAAAGGGCATCTTCACACGGGTTGCTAAGCTGGCAGGCTGTAAACCCTATTACCAACACATGGAAAAATCCCTTCCTGGGTGAAGCAATATAGTAAAAATTATGGCTGAGAGGTAGAGAAACAAATCCCTGGTGATTTCGTTTGAACACCTAGATATAGCTATACCTGAAGGCTTTACAGTTATGGAAGCCAATAAATGCCCTTTTAAGGATTTAATGGCTTGAATTGTGTTTCAATTGTCAAAATCTTGACAAATTGGAGCAATATGTAAGTAGTGATAGGAGCAAAGTCACCTCAGAAAGGAAAAACATAGTGATAGTAAATAATTTTCATGGTTTAGATCTAGAACGTCTCAAGGCTTCATGCAAACTAATGCTCTCATCATTGATTTTTATTTCCCATTGCTACCAGTGAACATAGAACTAAAATTGAAAATTTTCAAAAGCATTTTTCCTTGAACTTCAAAATATCAGTTGGATAATTCTCCCTAGACATGTTAACATCTGCACCAGAAAGAATAAAATACAGTGCCTTTAATTCCAGGAGCTCTAGATTTTGGGAGGAAGGAATAGATAGTCACTGAAGTAATGAGATGAAAAATGGGCATAAAAGTATGTCTCTGTTAGGTTCTCAGAGGAAAAAGAAGAAAGACTTTAAATCACTACTGGATAATGTTAGAATTTATGAGTAAAGTCTCCCTCAAAACCCTCTATCCCCCTTCCTTTATTTTTCTTCATACCACTTCTAACCTAACACACAGTAAGTTAGTTTGTTTAATTATAACCTACCTCCTCAACCAAGGATGTGGGCTCCATATGGGCAGTGACTATGCCTGTTTTGTTCATTATTCTTATCCCCAGCTCCCAGAACAATGCTGCTATAGAGTGAGTACTAACAGGAAATAGTTGAGTGTTTGTTGAATAGTCTTTGCATTTCTACAACTTTTAAGTGATGTTTTATAATAACATAAAAATATTATAGCAATACCAATTGATGGATATGTTTAACTATTTAAATAGAACAGTATACATTCATACAAAAAGCAGAAATGTATTTTATAAGCACATCTCCATTTGCTGTATAAATTGGAACTATAGTTCACTGAATCACAAATCATGCCAGCACCACCTTTGCAGCCAAAGCAACTCAGAAGAGGCAAACAAGCTGTAGAACTCTGCTAATATATTAACCACCATCCACATGTGGATATTGAGCCCTTGAAATATGATGAGTCTGAAATGAGATGTGCTGTAAATAAAAACAAACAAAAAACAACAATAAAAACAAATAGGATTTTATACATGCACTGAGTACGAAAAAAGAATGTAAAATATGTCATTAGTAATTTTTACTTTAATCACATGCCAACATGATAATATTTTTTATGTATCTGGGTTAAATAAAATATATCTTTAATTAATTTCTCCTGTTTCCTTTTCTTTTCTAGAATGCAGCTATCAGAAAATTGAAAGTCTGTGGCTTGAATTTGTAGCTTGCCTCCCACTTCTGTGGGACAGATTCTCTACAAGGTGAAAGCTCTGTAAACACAAGTCTGTAAGGTTGAATGATGGACCCTGAGGCCCCTCTCTGTCTCTGGCTTGACCATTCCAGGAAGCATTAACAAACACTGTTATAATAAGAACTTTCTCTTGGCTACATTCTTTTTTTTCTTGAGCCAACTGTTTAATATCTTCACAAAGCGATGCACTTTTTATGCCAAAGATTTCTGGGAGTGGAATTCCTGACAAAGCCAATGTCACAGAGGGTAACCACAAAGTACCCTGGGTACATGACAGTTTTGACTCCTTTATTTTGATGTCACCGACAGTTTGATATGTCTCTGTTAAAAATCTCCCACATCAAATTAGCAACGTCGAAAAAAATTGGCTTCTTTCAATCCTTAATCCTTTGCTACAATGTAGTTCAGAATGTTCTCTTTTATTGAAATTCTTGTCTCATTTTTTTGTCAATTTTAAATGTTTTCTCATCTAGTCATATTAACAAGGAGTCTTTAATGGTTGCTTAACTACTTTTGGTGTCTATTTGTTTTGTCTCTCATCACCCAGAGGCAGATTAAATTTGGGTTCACGTTGCCCTTCTCTCTAACTCAGCAACAATCTCAGAAACAATGCCTTCTAGTTTTTTGCTTCAATCCTGGTTCTCAGGGGAAAACAGTTGGAATGATTGAATGAATCCATCTCAGCCCCTAGGAATACTATCTGTATTGTTCAGCTCATTTTTCAAAGCCAAAAGAAGCCAAGAGGAACTACTCTAATTTCCCACAATCCAAGGTTTAGATGCTGCCCACAACCCCTTCCCAGCTTTCTCAGGTCAAGTCCATAGAAGAACTGGGAAACAGGGAGATCAGGTGGTATGGTCTTCAGATCAGGCATGTCAGAATCACTGGGGATCTTGTTAAAAATACAAGTCAGCCTACAGTTGGAGAACCAGAGGGAAGTATAACCAAATGTCTGGAAAGGAAAATATAGGGAGAAAACCAAGGAAAAAGAAGACAAAAGGGTTGGCCTGAGCCTTTGCAGTGGGTGGCATCACCATACATAGGAGTTGGACCCTCATTTCCATACCACTTTGTAAATTTTCCCACTTCAAATGTTTTTCTTTAGAACATATTGCTGAAGAGTGCCTGGGTGGCTCAATTGGTTGGGCATCAACTCTTGGTTTCTGCTTAGGTCATGGTCTCCCTGGTTTGTGGGACTGAGCCCCACAACAGGATCTGCACTGATGGCATGAAGCCTGCTTCAGATTCATTCATTCTCTCTCTCTCTCTCTCCTCCCTCTCTCTCTGCCCTTCCCCTGCCTGTGCGCATGCTCTCTCTCTCTCTCTCTTTCTCTCAAAATAAATAAGTAAACATTTAGAATACCTTGCGTGATGCACAACACTCATGAGCATATTGTCTCCTAATGTGTCTTTACCAAAGATGGCTGAACTTTTGTGCCAAGGTTTGTGGAAAATACATAAGAGTAGGCCATGGCTACAGATAAGGAGCTATAGGTCCTTATTAAAAAGAAAGAAGGAAAATAATAAAGGGAGAATAATAAGGACCAAGAATCACAATCTTGAGTATAAAGACACTTGGGAACAGCAGCCAAGATGAAAATTATAAATATGCATATGTATCCAAAGTAAGGAAATAAAAGAAAATTAAAAGGGAACAAGCTTTAAGAAAGAGTTTAAAGACACATAGTAAAGGAAAAGAGATAAAATGTTCTGTACTTCAGGGTCTAGAGTGGGAATAACAGCTATGGCTGAGAATTTAGAGTCAAGAACAAATTTTATTTGAAGGCACTGGTGCTCCTGTGGACAAGTTCACTCTGAACCTAGGAAAGACAGCTACCCTACCTCCTGTGGGATTTCCCCTCTTGTTGCCTGGTACAAGAAAATTTAGTTTGAGGACCATTTGTCAGGGTTATCCAAAGAAATTAACCAATAGAAAATATATATTCTTTTGGTAAAGAGACTTACTATAAGGAATTGGTTCATATAATTATGGAGGCTGAAATATCCCAACACCTGCAGGAACTAGACAAGCTGGAGACCCAGGAGAGCCAATGATGTAAGTTCCAATCTGAAGTCCAACACGCTCAAAGGACCAGGAGGAGTTGGTGTTTCAATTCAAGTCTGAAGGCAGATAAGACTGTTGTCCTGGCTCAAGGCAGTCAGGCAAAAGGATGATCAGACTTTTGTTTTATTCAGGCCTTCAACTGATTGGATGAGAGCCACTCCCATTAAGGGGGGCAATCTACTTGACTCAATCTACCAATTCAAATGTTAATCTCATCCAGAAATACTCTCAAACACCCTCAAAGATGCACCTAGAATGTTTGGCAAATACCTGGGCATTCCATGGCCCAGTCAAGTCAACACATAAAATAAACCATCAACGGGACTCTCCCAAGCTGTTGCAAACACACCTCTACTACAGTTCCAACTATAGGCCCCAGGATTTAACTTCAGAACCACAGCATCATCAAATCTTGCCCAGTAAAGGCTGATTTTTGTAGAAATACATCAGAAAAGTTAAATAAGAGGATTTGAACATCTCATTTAAGTAAGTCACACCTCAATAAGAAAAAGGAAGTGGAATGAGGGTAATGTTACTGCCACACTATCTACAGTGAAACCCTTCCTACAGCTGTTAGAGCAATTGCAGGCTATGGACAAATGCACAACTGGAGAGTCTAGAGTCCCAAGCTGAAGAGTCAGTATGTTAGAAAAGGAGGATTCCCCAAGACCACCCCCAGTTTTGATCCTTCACTAGAATGACAGGACTCAGCATGTATCTAATATTTATTACAGTAAAATTTATCATAGGATACAAAGCAAAATGAGAAAAGGGAAAAGGCACATGGGGCAAAATCTAGAGGAAACCAGGAGCAAGCTTCCAATAGTCCTCTCCCACCAGAGTCACATAGGATTGTGCTCAATTCCTGCAGCATCAAATTATGACATATGTGAAGTACCAGGAAGTTCATTAGAAACTCAGCACCCAACTTTTCTACTGGAGGCTGCTCATGTAGACACCCTCTGCCTAGCACATTCTAAAGTTCCAGACTCCCAGAAGGAAAGCAAGTGTGCAGAATAAATCACATCATTTGTACAAACAGTTTAGGCACAGTGAGAGAATCATTTAGGGAATTATGGGAACCTCTCAAAATCCAACTTTTCAGACACCAGCCACAGGTCAATCTTGAAAGCAGACCTAGGGACAGTATTGTTTATTAGCCTTTTCTTGCACAAGCAGAAAAAACTTCCTGCAACCACCAGGTCCATGATGAGAATGAGAATGGAGAAAAGGTGCTCACTTTGGAAAGGGATGTAGGAAAAACAAAACAGTCACAAAAGGTTGGACAAAAAGCTGGACTTACTTCTGCCACGATATGAGGAGCTTGGAGATATGATGCCCTCAGCCCAGAAGTCTGTGGAGGGCTGGAAAGGTACCAATTATTTCAATGGTCACACAAGGGAGATGACAGAACTTCCAGAGAATGTGGCTGCTCTGCTGGGACACGTGGACAGAGAGCACAAGGTCCTCACTGAGCGACTCAGTATTTCCAGAGGTCCTATCCACACCAGTGACCTGGTGTAGCAAAAATGTCAAATCTGAATGTTCACTTGGGCTATCTGCAGTGGGTCAGGCAGAACTGAGCCTTCCAGCAGGGGTAAGGGAGATAGACAATGTTTGCAGGGTTGTAGCAGTGAGAAGGAACACAATTACCAAATGCTAGCAATTGAATGAACTGATCTTCAGGATGTTCCTATTTCATTATTTATTGCACACAAGTTCTATTGATGTTAAATAGGGTAGAATTTGCTATTACTAGAGTTTCTTTCCTTGTAATAAAATACTCTCTTTTTGTCATTCAGAACATAAAATGTACAACTCACCTCTACTTCAAGGAACATTTGCAAATATATTTTTTCTTTGGCCATGAGGTTAGAACTGCGAATATGTATCATATGTTAAAAGAAAATTGCCCTTAAATCAAAAAGACACAAGGGTACTATGGCCCAGGGATTGGGGGGGGGGGGCGGAGGGGAAATCTCTGGTAGTCTACCACAGCTCTTGCTTTAGGATTGGGGTTTAGGGTATTTAAAAGATGATTGTTTTTATTTTTTAAGGTGACTGCCTAAAAATTCTTGGCATCATCTGAGAATAACTGCAAGGACAAAGGGAAAATCCAAATGCAAAAATTTCTTGAATGGTGCTGATAGCTCTCTATCTCAGAAAGAAGAGATTTTCTATGCTTATACCCAAGTGGTTTTTGCATTTTAGCTAGAGGTACAGTCCCTTTAAACATGTAAATATCTTTAATAACCCGAAAAATACTTCAGATACCAACCCCAGGGGAAGATTGAAAAACAAGATGGGCCCATCTGTTAGCTTGATAGCAAAGGCTTGGAGCTGGGAAGGCATAAACAGTGTCTTCCAAAGAGTATCTTACTTCTGATTCTATTATACTGATAATCATCTATTAAAAATGTCTTTTTTAAAAAACTAAAAAGTTCAATTCTGAAGTGAAGGAAAGCCACCATCTTTGTTAGGTTAGACAGGATCTAGGGAATTGTGAATAAAAAAAGAAGTTTCTGCCTCCATCTATGAATGATAAAAGAGTCTGTCCAGAGATGTAATCATCCAACAAATAGTGCTGTGTCCCACACTCACGGGAAAAATCCTCTAAAAGCTTTCATCATTGCAGGCGTCTTGTGTCTTCCTCCATCTTCCTTATAACTAACAAGAGGTAGAAATAGCTGTATTGGGTATTTACCTTTGGGGGGAAATCTTGTTATGTTAAAATGCACTTGATGATTCTATCTATCATAAATCTGAGTGTAGAAACACAAAACACAGAGGAAGGAAACTGGATTGTGTTCCTACTGAAAAGCAGTGGGTGGGTGCAGAGATGCTGATCATGTTATCTCCATCCTTCAGCTTGGCTGGGGGATGACAGTTTTTCCCATCAGTTTCTTGGTTCCCAAACTGTATTAGGCATCTTCCTGGCTGTCTGTAATTTCACCCCCGCACCAGATTTCTGTGCTGCATTAGAGACAAAATGGAGCAAATCTAGCATCTTCTCACACTCCAGAATGATTATGATCAGAAATCTATTTGATTTCTTATGAAAAAAAACTTCAGGGTCAAAGTCAGGATACAATGTGGGAGAGTGTAGTGGCTATCCTTCCTCACACCTCATGGTCCATTGGAGGCTTCAAAGAGGGTGAAAGGAAAACCAGGATGGTGAGCTGGTCATCACCCCTACTTTAATCAGAGCAACTCCACCCTTAACTATGTGTGTGTGTATGAATGTGCATGTGCCTATGTATATGGGTGTGTACATATTTATCCCTTATCAAATTGATTTTGTGAAAAGACTGTTGTAAAAAATAATCTAAAAGTTTGTAAACCATTTATGGAGACTATGAAGTACTAGACTAGGAATCAAAAGATGAATTTCCTATGTGGCCTCACACAAGTAACTTCACCTCTCCAAACCCGTTTACCCTGGTCAGCTAAATAAAAGGGGTAGCCTTTCTGATGTCCAAGGTTCCCTGTAGCTTGGGAAGTTTATACTGCTTTGATGAAGGAGGGAGCACTCGGAGGGAAGGAGTCAAACTGTCATGAGTGTAGAGAACTCTCCTTGGAAATAAGAGCAGTCATCAACACCTTCAGAAAAAGTGAATTGCCTTTTCCTATATTATATCAAATGTAATACTTGCTGAAATGCTACTCCAAGTCATGTCTGAGTCCCCAGACACTTTCTGAGACAGCTGCAGGTCTAGCGGAAACAGTGGTCCATACCTTGAATTAAATGTAATGGTTTTTTTTTTTCCCTTGGAGACTCTATGCTTCACTTCTGTGCCCCTCTCCCAACACTGCTGTGCCCAGCACTAGTCCACCTATGTGCAAAAAAGCCCCACATCATCTTGGAACGTTTCAGACATGTGTGTTTGATTGGGAGCCAACCCTCTGGAAATAGCCAGCCTATCAGGAGATCATGAATGAAGCCAAGGTATCTTCAGCCTATCAGCCACACTTTCTGGAACTTTTCCCTCTAGAACCCTTCAAGCATCAGGTATCCATTTGACAATTGTGTGAGATGCTATCCTAGCAGCCAAGGGTATAGACTTGAGGAGCCCCTAGCCTATGGGTAGGCAGGGAGAACACACCCATAATATAGTGCTGAGAATTCCGATAGGTGAGAACAGAGATGTCCTGGACATCGCTTGCTTCTTAGTAGCCAGCAAAAATGCCGGGTAAATAAATGATAGGTACTCCGCAAAGACTTGTAGAATGAATAAACAAACAAACCTGTGGGAATGTAGAAGGGGGAGCAACTAGTTTTGACTAGGTTTTGGGTAGAGGGCAAAGTAATTGGAACTATACCACTTATTCATCATAAGACTCTGATAAGGTATAAAATGCCTGGTGAGCCTTGTTGCTGTTCTTTCTAAGTAGATATTCATCTTATCAAGATGTAGGAAATTTTTGCCAAAGGAATAAATCTCTAATATTAAAAATCTAAACACAACTGAATGGGGTTTCTGAGGGTTGTTTTGTTTAGTTTGTATGATAGAAAAAGGAACATTGAAATGATTAGCCCCAGTTCTAATGTTTACCCCATGGGTGTATCTCTTTTTTGCATTGCCCTCGGCTCTGCCTTCCAGGAATATGCATCAAACGATTTATAATTTAATGCCCCAAACACATTAGTTTAATCACAAGGTGCCAAAAGACTTGAATTAAAAAATATGATTAATATATTTCAATGTACTCAAACCTTCCTCTCCAATTATAACTAATAGTGTTGAGGTTAGGATCTCCAGATAAAATACAGGACATCTAGTTAAATTATAATTTCAAACAAAACAATGAAGACTTTTTTAGTATAAGTATGTCCTAAATATTGCATGGTACATACATAACCTCACATACCAGTTAAATCTGGCAACCCTAGCTGGAGAGAGAATAATTAAGGTAAACAGTAGAGAACTGTGTTCTTAATAAATCTACTACTAATCCCAAAGTTTGTGTGTTAAAATCGTTCCACACTTTCCCATATAGTCCCATTTCCTTGGTGTTCCATTAGTACTACAATTTTTTTCCCCTCTTCTGGATATTCTTGTGAAATCCTGACCAAAATGGATTGAATCCAGATAGGCTATTCCAAGGGAGAAAGCTCAATAGAGTTTGGCTGACAAAGCTAGCCTGTTCTAACCAGCCTACAGCCTGGCTTATGATAGCAACTATGCATCTCTTCACACTGTCTGCAAAGTTCCCCAGCATCCCCTTAACTACTCCTCAGGCCATGGGTCCCTACATGGCTTATACACCATGACTCTGTCCCCAAGTCACAGATGCATGGCCCTTTTCTGTTGGAAATGGAATTGAGAGATTCTAGTTTAGGCAAGTCTCTTGAATAGAGGAGATACAAATTCAGGAGCTTTGACATGGCTATAAACTGGCATCCCTGTAGTCCAAGAAAAAGAGGAAAATGTCTTTCACTGTTAATAAAAAATTATATATAGGTAAGAGCAGACATTCAGAAAGGGAAAAAAGTCCAAAGACCAAAAGTCTCATTGTCTTCATTCTAAACCCCTTCCTAGGGTCCAGCTGTATATCTGCTTATGATTTCCATAAACATCACCCACAGTGAGTTCCACCCTCTACTTGATTTAATTCAAGTTCTACTCACAGAGGCCAAGATAATACTGCAATTCATTCCTTTACTTGTGGGGCACAAGGTTTAAATAGCAGATCTTCTTCTATTATTTAAATTTAAGTTAGTTAACATACAGTATAGTATTTGTTCAGGAACAGAACCAAGTGATTCATCACTTACATATAACATCCAGCTCCCATCCCAACAAGTATCCTCCTTAATACCCAACACCCATTTAGCCCATTCCCCTACCCACCTCACGCCAGCAACACTCAGTTTCTTTTCTGTATTTAAGAGTCTCTTAGGGTTTGCCTCCCTCTCTGTTTTTCTCTTATCTTTCCTTCCCTTCCCCTATGTTCATCTCTTTTGTTTCTTAAATTCCACATAAGAGTGAAATCATATGATATTTGTCTTTCTCTGACTGACTTGTTTCGCTTAGCATAATACACTCTAGTTCCATCCACATTGCTGCAAATGGCAAGATTTCATTATTTTTGATCACTGAGTAATATTCTATTCTATGTATATACCACATCTTCTTTATCCATTCATCAGTCGATGGACATTTGGGCTCTTTCCATAATTTGGTTATTGTCGATAGTGCTGCTATAAACACTGGGGTGCATGTGTCCCTTCCAGTACTTCTGTATCCTTTGGATAAATACCTAGTAGTTCAATTGCTGGACTGTAGCATAGTTCTATTTTTAATTTTTTGAGGGACCTCCATACTGTTTTCCAAAGTGACTGCACCAGTTTGCACTCCCACCAACAGTGCAAAAGTGTTCCCCTTTCTCCACACCCTCACCAACATATGTTGTTTCCTGAGTTGTTCATTTTAGTCATTCTGACAGGTGTAAAGTGGTATCTCATTGTGGTTTTGATTCGTATTTCCCTGATAATGAGTGATGTTGAGCATCGTGTATTTGTCAGCCACCTGGACGTCCTCTTTGGAAAAGTGTCTATTCATGTCTTCTGCTGATTTCTTCCCTGGTTTATTTGTTTTTTGAGTGTTGAGTTTGATAAGTTCTTAAAAGATTTTGGATACTAACCCTTTATTCAATATGTCATTTGCAAACATCTTCTCCCATTCCATCAGTTGCCTTTTAGTTTTGCTGATTGTTTCCTTCATTGTGCAGAAACTTTTTATCTTGATGAGGTCCCAATAATTTTTACTTTTGTTTGCATTGCCTCCAGAGACATGTCTAGTAAGAAGTTGCTGTGGCCAAGGTCAAAGAGGTTGCTGACTGTTTTCCCCTCTAGGATTTTGACTGTTTCTTGTCTTACATTTAGGTCTTTCATTCATTTTGAATTTATTTTTGTATATGGTATAAGAAAGTGGTCCAGTTTCATTCTCCTACATGTCACTGTCCGGTTTTCCCATTACCGTTTTCTGAAGAGACTGCCTTTTTTCCATTGGATATTCTTTCCTGCTTTGTTTCCTGGCCATACATTTGTAATCCATTTCTGGGTTCTCTATTCTGTTCCATTGATCTGAGTGTCTGTTTTTGTGCCAGTACCATACTATCTTGATGGCTTCAACTTTATATACAGACTAAAGTCCAGGATTGTGGTGCCTCCAGCTTTGGTGGTTTTTTTTTTTTTCAACATTACTTTGGCTATTTGGGGTCTCTTGTGGTTTCATAAAAATTTTAGGACTGTTGTTCTAGCTCTGAGAAGAATGCCAGTGCAATATTGGTTGGAATTTCATTGACTATGTAGATTGCTTTGGGTAGTATAGACATTTTAACAATATTTTTCTTCCGATCCACGAGCATGGAATGTTTTTCCATTTCTTTGCATCTTCTTCAGTTTCTTTCATAAGCTTTCTATAGCTTTCAGCAAATGGATCTTTTACCTTGTTGGTTAGGTTTGTTCCTAGGTATGTTATAGGTTTTGGTGCAATTGTAAATGGGATAGATTCCTTGATTTCTCTTTCTGATGCTTCATTATTGGTATATAGAAATGCAACTGATCTCTGTAGATTGATTTTATATCCTGTGATTTTGCTGAATTCATGTATCAGTTCTAGAAGTTTTCTGGTAAAGTCTTTCAGATTTTGCACATAGATTGTCATGTCATCTATGAAGAGTGAAAGTTTGACTTCTTCCTTGCCAACTGGTATGCCTTTTATTTCTTACTGTTGTCTGATTTCTGAGGCTAGGACTTCTAGTACTATGTTGAAGAATAGTGGTGAGAGTGGGCATCCCTGTCATGCTCCTGACCTCAAGGGGAAAGCTCTCAGTTTTTCCCCATTAAGGATGATATTAGCTGTGGGTCTACTAAACCAACCCTGCAAGAAATTTTAAGGGGGACTTTCTGGGTGGAGAAAAAAACAAGAAGACCAAAGTAGCAAAGACTACTAAGGACCAGAGAAAATCACCAGAAACACCAATTCTACAGGTAACAAAATGGCACTAAATTCATGCCTTTCAATAATCACTCTGAATGTAAATGGACGTAATGCTCCAATAAAAAGAAATAGTGTATCAGAACTGATTAAAAAACAAGATTCAGGGTGCCTGGGTGGCTCAGTCATTTAAGTGTCTTACTTCAGCTCAAGTCATGATCTCACGGTCTGTGAGTTCAAGCCCTGCATTGGGCTCTGTGCTGACAGCTCAGAGCCTAGATTCAACTTCAGGTTCTATATCTCCCTCCCTCTCTGCCCCTCTTCTGTTCACACTCTGTCTCTCTCTCTCTCTCAAAAATAAATAAATATTAAAATTAAAAAAAAACAAGATTCATCTATATTCTGCCTATAAGAGACTCATGTTAGACCTAAAGACACCTGCAGATCGAAAGTGAGGGGATGGAGAATCATCTATCATGTGGTCAAAAGAAAGCCAGAGTAGCCATACTTCTATCAGACAAACTATATTTCAAAACAAAGACTATAACACAAGATGAAGAAGGGCATTATATCATAATTAAGGAGTCTATCCATCAAGAATCTAACAATTGTAAATATTTATGCCCCAACCTGAAACATCCAAATATATAAATCAACTAATCACAAACATGAAGAAATTCATTGATAGTAAAACAATAATAGTGGGGACTATAATACACCATTTACAACAACGGACAGATCATCTAAGCAGAAAATTGACAAGGAAACAATGGCTTTGAATGACACACTGGACCAGATGGACTTAACAGATACATTCAGAAATTTCACCCTAAAACAGCAGAATGCACATTCCTCTCAAATGTACATAGAACATTCTCCAGAATAGATCACATACTTGGTCACAAATCAGACCTCAACAGGTGCAAAAAGGTCAAGATCATACCGTGCATATTTTCAGATCACAATGCTATGAAACTTGAAGTCAACCACAAGAAAAAATTTGGAAAGCCCTCAAATTATTTATTTTTTTAAACTATCCCTTTTCACAAGAGATTTCAGGTACTTATGAATAAAGAATGGATAGTAATTGTGTTGTTGATTTTAGCCATTCTGATAGGTGCGGGGAGATACCTTATTATAGTTTTGATTTGTATTTCCCCAGTGATCAGTGATGTTGAGCATTTTTTCATGTGACTGTTGGCCATCTGTATGCCTTCATGGGAAAATGTCTATTCATATTTTTTGCCCATTTTAACCCAAGTATTCATTTTTTGGATGTGGAGTTTTATACATTCTTTATACAATTTGGATACTAACCCTTTATCAGATATGTCGTTTGAAAAAATCAGCAACATAAGAAACAACAGGTGCTGGCAAGGATGTGGAGAAAGGGGAACCCCCTTGTACTGTTGTTGGGAATGCAAACTGGTCCAACCATTCTGGAAAACAGTAAGGAGTTTCTCAAAAAAAGAGAGAGGAGTTTCTCAAAAAGTTAAAAAATAGAACTACCCTATGATTCAGAAATTGTACTAGTAGGTATTTACCCAAAGAATATAAAAATACTAATTCAGGGACACCTGGGTGGCTCAGTCAGTTGAGTGCCTAACTCTTGACTTAACTCAGGTCATGATCCCAGAGTTGTGGTATGGAGCCCCATGTCAGTCTCCACACTGAGCATGGAGCCTGCTTAAGATTCCCTCTCTCTCCCACCGCCCCTCTCCCCTACTTGCACACACTCTAATATAATTTTAAAAACACTAATTCAAAGAGATACATGCACCTGGATGTTTATAGCAGCATTATTTACAATAGTAAATTATAGAAATAGCCCAAGTATCCATCGGCTGTTGAATAAAGAAGATGTGGTACACACACACACACACACACACACACACACACACACACACACACTGGAATATTACTCAACCATAAAAAAGAAATTAAATCTTGCCATTTGTAACAACATGGATGGGGCTAGAGAGAATTATGTTAAATAAAATAAGTCAGAGAAAGACAAACACCAGAAGACTTCACTCTTATGTTGAATTTAATAAACAAAACAGATGAGCAAAGGGGAAAAAGAGAGAGAGAGAGGGGTGAAGAAACAGACCCTTAACTATAGAGAACTGATGGTTGCCAAAGGGAGAGTGGGTAGGGAAGATGTATTAAAAAATAGGTGGTGGGGATTAAGGAGTGCACTTGTTGTGATGAGCACGAAGTGATGTATAAAACTGTTGAATTCCTATATGGTACACCTGAAACTAATATTATACTGTATGTTAACTAACTGGAATTTAAGTAAAAACTTTAAAAAATAAAGAATGGATGGTCACATTGATAGATGGTAGACATACTTATTTCTTTCTGAGAGGCAGTCTCTGATGGGCAAAGCAGCTAACAACCCACTCTTCTCTACTAATCCATCTGTTCATTTAAAATTGTATCAGTTGAGCACCTACTTAGTTTCAGGGTCTGTTCTGGGTGCTGGGATACAGTAGTCAATAAGATGGCTAAAAATCTGCCCTCCTAGAGCGGTATAAGGGCACACACACACACACACACACACAATGTGACAGTAATCCAGACTCAGATGATATGGGGGTGGGCGGGGGGGGGGAGAAAGGAAAGTTCAAACCCAAGATATGTTTCAAAGGAAGAAGTGGAGGAAGCTGACCCACTGAATATATGAAATGAAGAAACACAGATGAAAAGATTATTTCCACATCCATGAGAATTGAGGTACCACTTTAAATAACAACAACTAGAAATCAGGAAAGATTCATAATCTTCATTATGCTCCATGTACAGCACAACTGTTTCTATCGCTATCTCCAAATTATCAGCCTTCCTCCATCTTTCAACAGAGCCATGTTCTTCCCAGATATCAAAAAAGTAATTCAAAAACTACCTCCTGAGATCTAATTAGAAAATCAGAAAAAAATAAGGGATTTATAGGGAAAAGCTGATATAACTGACTATATAAAAAAGAAAAGTATATGGAGTTCATAGAAAAAGATAAACATCTCAGTATAAACATCCCAGAAGAAAACTGGACCACATATGGACAAGGAAATATAAAATGGCCTGTTGGTAAATTAAAAGTCTCTTGATCCCTCTAAGAACAACAACAACAACACTAAAAGGTAAATACACTTATTTTTCACCTACCAAATTGGCAAAGTTGTAAAAGAACAGTAATATTCAGCATTAGTGCTATGGTGAGAAGTACCCCACAGTGGACAGGGAGTATTATTAACATGTCACAGAGAACGGTTTGGCAATATATATCAAAACAAATATTTTCACTCTGTGACCCAAAAATTCCACTTAGAATTATTCCAGAAGATAGGGCAGTGGCACTTACTTACAACTATAATATATTCATTGTAAATGTTTTTACTATAGAAAAAAATCAATATATCAATATTTCAATATATCAATTGGGTATTGATCAAATAAACAAGTTATATATCTATGCAATGCAATACTACCCAAATTTTAATGATGATAAGTCTATATTACATTTACTAGCATGGGAAAGATGTCTGTAACCTGCTGTATGAAACAAAGCAGTTACAAAATAATATGGAAACTGTGGCCCTGTTTTTCTCATTTTTGACATATATCCCTACTTATATGCATATATATATATATATACACATATACACACACATATATATACACATATATGATCAGGAGAGAAAAACCTGTGTGGATATTCACCACAATATCAATATTAATCTCTGATTGGTTAGATTATAACTGATATTTACTTTCTTTTTTAAATATGTATCTTCATTTTCTGATATTTTTCAGAGAAACCTTTTTAACAGAAAAAATAGCTATTAAAAATCATCATAAAGAGCTCATTCAATAATAAGAAAATACTATAGGGTAGCCTGTGTGGCTCAGTCAGTCAAGTGTCCAACTCTTGGTTTCAGCTCAGGTAGCGATCTCACACTTCATCGGTTTGAGCCCCATGTCAGGCTCTGGGCTGGCAGCATGGAGCCTGCTTGGGATCCTCTCTCTTCTTCTCTCTTTGCCCCCTCCCCTGCTCTCTCTCCCAAAATAAATAAATAAACTCTAAAACATTATTTTTTTTAAAAAAAGAAGAGAAAATACTATAACTTCAATAGAAATAGTTGGCCAAAGGATGTTAGTGAGAAATTTATAGAAGTTTAAAGAGCAGAGCATACAAACATATTGAAAAATATTCAGCTTTACAAGGAATCAAAGAGATGAAAATTAAAGTATTTACACCTTTCATGTTAGCAATTTTTTTTAATTTAGAATACACAGTGTAGGCTAGAGTTACTTAAACAAATACAATCAGACACTGTTAACAGACATGTAAAGTAGTATCACCCTTTCAGAAAGCAATTTTGCAATATTTTCCAAAAATCATTCATTTAATTCTCTAATTTATTCATATACTCTGATGCAATATTTCTACCTTGGGTAGTATTTAAAACAAACAAATCTAAACATATACATATATCTCCCCCACACAAAATGTTTACCAAATCACATTTATTATAAATAGAAATTTTAAAACAAAATAAAAATCTACCAACCAGGGAATACTTTGGTCTATCTTAGAATACCGTAAGACATTAGATATTACGTTTATAAAGAGTTTTATGTAAATATATATATGCAAAAACTAAGTAAAAGAAAATAAAAAGAAAAATTACAACAAATTATCTGTGAGTAGAACTCAGACTTATTTTTTTCTTACACTTTTCTGTATTTTCTACATGTTGAACCATGAACACAGATTCTTTTTATAGTTGAATCCCCCTTCCCCCCCAGTTTTCTTCTCTAGGTTTGGTAGATTTTCTACTCAGCACTTAAATATTATTCATCATATATAGTCATGCCCAATTTGTCATGTCGTTCTCTGGTCAAAAACTCTCCCTGGTTCCTCATTGGAAGGATATCAAGCTCAAATGGCTCCCAAAGACTCAACAAGTGGCCCTCAACCCTCTGACCTGCCTCATTTCTTACTCCTCTCCCCAATGGTACCCACACACTCATTCCTGGCCAGTGGTTCATCCCCAGCCTCAAACCTTGGTCCAGCCTGTCTCCCTACCTGAATGGCCTCTCACCCACCACCCTGCCTCTCTAAGAACTATCAGTGTTTGTATGGCTTAGATATGAGTCCCACTCCTTCAGAAGCTTGCTTTCATTGCTCTGGCCATGCTGATTTAATCCTTCTCTATTTCAGTCTATATGGCCTGTGCCTCACCTTGGCCTTTACCTTGCAAAGCTCTCTAGCTAATTGGGACAACATTTTTCACGTGGGCTGTTTATTGGCTGGAAGACCCCACACAGTGACACCTACTGAACACTTCTGAATACTTGCTAACATCAATCAGAAACTTAAGCCAAAGGAAAGTGGCCACACAGTGCAGCATCTTCCAAATGACCCCCAAATGACCCCTAAAGGAGGACACTCAGGTACCCATGTCTTTCTCCACCAATGCCAGAATCTTCCCTGATCTGAAAAACCTGTTTTAGCTATATTAAAGTCTTATTGCACTAGTCTCCATCACCATTCAGGAAGAATTTACTCAAATATGCTGTGCACACGAGGGAATATTTCTAGATGTTAGGCCCTCTGGGTCTTTGAAACAATCTCAGCATCAGTGGGGCCATATCTTCACCGGTGAAGGCGAAAAGTAGAATCGGTGCCCAAGAGTTCCCGAGGAGCATAGTAGTTCTTTCCGAGCACCCCAGGTAGCCATGCCCCTTCCTTGGTTTATGAGTAATTCACAAGCATAGGGCTTTACCCCCACTGAGAGCATAAAGGTAAGAGAAGGAGAACCAGTGATTACTGATCACTTGTCATAATCATCAGGATCATCATCATATTAAACACCACCAGCTTTGAGGCTTTCCTGTGAGCCAAGAACATGGCATACATTATCTAGTTCTCCTGACAATGCTGTCAGGTGGGCATATCACCTCCACCTCTTCAGGTAGAGACACAGGATCTCAAGATCAGTACCTGACCCAAGGTTCCATACCTCAAAAGTAGCAGAACCAGACATAGAACCTCTGCCTTCAAAGCCTATGATCTTTCCACCACCTTATGGGCCTCTCTGTAAATTCTCTATCTCCACTCTGGTGTGTTCAAGACCATCTCAATCAAGAAATCCTTCCATATGTCTAACTTAATTCCTTCATGCTGCAGCTTCAGGTCCTTTCCTCCTTTTCTGTTCTTAGAAGAACTGGTCCTGGACTTCGAAATCATTACTTTTCTGCAAAGATTGGTAAATCGCCCCTTGACTTCCTTTTCAGGTTGAATCATTCTAGACCTTCCTGGGCCTGGATTTTTCAGGGCCATCAATCACTTCCACTCTGTTATCCCACTCTTTGATTCTCTGCAGTCCTCTGGCATGCTCTCTCCATTTTGAACTTCTAGGCTGTTTTTTGGGGGGTTGGGGTGGTGAGGCATGATAAATGGGGGTAGGGAACCTTTCCAACTGTGCAAATAGAATGTCTTGTTTCTGAAGTAAGAGAGCTCAGAGGAAAGCTCAGAGAGGCAGGGCCAGGGAAATGAAGTAGAGAAGGAAAATAGATGAGTTCAAATGAAGTTGAATCAGAAACATAGGATTAAATTTCCCTGAGGCTCTCAATCTTACAGAAAATGTGCTGGATAAAATATATTCGTATTTGATTTATCAAATGCAAAATGTTTTTCTTCCTTTTAAGAAAATAGGTAAGATGCTGAATACCTTCCCAGGCCACTCATTGTCGGAATTAGGCCCCACTAAAGCCAGCACTGCCCCTGAGTAGGAGTCAGATCAAGGCTGAGTGACTAGCTGAGTTTCCCAGGAGCCAGCATTTTCCAACAAGGGGCCTCCCATAACACCAAGCTGGGAATCAGGATACCTGAGATCTAACCCTGGCTCTTCCACCGACAGCCCGGGCAAGTCACTTCATCACGCTGGGCCTCAGTTTCCCCAAATTTAAACCCCAGAGCTTCAGACCATATAACCTCAAGAGTCCTTTCCAGATCTCACATTTCATAATTCTCCACTGAGTATGAGCAGTTTGCAAAAGGGGATCCGCCAAACACTAATCCTACCAGATGCTGGGTGAAAGGACAGTTCAGGGGTCCCAGAGGTTTGGGAAATCTTCATATGTGAACTCCCCCTTAAAGTTTAACATAGCTTAACCCAACATTCCCCTCATCTGACACCACAGAACTCGTTCTATGTACTACCGATGTACATAGAGTTGTATTTTGGGAAACACTGACATGAAAAATTCTGTATCTCCTCCTTCTCACTGCTGGGGCTTTAACAGAACATGGGCCTCTCCTGCCCAGTCATGTCAGGGCTTGAAGAGCACCACCTGGGAGCTGGAGGCTCTGGGCATGCCATGTCTTTAAGGAGCACGTCGGACAGCACGCAGTCAGACCCAGGATATCTGTTTGCAAACAGAACTAGGGCTAATGGCAGGAGGATGAATTAGGTATGTCTGGGTGCTCTTGTGCCATAGGCTACAAGATGCCTATCCCTGAACATCGCCAATTGAGGGTCTCAATGCATACTCCCTTTCCTGGGAGCCTTGGGTGTTTGGGGATAAAAAGATCAGGGAAATCACCAGAAGAATGACTCTGGGCTGCCATAACAAAATACCACAGGGGCGCCTGGGTGGCTCAGTGGGTTAAGCGTCTGACTTCAGCTCAGGTCATGATCTCGCGGCTCGTGGGTTCGAGCCCCACATCGGGCTCTGTGCTGACAGCTCGGAGTCTGGACCCTGCTTCGGATTCTGTGTCTCCCTCTCTCTCTGCCCCTCCCCTGTTCACACCCTGTCTCTCCCTCTCTCAAAAATAAACAAACATTAAAAGAAAACAAAACAAAATACCACAGACTGGGGTGCTTAAACAACAACAACAAAAAAACTCACTTTCTTGCGTTCAGAAGGTTCTGAGTTCAAGGGCTGGTTTCTGTTAAGTCCTCACCTCGGGGTTTGCTGATAGCTACCTTCATGGCCTCTTCTCCGTGCACACACATTCTTGGTGTTTCGAAGGACGCCAGTCCTATCAACTTAAAATCTCACCCTTCTGACCTCATTTAGCCTTGATTACCTCCTTGAAGGCCCCACCTCCAAATACAGTCACACGTATTTCAAATACAGTTTCAACCTGCATGTTTGTGGGGAGGGATCGTGGGTGGGGGGACACAATTCAGGGCATTCCTCTGGATTGTTACAGAGACGAAGGGAGAGGGGGGGAGTCTGAGAGTTGAAAACAGAGAGGAGGAATCAATAGTAAATTCCCCCAGGGCTGAGGGAATGAAGGACAGAAGTCTATAGGTGCCTCCAGCCTCTTGCTGGGAAATCAAAGGGGTTGCCTTGGAGGAAATCAAAAAGGCACATCTTAAGAGGCTGTGTGCAGTCGCTGTGTGTGACTTCCAAGGACCAGTTTGGCACAGAAGGTACAGAGCCCTCTGCCTGCAAGGTCGCATAGACTTGAACAAGGAAGGTATCTGCTACAACCGTGTGGAAACAAGTTTTGAGCCAGCCAGCAAATGCACAACACCTCAGACATTTCCCCATGCTCAGAGACAAGGAAGAACCCCAGGGACGACTGAAATTGAATTTCCTGCCACCCAGAAAACTGAAACCTTGCAGCACATTCGACTTATTTTAGAGAAATAAAATAATTATGGCATGCACCTGTGTTGGGAGTCAATCTCACCTGACGCTCTGATGCTACTTGCTATGGGCAGGTACCATAGTCACGTGGAGCAGAGTGGGCAGCAAGGCCATGAGGGGGCAGCCTAAGCCAGGATGAAAAAGATCTGCGGTTCCTGGCAAGGACACTCCTCACACAGGATTTGTATTGATAAGCAATGTAGTTGGTCCCGACCCCCTCTCAACAGCCGAATCCTAGTAATTTACCCTGGGTAGCCTCTCTCCTTGATTTGCTTGGAGGCATATTTATTTCCAGCAATAACAAATTACCACAAACTTGGTGGCTGAAAAGAAGAGAATTTTTTGCTTCCACAGCCTTGGAGGCCAGAAATCCAAAGTCAAGGTGCTGATAATCTGAAAAGGATACATGTGATTGCTTTTAGGATCCACTGGATAATCCAGGATAAATGCCTCCTCTCAAAATCCAAACTTAGTCACAGTGATTATAAACGAAGTTCCCTTCACAGGTTCCAGAGATTTGACATTGGGGAGGCATTGCAGTCTACCATGGGCAGGTCAAGGCCTTGGGAAGCTTGGCCAAGTGGGACCCACCCCACCACCAGCCAGGCTCACCACTATAGCTCCCAGTACCACGCCTGGCACAGAGTGGGCTCTTGATATTTGTCAAAAAAAAAAAGAGTTTGTTGGATAGAAACAAACATTATGACAAATAAAACCATGGGCTACTTTCACTCTTGAGAGGACTTATCCAGTGGACCCTACATTTTTGGATTTTTATTGACTAAATTCACACACCAATGCAAAGCGGGTTGGGGAGGGCACGCATGGAAAGGTATCCACATAGAACTTGCAGCTTTTTATTTTTTATTTTTTTGAACTTCCAGCTTTTTAAATTGCTAAGTGAGGAGAGTGAAAGAAAATGCCATTTACTTCCATTATCATTTCATAAAAGAAAGAACACTTTAACACTAAAAGGAAGGTCATCGCCTCAGAATAAAGGAGCGTCCTTAAATTAAGTAAATCTAGCCTTGTTAAAAATTCGCGTCAGTCTTGTTTTTTTTTTTTCTTTCTCAGTTTGCCACAGACAAATGAAAATTCCACACACACTTTGAAAATAGACATTTGGAACCAACCACGGGGGAAGAAAAAAACTGTTGGAAGAGAAAAAGCCACCTAATTCTAAGAATGAAGGAATGAGAATCTGTTTTTCAGAGAGCCTCCCTCCCCTCTTCCCAGAAAGCCCCAAACTGACCATCGGAAGCCCATGGCGTCAGCCTGTGACGGACCCACTGAAAGTGAAAGTGAGGAGCCCCCTGGGGACTGCCACCCATGACATTAGACTCGCTGATATCAGAGAGCGTGGACCCCTCCCTCCAGCCTCTGTCTTTCAGGCTTCTCGTCTCTCGGGACCAACTCAACCTCTGTCCACTTCTGCCTCTCGCAAATACTGTCTCTTCCACAAGACCCACAGCACTGCTAGGATGTCCAGAGATCTTTGCCATGTCAATCCCTGTCACCCATCCTCTGCCAGCCTCACCAGGAAAGTCTGTGGTGCATGCATGGACACGGGCTCCTATGCATCCGTGCGCAGCCTTCAAGAGCCTCTCCCCTGGCTAGGGAACCAGCCCAGAGCTGTGCCAGCAGCATCCATTCCTAGGGACCTACTGTGTGTCTCTTCCCCATCGCTAGACCCAAGTGAGATGAGCTCCTGCTACTACGTCAGAGAAAGCCATCCAGGAAAGGAGGCATGTTCCGCGGGGGCTACATGCCCAGGAGGATTTTACTGCTGGGCTCCACGAAGCATTCAGGGAACCCACAGAAAGAAACTGCTGTGCCCAAAAGAGCCCTGGTGCAGACCCTGGAGCCAATCAAAAATCCCCTCCTGTCCACGAGAAGAACTTAGGATTCTGATGTATTGCTGATTGACCTGGAATTTCCACAACAGTCTGGAGGACAAAAAAGACCAAATAGTTTGGTCAGAGGAGGGACTGAAGGGATGGGGACATGGGAGGTATTGCTCCGTAGGTCAGAAAGTTTCAGTTCTGCAAGATGAACAGTTCCAGAGATCAGCTGTACAACATTGGACCAATAGTTAACCGCCATACGTACCCTTAAACATTTGTTAGGAGAGTAGAGCTCACGTTACCTGTTCTTAGCACAATGAAAAAAATTAAACAAATAAAACACATATATATTTTTCTAACGTTTATTTTTGAGAGAGAAAGAGAGAAAGCGTGAGCAGGGGAGGGGCAGAGAGAGGAGACACAGAATCTGAAGCAGGCCCCAGGCTCTGAGCTGTCAGCACAGAGCCCGACGCGGGGCTCGAACCCGTGAGCCTCAAACTCACGAGCTGTGAGATCATGACCTGAGCCAAAGTCAGGCGCTTAACCGACTGAGCCACCCAGGCGCCCCTACATATATTTTTAAACCTAGACCCTCTCACCCAGTCATCCCACTTCCAGTAACTCTGAGAAAACATCAGAGATCCATCTGCAATGTAGGCATAAGAAAGTTTATTCTAGTTACATGCAATAGGAAAGCCTGAGAAAACCGCAAATATCTATGCATTGGGACCTCCTGCAGCTAATGAAGGTTATCCTGGAAAAGAATTCATAATGGCACTTAGAAAACAGTCACAGTGTAATAGTAAGTTGAGATATTCATCGGTGTTTGTTGTCACTGCGTAGAAGAATCAGGGAGAACGGAGGCTGTTGCATTTTCCTTCCGTACAACCCGGGACCCGTGCTCATTGGCCTCAGGGGAGATTTGTGTTACACGGCGAACTCCCTTCTGGGTTTTGGTTCTAAATTCTAAATTCACTGGGGCAATTTTCATGGGAAAGGGAGACGCTACGGATGGGGAGAGAAAGACTTGAAGAAAGAGACAGGCCTGAGAAAGTCTGAGGGAACGGTTTGCCCCTCCGCCCTCTCTGGGTTCATCCCCAGACGGCACACCAGGCAGATGGTGGTCCTCAGGGGAAGGGCAGTGGCCTGTCCCAGGGGACTCTGCCCAAGAGGCAGCCCCTGCCCCTCCCCAACCTGACAAAGAACCTGCAGCAGGCACCCCGCACAAGTGGCACTGAGCCCACATCATGGTGCGTGCATAGGCCCTGAGACCAGGCTGTCACTAACTCCAGGCCCGTTCTAGTGAGATCCCACCAGGAAGGCAGAGGGGATGCACAGAGTGAAGAAATATTTGATCTCTAGAGCAAGTCTGCCCCTTCTTCCATGACAGGTTTGTGGAACGGAACCCACACTGACTGGAGGAACAACGTGAAAAGAAACAGGTCACAAAATGGTGTGGTCTGTACCAACTCATAAGGAAGGCAATGCCCCCAGTCTCATTTTCCAGGGCAGGAAACTGAGGCACAAAGAAGCCAAGCAGCTCCCTGAAGGCCATGCCGCTCACAAGCAACACAATGAGGGTGTGAATCCAGGTCATCCAGGTCCGGGTGTCCCTCGTCTTCCCCAGCCCCCACTGCCCATGTCACACTGTGTGAGCGCAGAGAACACATCCAGAGGAACATGTCCTAAAATCTCCATAGCATACCCTTGGTGTGATCATTTTGCTCTGCATTCTTGCGCATCTTTTCTGCAATTAACACTCATTTCTTTCATAATTAGAAAAAACAAAATTGTGTTTGAAATGGAACAGAAAGGCCTCTCTGTTCCCTGAGATTCTGAGAAGCTCCCAAAGCTCAGAGGGGCCCCCGAAGGACAGTAAGTCCTCCTGCAGCACAGCCCCTGGCCGGCTCCGGACCCTGCTTCTCACCCAGCAGGACTGAGCCTCTTCGGGGCTCAGGGGATGGAGCCACACAGACATAGGGGTTAGCTGAGGAGCCTTCTCCCCACTGTCAGAGAGTCCAAAAGGGACTCCAGAAGGTAGCTCCTCAGTGTTCCTTTCCCTCCACGAGACCCTCGGACCCAATGCCCTGAATCTGTTGGCTCACCGGGTGGGCAGCCTCCTGAGATCTGTCAGGCTGTGGAAGAGTGAGCTCTATAGGATCTGCCCTCCCAGCCCTAAGGCTGGAAGGCATCCCAGCCCCTGCCCTGATGTGAGGTCCCAGCCCAGGAGAACCCCCACCCACCCCTCCTGAGTCCAGATGAGAACGGATGAAGGAGGCTCAGACTCCACTGAATGAGGACAATTTACTGAGAGCTCCCTTGAGAGGGGAGTGTAGAAATTTCCTTTATGGTTAGAAACAGGTGTGGGCAGCACCCAGCAATTTCCATCATCCCCGAGGACCAGGTCAGCCTCAGAGCAGAAATGCCCTGGGAGCTCTTGGCTGCCCCGATCATTCACCCTCTCAGAACTCTATCCTCTGTTGGCCATCCACAGTGGGCTATTCTTGGTTGCCCAAGCAGGGATATCTTTCCTGCTGGTTGCAACATATTCTCTTTCCTCTTCCCAATGTGTAGTCTGTCTTGAGCACTCCATTCCACGAGTACCAAGAGAACAGGAAGCCCTTCCCTGCCTCAGGGCCTTTGCACTTACTGTACCCTCTGCCTGGAGCTCTCATCATAAAGCAGGCTGGGCCTTCAGGTCTCAGCATGGCGTCACCACCTCTGGGGCCTTCTGACCACCCTAAGTAGGGAACCAGACCTTGAGCACAGCACTGCCAAGCCAAAGGTCACAAACTCAGAAAAAAAGAATAAAACTCACACTGCATAGGTAGGCAAATAGCTATGGGACTGGCTTCCGGGCTGGATGACTATATCCGACTGGAAAGTGGATGTCCCACCCAAAGGAGGCAGCTGCTGTGTAGCCCCATGTGGGGCGCTGCCTTGCAGGAAGATAGCTGTGCTGCTGAGACTCTAGTCGACCAAGAAAAGCCAGAGTTGAATTCCCACCGAAACTCATCAGACTGTTTGCATCAGCTTCCACGCACTGCCAGAGGCACCCACAGGTTGCCCAGACCTCTCCTCGGAGTCCCTGTGGTTGAGCTCCATTCACTGCAGCCTGAGCTCCCCTCTGGGGTTCGCGCCCCTCGCCCGGCTCCCGGTCCCCACCCCACACCCAAGGTCAGGCCTGACCTTCCTCGCGCCTCTCCTCAGCTGCACGCTGTACCCCACCCCACCCCACCCCCCCACCCCCCGAGATGCGCCCAGTGTTCCGGCTCCAGCCTTGCTGACCCTGCCGCCCAGAGGGCACGCTGGTGGCCCTACCTCTGACCCGACAGAGCGAAAGGTTCGGGCCCTGGCAGGGTTTCTCAAAGACCGCCAGCCCCCTGTGAATACCCAGCAGCCTCTGTTGCCAGAGCACCAGGGAGCAGAGACAAATGCCACCCCCGCCCCTGGAGTCAGTGAGCTACTTCCCACCACATCCCGTCCTCCCACCCACAATCTGTAAACCAGCTTGTGTGCCTCCATCTCACTAATCGCAGGCTGACTGACGGCGCCGGAACTGCGTTCTGGCTCCAGGATGCCTGCAAGCAGAACCCACACCGGAGCCTCAGCGCCCAGCCGGCTGGGGTGGGGAGCCGAGCCCATTTCCGGTCCCACGAACCTGGGGTCCTTTGCGCCCTTGTAGCCTGGGGCTGATTCCAGCATTCTGCCCTGTCCTGGAGCTCAGTTCCCAAACTCCCCAGGAAGGGACTTCCAGCCAGAAAAAGGCTGTCAACCTGCGGACCCCATCAGGCCCTTCTTCCACTAATCCACAGAGAGCTGGGCGAGATTCCAGCTGTCGGGGAGACGACACAGACAGCGTGACCCTCTCCAGCTGGTCAGCCAAGTGCAGAGACGCCCCCATCCTGGATGCCGGCTTCCAAGATGAGATCAACGTGCAAAAGCAGGGGGTTTGTCGGTTCATCCACAGCTGCCAGCAAACACACTGGCGCTGGCTGAGCCGTGCCTGGGGGCCAGCTGCTTTGCCTATATCAGCTCATAGCCTCACAGCAGCCCGGTGAGGTCAGCACTACCATTTCCCTTTTCCAGACAAAGAAACTGAGGCACACAGCGATTAAGTAAATTTTCCAAAGTCACATGGCTGGTAAGTGACAGAATTGGTATTGACGTCGGGACAGTGAGACCCCCAAAGTCTTAAATGCTGCGCTGTACTTGTCAAGAATCTGCTGTGGCTGTTGTAGATGTATACTTAACCCCGTGGAGACAGGCCCACAGTCCCTTATTAAGTGAAAAGAAAGCGGCAGAAGAATACATAAAATGCAGTCCTGTTGGGAGAAACACACACACACACACACACACACACACACACATAAACAAGTAGTTGCAGAGGCCGGGACATGAAAAGCCGTGTCACAATGACAAGGTGGTGAAGGATGATGGAAACCTCCGTTGAATCCAGGCTACTCCCTCCACTTACTCCCCAGGTGGCCACTTTCAGTAAATCACCTACTCCCCGCAAAGACTCAGTTTCCTCACCGGGAAATGGGAAGCTGTGCCTACCATCACCAGTGTATGAATCAAACACAAAAGATCACCTAGAGTATTCTCCCATTTATATGAAATGTCCAGAAAAGGCAAAAGTGTGCAGATGGCAGATAGATTAGGGTTGCCTGGGGCTGGAGATTAACCGTCAATGGGCCCGAGGGATTTTACAGGGGCAATGGAAATCTAAAACTGAACTATACCGATCGTTGCACAACCCTGTAGATTTAGTAAAAATCTTTGCATTAAAATGATTCGTTAATCATTAAAACAAGGGGATTTTATGGTATATAAATTATACCTCAATGAAGTTCTTAAAAAATTACATAGAGCTGCAAGCACACAGAGGTGGCTATTGCCATTATCATTGCTAATGGAATTGTCGACAGCCTTATGAAGTGGTATTTCCAGTGAATTAAAATGTTTTTGCTTCTCTGTATTCTTTACGTTTGTACAATAAATACGTATTTCTTGCATAATAAAAGGAGAAAGGGAAAAACTCAATTCCATTCAATATCATTGAAGAAAAGGATGCTATTATCATGGGGATGATTTTAATTTTCTTCTTTGGGCTTATTTTCTATTTCACAACTGCTTGGATAAAACGGTAGACTGTTGTGTTCATATAGAGCTTATTTTATATTCAACCCTGGGATAAACACCACGAAGCATGCACAGGAACATAAGACGCTGTCCCCTAGGGTCTTTCCATCTGGAGTGGAGGCAGGACAGATAAAGGACCGATCTGGAATGCTGAAGAACAAGCAGACAGTCTGTGCTAAGCAGCTCAAAGTTTGTCCCCAGCAAGGTTAGAGGACCCCAAGGATGCGGAATGCCTGCTGGCTGAACAACCAAGGAAGAGAGCTTAAGAAGATGAAGAAGAAGAATGTCCATTTCCTCCATAAATATTAATTGGGTGCCAGCTCTCTACCGGACCATGCAAGGATCTGGGTCCGCATGGTAACAGGACAGAGTTCCTGCCCTACACACACTGTCACACTCCCAGCCACGCTAGCCTGGCTCTGAGCACAGCACACACCAATGGCCCTGTGCCTGGAGCCAGGAAAGGAGAGACGCTTCCTGAAGATTCCCTCTACCTCCATGAGGTAGCTGCCCCAAATTCTGAGAAGCCCGGGAGCCTCCTCCCAACACTTCCTCGCATTCCCAAGAGGGAATTCCTTCCTTCTCCAGACATCAGTTTCCCTGCCTGTAGAGATGAGATAACAATGGTTAAAGGGTTATATGAATGAGATGATAATGTTATGTGCACAGGTCTATGGCCAGAAACTTCTAGATTCAAGCACCTTAGCCTCTCAGAGCTCTAATCTTCTCTTCTGAACAAGTGGGTGGAACGATCACACCTAACCTGGAGAGGGTTTGGGGAGTAGGGAGGTCCCAACCAGGTCATGCGTGGGAAGCACCTAAGGGCATCAAGAACCTACTTGGCAAATGTAAACAGGCTGTTGTCGCCGGCTTCCAGCCAGCCACCAGACTGCAGTTCTGGGAGACTTGACATTCCTGGGGCGTCCCAGCCCCAGAGCTCAGAACTGAACAAACAGAACCGGTTCAGCAACTGCAAATCTAACCGCCTAGGATGGCTAGCAGGCGGGAGGGGAAGAGCCTATAAAACTGGTTGAGGAAAATGAAAGATCAGTCGTCCAACTAGCTTCTCCCGCCTTTTAACACGTACTCAGTCCAGCACTGCCACCTGTTGGCAGGAAAGGAGATTTGCATGAAAAGATCCCTTTCCCCCTGCATAGGGGGATGATCTTTAACCCCCAGGCTCACAAAATCCTCAGGACAACTACAACATAGTGTAGGGGAGGAAAACTTTTCCTTCTTCCCTTCTAGGTGCTTTGGCTGGTCTAATAATTAAATCGACATAAGACAGACTGACAGGAGAGAAACAAATTTAATTTCATAGGAACCAGACAGAGCCTGACTGAAAATAGGAGACTCAGGGGGCGCCTGGGTGGCTCAGTTGGTTAAGTGTCCTTCCTCTCAGGTCATGATCTCACAGTTCGTGGCTTCGGCCCCGCATCGGGCTCTGTGCTGACAGCTCAGTGCCTGGAGCCTGTTTCAGATTCTGTGTCTCCCTCTCTCACTCTGCCTCTCCCCTGCTCACACTCTCTCTGTGTCTCAAAAATAAATAAACATTTCTAAAAAATTTTTTTCAAAAAAGAGAAAATAGGAGACTCAGAGAAGTGCCCAAAGCAGGCAGCGTTTATACCTTTTACACAAAGAAACAATAAATATTTGAAGAATTGGCAAGGCAGAGAAGGTTGGGCTTGAGGTATTAAATTAGTGAGGAAATAACAAGGTTTGTTATACAGCCTCCAGAGCCCTGAATTCCCTATCTCTGGCAGTGAGGAGGTCTCTCCTCCTCCTGGTACTGGGAGATTAGCTTTAACTTGGGAAATTTAGTTCCTGCCTTCAGAGGGACAGAGGAGGGTTAGAGAATCCTTATTGTACTGGCTGTTTCTCAAATAATTTTAATTCAAGGTAATCCAGAGGCCAAAGGTGTATAATTGGGAGTGGCATAGTCAGCTCCCCTTCAGTAGGCAGGGCAAGAATTAGTATTTTCATGACACAGAAGAGAAATCCAGCTCAGAGATGATATATAATTTACTCAAGAACACACAGCAGAGTCTCAGACCACCAAGGCTCTCATTGCCACCAAGTCACATGTTTGTATTCCCACTGCAGGTAAGAGAGTGGGCCGGGTGGCCCCCTGTGGCCCCTCCGGCTCTACCTTTTATGACTCCAGAGCCCCGCCTTATTCTTGCAGATCTGTCTCCCTCTGGCTTCCGCAAGGAACCAGATGGCCTTCCTCAAAAAACTAAAAATAGAGCTACCCTACGACCCAGCAATTGCACTACTAGGCATTTATCAAAGGGATACAGGTGTGCTGTTTCAAAGGGACACATGCATCCCCATGTTTATAGCAGCACAACCAACAATAGCTAAAGTATGGAAAGAGCCCAAATGTCCATCGATGGATGAATGGATAAAGACATCGTGGGATATATATATACAATGGAGCATTACTCGGCAGTCAAAAAGAATGAAATCTTGCCATTTGCAACTACATGGATGGAACTGGAGGGTATGATGCTAATGGAAATTAGTCAGAGAAAGACAAAAATCATATGACTTCACTCACCTGAGGTCTTTAAGAGACAAAACAGATGAACATAAGGGAAGGGAAACAAAAATAATATAAAAACAGGGAGGGGGACAAAACAGAAGAGACTCATAAATATGAAGACCAAACTGAGAGTCACAGGAGGGGTTGTGGGAGGGGGGATGGGCCAAATGGGTAAGGGGCACTAAGGAATCTGCTCCGGAAATCATTGTTGCACTATAGGCTAATTTGGATGTAAATTTTAAAAAATAAACAATTAAATTAAAAAAAAAAAAAAAAGAAAGAAACCAGATGGCCTCCTCTCTGACTCCTGAGCAAATCTCGAGCCTCACCACATGTTCTCCTCTGGCCCCAACCCCCCTCCACCCCATCTAATCTCGGGCCCACTCTTGCATATTTGTGAAAATGCTCCTGTCCTTCAAAGCCCAGCTCAACTCCCACCTGGTCCGTGAAGCCTTGCCTAATCCCCGCCCTGAGAAATAGAGCCGGCTTGGTGTGGACCAGGGCAGCGGGGTCAGAAACGCCAGCCATGGAATGAGCATGTGTGCCAAGCACTGCACACTGTGCTCATGTACACACATTCCCCCGCGTGTCCTGAAGCCTCCCTGTGGGGCACGAACCGGTGGTATGGCCGTCTCACAGGTGCGGAAACCAGTCTCAGATTGACCCACGGGGGGGTCATTTCCCTTGTGTGACAGCAGTCGTTAACGAACGCAGGACTTCGTCGAGCCTTGTCTCATTTAATGCAATAATCCCTTTTGACAGACAATAGCACCATTCTATGGGGAAGGAACCAAAGTCTCTAAATCCTGACGAAGGCACACAGTCCGAGGTGGGACTGCGACCTGCAGAAAGCTGGATTCCAGAATCTGTGTGTTTTCTAACACAAAAGTGACAGATTATTTACCACGTTACTTAGAAATACTGACATCAAAGGCTCCCTCGGCTCCTGCCCCGGCCCTTTGTCACAGTGCCGGACCTGCCACCATTCAGCCCCTCTCAATTCTCACTTGACTCTGACATTCCACAACTGGAGTCCGTGAAGAATCACTCGTGAACTTTCGAAAGTTCCTTTGCTTTCCAGGAGCTCCATCTGAAAATAAACCTGCTTCGAGAGTGGCTCATTCTTCGGTAGATTCATGGACAGGTGCCAAAACAAGGTCCTGGGCACACAGAACACAGAGTGGGAAGACAAGGGCTCAGAAGAGGGAGCGAAGGTCTGGGGGTCCCCCTGCAGGTGTTGGGGGTACAGTGAGAACAGGACAAACACAGACCCTGCCCCCTGGAGTCCCGGGCACAAATGCTTCCTCCCTTCCAAGTTCGCTGAGGGTCAGCCACGGAGGGAGGGCACCTGCCAGCCTGGGATCCTGATGGTCAGAGCAGCCCCTGTGCAGGCAGTGAGAGAGTGGTGAAGGGGGTCCGGGCACCTGTCAGGGCCTGATCTTCTGCCACTGCCCCAATAGTTCTGTCCACTCTCAACCACAAGCTCCACCTGTCACTTCTTGTCACCGTTCAGGGCCCATCTCTATGACCACAGAACTCTGCCCCCAGCTGAACATGAACTGTCCCTCCTCTGCAGTCCCTCTGCCCATTGTCCCCTTCCCTGTGTGCCCATGTGATCCACCCAAACAGACCCTACACCAGGGCACATTCTGATTCCCCCAGGGAACCCTCCAGAGCCTGGCACCGGGGAGGTGCTAGAAACATCTTCCAAAATGTTGAGCGAGTGAGCGGATAAGTGAGTGAGGCCAAGCAAGGACCTGGGACTAAGAGAGCCGGCTGTTCCATGCTCCTGACCCTGTAAATGCACCTCCTTAGTGACGGGGCACCCTAAAATCCTGGAGGAAGGAAAAGGTGGGCCATATGGGCCAGTCTATCTTGTCTACCTGAGAAAGTACTGGCAGGCAAGGCCACCAAACGCAAATGAAAAGCAGCCAGTTATATGTCCACAGGAAGCAGTAAAAACACGAGTAACTGGGGTCAGTGGTGATATGGTTATGCAGTGGATACGGGCAGTGTTACTCAAAGAAGTGTCCTTGGAAGCCTGATTTGAGAACCGATTGGTCAAATTTGTTTAGTGAGTACAGCACATTCCTCTTCTTCTAGATGCTCCGTGCTCCCCAGCATGTTAAGGCTCTGAGAAGTCATGCTGCACAGACAACTGTTTAACCTGAGGCTTTCCATACTTAACCCTTTTTTTTTTAAGTAAATCCTATTTAATATCCCAAGGAACTAGCACTTAGAAGGATGCACTTAGAAAACGTAAGGGTGCTGGTCATGCAAATGTTCTGGCTCAAGGAGGTCATTTAGGATGGTCTGGGAGGCCTTCCTTCATTCTTCCTCAGCTTTCCTTCTGCCAAAAAAAAATATCCTTATTTTATAGGTTCACAGCCTTAAGATAACAGGACAAGCTTCCAATGGTGGACAGTTAGGCATTGGCCAGCCGAGTGGGAGGGGAAGGAATCTGCCACAAAATCTTCTTTGTCCTTTGTCTGACCATAGACATGACCTCTAGCATGAGACAACTTTCCTGCACCCACGTTCCTGCTCTGCATGAGGCCTTGAAGACCAAATGAGCTGCTAGATAATGAGCGCTTAGAATAGCACCTGGAAGATTCCCAGAACCCAAATAGCATTCTACATCACGAAGAGCTCTTGTTACCTGAAGCAATATGGATTTAGTGATTTCCTTTTCCTCTCTCATGGCAAGCTTCATGGACTTATAACTTAGCGTAATAGCCTCTTAGGTGACATAAGCACATGACATATGCATGAAAGGACAAAAGAGAAACAATAGGTACTAAGAAAGTTTAGAAAGGAAAGGATCTGTGTGCGCTGCAGGGTCGGTCATTAGGACGGCATCCTGAAGGAGGGAAACCGTGGGGCTTGGTCTGAGCAGAGGTCGGCAGGGACAGTCCCAGCAAGGGAAGAACATCATGTGAACGCAGGCCTGGAGGTACCAGCGATCACAGCCAGGGCCTCATTAACTCGGCTCCGGGTGAGCAGGGAGTCCGCTCCACCAGCCAGAGACCGGCCAACCACAGGGAGCTGGCAGCTCTGTTGATGTTTGCCGAGGAATAGAGTCATCTCCAGGTCCTGGAGGTAACTAGAAGTGACAGATGGTCTGTTGAGCAGAAAGGAGCGCTTGCTTCCCCAGCTTGCAACGTGTTTCTCAGACCCGTCTGCGGGCCCCCTACCCCCTCCCCAAATCCTCCTCCAGGCTTCACTGGGAATCGGTTCTTGCAAGAAGCAGGGACCCATTGAAGTTCGCTCAAGTGTAGAGGTGGCTGGGGGAAAAATTCAGTGGTATCTCTGGGAAGACAAGGGCAAGGAGGTCAAGTTGGACCTTGGGAAAAAGTGAGGGAATACCCAGTGCCAGGGCAGGGGCGCTATCTCTGTCTCCCTTTTTCTCTTTCATTATCTCTGTATCTCTGTATCTTTAAACATATCTCTCTCTCTCTCTCTCTCTCTCTCTCTCTCTCTCTCTCCAATTTCTATCCCACTCTCCCTCTGTGTCTATGCATCTCCTGCATTTCTATCCCTCTGTCTCTCACATCTCTGTGTATGTATGTGTATATGTTACCTCCGGGTGTATCTGTCTCTCTATGTCCTTTATTCCAATCTCCCTCTTTGAGCGTCTCTCTCATTGCACAATCTCCCACATCTCTCTCTGTCGGTCATCCCTCTCTGCTGGCTTCTCAGCATGCATGGTACACAAATTGCCCTCCCAACTCCAGAATCTATTTGACTTCTTAGCCCCAGTGCTTAATAGCATCAGTGGACCTCAGCAACAACGTTCTTTTGAGAGAAAGAATGAGGTCAGATGACTACTCCTGGTCCCATCAGTTTGGCCAGGGAGAGCCATGTGATGACAGTATGGTGATTTCATCTAAGAAGGGGCCTGGGATGGGCATTCACCCTACAGTGCAGCTTTTAGAGCAGAACAGAACTGCACCATGGGAAGAGTACTCAGTAGGAGTCATGGCACTTTATCTTCTCCTAGCTCTCATGGAACAGCAGTGTGGCCTGCAGCCAGACACTCCCCTCTCTGGGTCTCAAACACCCCATTCTATAAAATGAGGAATTGGAGAAGGTATTCTGTTACGAACACTTGTAGCCCAAAAATTCTATGATGTTCTGTTTACAAAACAGGCATGGAGACCAGAGAGAACCTAAGAAGTGGCGAAGGAGCAGAATACTGAGAAAAGAGAAAAACACATCCTTTCAGAAACAGTTGGTGGAACTGTCCCCAGGGCAGGGGGTGAGAGTGGGGGGGAGGGGTGTCGATCCCAGTGCAACAGAAGTGGACCAATGGTTTCTGAGTATCAGCCTCACTTGCAGACGCTGTTGTAGATTCAGATTCCCAGGCCCATCCCACATGGTCTGATTCAACAACTCACCCCGGGTGACTCTGATGCAAGCAGTCTCAACACCACCTTCTGAAGACACTGAGGGCAATTCTTCAAAGAGCTGCCTCAGGAGGAACAGGGCTTCCCAGGAAAGGCGGTGACCCCGCAGCTTTGGGACCATACAAGAAAGGCCAAGCTGTTATGGATGATCCCAACCACCCCTCTCACCTCCTGTTTCTCCAACACTCAGAAGTTCAAACAGAATCAAGACTGCCCTGGGATCCCAAGACCCAAGCAGGGAAGGGTTACAGCCTCTTCAAGCTGCTTCTCTGGGCCTTATTCATGTACACTAGAGGCCATGGATCTGATGTCCAAACAAGGGAAGAGAAGACACAGGGCAAACTGATGCTCCTCTGCCTCCCCCATTCCACCTCCTGGGCTTTTAAAGGTTGGATTCTGGGTCAGTAAGAGTGCCTCCAAGATAGTCTCTTGGACTTGAGCTCACTCATCTTCCAGAAATGAGTGGGATCTGGGCAGGAGGAGGGAGTTCACCTCTAGACTCTGCCAAGAGACCCCAGATTCCAAAGCCAGAGGATGAGAAGAACGGCCACCTCGGGTCCTCCCCAGTCAGCGCTGGAAGATCAAGTCCTGCTTTTACATCAACAACTTTCAAATTTCTCTAGCTCTCCATGCATCTCCCTCAGCCTGTAGACTCACTGGGTGCCAGGCAACATGTGGGAACCTATGCGGCTTGAGGGGGACCCAGACACATCTGGAAATTTACTACGTTAATAAAGGGTTCAAGAATTCACAATGCACCTTCACACAACCTGTCCGTTTAATCTTCTCAGCCACCTTGTAGGGCTGATTGGTTGTGTATCAGATGGAGAAACTGAGGTTCAGAAGGCTGGCCTGGGAGAGAGGCAGGGCTGGAGGACAGTGCATGTCTCTACCTCCTTCTTCCTTCCAAGTCCCGTTCCTTCAGGAAAGTCCTGGCTTTGAGAGGTGTAGGGACCACCCCACTGCATCAGGGCTGGAGCTAGGACCAGGAAAGGGTTGGCTGTTATGGCAGCAGGTGGACAGAGCAGTGCACTTATTAAGCAGATGGTTCTGTCTCAGAGGCAAGGGGAGAAGTGACCCACTAGGATGGACACCTTGGAGAAAGGGGAGGCAACTGGGCAGAGGGGCAGAAGAGAGGCCAGGGAATTTGGAAGATCTGGAGCCTATGCGTGTGGCCTGGAGTGGGTCCCTGCTTCTCCCCAGACCTTAGTCTCCCCTTCTGTACTTTGGTGGGGTTAGACTCTATAGTCTCTAATGTCCCATCCTAGTCTGGCATTTGGGGCTTGCCCCTCACTGGCTCTTCCTTGAGTCTCCACTGATCTACTAGCAGCAGAGAGCCAATGCAGCTCAGAGACCACATGGATTTTTAGTCAGCTCTGGCTCTGCCCCCCCCCCCCCCCCAACTCCCACAGCGACCAGAAGTTTCCCAGAAGCCTCAAAATTACCTGCGGTCCACGGTGGAGAGTAACACTGCAAAAAGCTGCAGTGATAAGAACTGACCAGAAGATGGAGCCAAATACCCTGGAAACTGAAACTTACTTTGTGAGTTTTTATTTCCGGGGCTAGAGGGGCAGAAACTAAACCCCAGAGGTGGTAAGAGATGTGCTCCGTGTTCAGGCTGGAAACCAAACCCCATCTCCTGCCCCTGGGGCCAGCAAGCCCCCTTCTATTCCACTCTCCTCCCTGCTTATGCCTCAGGACTCTGCTCAAACCGAGTTCGCTCCAGGAAGCCCTGATCCAGTTACAGCTCACCTGGTTAGGTTGATGGGGCTGAGGAGCACCCTGAGGGAGATTCAGTGAGCCTTTAAGTGGGTGAGGGCGGGGCTTTCATGTGTTCCGCGTGTGCACGGGCCACACGGTCCAAGATCCCCACCCTACTTACCCCACCGGTATGTTTACTCTCTGCAAGATTCATAAACTCTCTAGACCTGGGTCCTCGTCGGTAATTTGCAGTGATGATGCTACAGACCTATTGGGTTGTTTGCAGGGTTGCATTAAATAAATGAGCACCGTGACTTGGTATGGCAGATGCTCAGGAAATACGAGGGTCTTATTGCTGTGAGGACGCTTATGTCAAAAATGACTTAAATGAGATGACAAAGACGAACATGAAAGGCTCTACTAGTGTAAGTGGGCAGTTCCATTTTGTGACATTCCGCCTTCACCGAGGCTCCTCCCACCGCCCTCCCTCCCATCTCTCCTGGGCTCCAGCTCCTGGCTCCCTTGTCAGCCAGTTTCGGCAGTTGATTGAAGCATTTCTTCATTTTCATGGTGATCACCTCCTGGTTCTGTGTGACAGAAGTCAGATCTCGCCAAGGAGACAAGACAGAAGGGAGGTGGCAGGGGCTGTGTGGCCAGAGCACGGGGGAGCTCCCAGGCTGGTCATAGGGGTCTCAAGCCCTGACCTCAGACCCTGCTTCTTCACACCTTGAATTTCTCTAGAATTCAATTGCTAGTCCCTCTTTCCATATCCCTCTCCACTCCCGGGGAGGCACTCTCATCCCTCCATGCCTCTGACCCTCTCTTGCACATTTTTCAGGACCCAGCCAGAGAACTTCCTGTCTCCTCACAGCCCGCGTTAATCCCCGCCTTCCCATGGAGGATTCTCTGGCTTCTGCTTCACAGAAAGACCTGAAAGTTCCTTCTGGAGACAGAGGAGTCACTTTCTTTCCTTGTCTCCATATTGCCTGGGGCTCAAGGCCAGGAACTCAGGCTGCTTAGGTCAGCAGGGGGGAGTACTGTACTAGGAATCAAAAGATCCTGTCTGAGGTCTGGCCCTGCTCTGACACCTGCCTGATGTTGGGCACTACCTCTGCCACCCTGAGATGACATCAGCCCTCAGTCAGAGCCTCCCCAGAGTTCATTTCTGCCCTGGGATTCAGCAGCCCTGAAGACCAACCCTGTTCTGCTTTGATTCTCAGTGTGACCTCTGACAAGCCCCTTCCCCTTCAGGACTCAGTTCCCCTGGTGCTTTCGGTGCTTGAGTCCAAGACCATAGTCTGGTTGGTGCCTCTGACAGGCATTTGTATGGTCCTCATCACTGTTGCTGTCACACTCACTGCCTTCGCCCTCCTGCCAGAGAGACACGGTGTCACTGTGGGGCTCCACATTGTCTAGAGCTCTCACTGCCCTCAGAGGACCTCCTCCTCCTCCAGCCCCTCAGCTAGGTGTGGAATATGCATAGGGCACCAAACAAGATGAGCCATGGGGTGTGCTGGGGAACAAATACAACCTGGTATAGCAAAGGCCAGCAAAGAGGACATGGCAAAGCTTTTCCAGCTTTCTCAAGCTCCCCAGGCATTATGGAAATCACATTCACATCCATTCTTCCACTTGGACCCTACTGCCATTTTCAGAACTGGTAGGGAAGAGATTATGGACCCATTTTACAGAGGAGGCTGAGGTCCAGAGAAGGAAAGGGCACCTCTAAAAATATATCACAAAGTCAGTGCCACGAGGGCAGTAGAATCTGGGATTGCATCATTCTGGTTCAGAGTCCTTCCCCAAGCAAGTAGGGCATGACTATCAATGAAGGAAATATCCTAGCTTCCCCCATCAACATTGGATGGTGGCCCTCCAGGAAAGACCTGGAGCCTCTACTAACCACGACATAGGCTGGGGTCAGCCTTTGGGGCTCGTGTGGGCTGTGGGAAGTGATGCGTGACACCTGGTGTGGGTAATGATGAGTGGCCACGTGGGAGGTATGTGCATATGGCATGAAAGAGCACCTGTTTTCCAGCTTCTACAACCCCCATGTGTAAGCTCCCCAGTGGCCATCTCTGCCCACAGCTGGCATGGCCTCTCACCCCAGTATCGTTGGTCGGTTCCTGCAGGTTTCCTGTGAGATATTTTCTTTCTCTGTCAATACTGATCAGACCTCTCTGGCAACTCTGGGGGTAGTTTCCTGCTGAGCTGGCCCCTTTTCCCATCACACCCCCGGTCATGGCCTCCTCAACGAGGTGCCCGGGTACAAAGGGAAAAGCCCATGTCCGCAGAAGCCCAGGAACTCACACTTTAGGACAGAAACCATCTTGATGAGATTTCTGGCTTCTGTCACACCAACCTGAGAACAAACAAGTAACAGCAGCTCGCCTCTCCCTGGCATGTTACAGTTTACAGAGCGTGTTTAGGTAGGGCCGCTGTCCTCTATGAGGCACACATCAGCCCTGGGAGGTCAGCGCTGTTAGCCCATTGGACAGATGAGGAAACAGAAGCCCAGGGAAGTGAGAGGAATGTCCCAAGAACCCACAGAGAGTCAGTGCTCGCATGCATAGCCTTCTCTTTGCCTCAAACCTCAGGTGTCTCCTGACTAAAGAAGGAGGAGACCCAGGATGGGTGCAGAGGAGGGACCCTTTGACAATCCACAGACCTTCCTTGTTTCCCTCAGCAAGGCCCACAGCACAGGCCCCAGGGACCCATGGCCCCAGACACCTATAGCAGAGCAGGGACAACAGCCGCTATGGCCCACGCCTCCAAGCTTCCCAACTCCATTCCTGCCCTGCGCCAATGACAGCCATGCTGCTGGATGAGCCAGATGTGCCCCTTCTCAGCCTTGGTCTCGTGATTCTCTCCTCAGAACACTGACCACCCCCCTCCTGCTGCCCCCGCCAGAAAACTTGCCAGAGTAGCAAAGAGGAGTCCAGATCAGAGCAAGCCAGGCTTTGAAAATGGGACCCCAGGATGTGACTCCTGGAAAGGGTGGCTGTGCAGATGCAAAAACTGTGCCCCCCGCCAGGAATGGGGGAGACAAGGACTTGCGCAGATTCTGCCGGGGGGCTAGAGGCAGAGCTGATGGGAGCCAGGTCTCCAAGCACGATGTCTGGCCAGGCTTCTGCTCAGCCCCCCCACCCCCCACTCCATGACCACAAGAACTCATTATCACAACCCCTTGACTGGTCCAACGATGCCCTTCCTGCTCCCCAGGAAGTTTGCCTTCTGGGTTGAAAACCATTTCAACCTAAGGGGGCATCCACCCCACCAAGAAGGAGACAGGAGTTTCCCAAAGCCCAGCCAACTCAGAGACATAGGTGTTCCCTGCCAACGCAACCTTGACTCACAGACTCCGATGGTCACAGAATTATCAAGTCCAACTGCCCATCGAAGGCTGGAGGAATCGGACTTTCTCTTCATAGCCCTGGTGGGTAATCCAGTGGCTGGAATTTATACAGAGGCAGATTCCAGATCCACAGAGCAGAACTTTCTTATAGTTAGAGCTGTTCTAAAATGGAACCGGCTATCTCCTCAGGTGGTGAGCTCCTCAACACTAGAGGCAACCAACTTGCTAGGGATATTAGAGAACAGAGTTCCTCCAAGTGTAGCTCCCCTGAATAAGCATGAATGATCTGGGGTGGGAAGGGAGGGGATTCTTAAAGAGGCAGATTCCACTCAAGACACACACAGAATTAAACTCTGAGTGTGGGTTTAGGAATCTACCTTTTTATTTTTTTTAATGTATTAATTTATTTTGAGAGAGAGAGAGAGAGAGAGAGAGCATGCGCACACACCAGTGCAGGAGGGACAGAGAGAGAGGAAGAGAGAGAATCCCAAGCAGGGTCTGTGCTGTCAGCACAAAGACCGATGCAGGGCTCGACCCCACGAACCATGAGATCATGACCTAAGCTGAAATCATGAGTCAGATGCTTAACCGACTGAGCTACCCTGGGACCCTGACAATTACTCTTAAGTTACAAAGTCAGAAACCCATGATGGAAGACAGTTGACAGGAGATATCTGGGGGCGGGCAGACCACAAAGACAGCTGTTAATCCTCCCTTGCTCCTCTGCCCAGTGCTGACCTGAAGTGACAGCCTGTTATCACAGATCCCTGGTGATTTAAGACCCAGTTATCCCATCCAATTTCATCTCAACTCCCTTGCACCCAAGGCCCAAATTCCTTAGTCATCACAGGAACCAAGGAAGAGAACACAGGAAAATATTCACTTAATGTTCTGGAGCTGGAGGGCAGATTTCTCTTTCTCTGCCAGGCTGGCAGAGCTTTTCTGGGTCCCTCCCTACGGGTTTGTGGACCTTTCTGTTTTCAGCTCTGAAGTGGACTGTTTGTCTACATGTCCTCAGGCACCACAGTCAGTTCATGACAAATGTTTCCAGCCAAAGCTGGGGGCTCAATGCCACCGTCCCTCCATCCCCTTGTTCTCCCTGCCAGCTGCAGGGGACACCCTCCATAAATTGTGGACACCTTCCATGCCAGCCCTGAAATGTTCTCCCTTCAGACTCAGTGATGCAACTTCTAGGAAATTATCACAAATTCAAAGATGTGCATAAAATGGTAACAACTGTAGCATTATCCAAATAATAGAACATTAGTGACACATATATAGTACTGATTTGTTTCATTTCTTAAATGCTATTCCCGTATTTATTTAATCGTCACAATGACCCATGATCCAGGTACGATGATTGTCCTGTTTAGAACTAGACACATCACCTTTCAGAAACTGACAAATAATTAGACATAACCTGAGTGTCCAATAATAGTGGATTGGTCCCATAAATTATGGCACTTCCCTAAAATGAAATATTATGGAGCTATTATAAATAAGGTTGAAAAATATTTCATAAGCCAGAAATATGCTCATCATGTTTGGTAACATTAAAAGCACAGAAAATAAAACTATAATCCATGTGATGGAATTTTGGACGAGTGTGCACATGAAAGAAAAAGTCCTATGGGGAGGTCTTTGGCAGGGAAGGCTTTCTGGAGGAGATTGGTATTGAGCAGGTTCAGGAAGCTGTGCTGGGGCCTGGGGCAGGGGTTGCACGGGCAGGAGCTGTGTACACCAGGTAACGTAAGGAAGCCCATCATGGACACTGAACTTGAGATGCTCAGCACTGGTTGAGAGTCTAGAAATTATCACTCGCGTCTGACTCTGAAACCAATTAGAGGGTGAACATAGCCAAGTCCTATCTCTTTTCTGGGCCTCGGTTTCCCCCTTGCTACGAAGGGGATCCTAACACCTTCCCTGGCTCTCCCGTTAGCCAGGTTGCAGATGCAAAGCTCAAGTGAAGGCTTGAGCTGTGGGGTTCCTGAGGTGACCGGTGAGCAAAGCTAGGGCTTTTTCTACTGACCGTGTGCTGAGTCTTTCCTATGGGCTAGAGGCTGTGCTAAATGCTCACAAGCAGGTTCAGGGCCAGATTCAGGACCTGCCACCAATACAGTCACATAAGGCCCACACTCAGAAGGGCCTACATTTGGGGGTTTAAAGCTCTGTGGTCACCATCTTGAAATGCCCAATGATTTTCCCTTGAATTTAGCTTTAGTAAGTAAAGTCTGATAGGACAGTGAAATATGTGTTGGGGGCTTGGAGCCTTGGCTTACACTCACCCTCGGGGTGGGACCCTGGGCACCTGTAAGGATCTGCACTTACCCGGAAAGTACCCCTGTGCCTGAGGAAGCACAACATTCAATAGCAAATAAAGAACACTGCAACAGGCCAAGAGAGGGACTGTGGGGGAAGCAGATAAGCTTTATTCTTGCTTTTTGAAGAAGGAACCCTGTGTTTTCATTCTGCAAATCAAATAGCCCATCCTGAGTAAACTCAAAACATCCCAACAAGGAATGTGCTTATTTTAACCCTTTTTACCGGCAGGGAAGTTGGGCTTAAAAGGTACGATACCAAGGTGACACAGCTGGAAGTGGCTTCGGCAGAAACTGAACTCGGATCAATTTGACCCCAAGTCTGTGGTCTCAACACTGTGCTACAGGAAGTCAGGTGAGTGCACAGTCAGGTATTCCCTCCAGAGTAGTAGCTCCAGACGCCCTCCAATCACGGTCAGGGCCATTATGACTCACACCAGGGTCAGCCTCTCCCCTGCATGGAGAAGGCCTTAGAGAGGATTAGGAAATATCTTCTCTGTCAGCTGAGAGGTGACTACCTGATCCACTGGGAAGAGTGGTGCCACTCTCTCGAGAACCTGAGCGGCCCCAGAAAAGACCCACAGGGAGAACATTTGATTAGAGCCATCTACCAGCTGATTGGACACTCCTCTTGACTCCTTCAGACCTCAAATACCCCATCTTACAGTTATCCGCAGATAGCATCGGACTTTACCTGTATTGATTGGAGAGGACAGGCCAGCGGTTGTCTCCTTTTACTGTACTGTTGACTTGTCTATGCAAGAGCTGACGTATTATGGGCACTGGGCACTGGAAATGTGAGCAATCATGCCTTCTGTGGGGAGTAGCTAGAAAGAGCCCCAAGAGAAACCAGCTACGCAGAGGAATATCACCAGGCCTCCAAGCTGTTCAGGATCCCAGACCCCTTCCTGCCATTCTCGAAAGTAACTCTCTAAGCAGAGCTCATTAGTCACAAAGGGGATGCACGTGCGGTGGGGAAATTAAACCCAGCCCATAGCTTTGACTCCAGGATGAAGGAAACAAGCAGAATCTGACAGGTTCAAACTGGCTGGGGGGAGGGGCTAGAATGAAGCTGGTCATGGGGTTTATCTCCCCCTCGACTACATTCCTTTCCTGCTTTTGGGTCTCACACTCCCAGACCAGAAACTTAGGATTCTGTAGCTAGGACACGTGACCATGGTGAGGACAGCCCTGGGGGGGAAGGGGAGGCGGTAGAGAGGGAGGAGATGCCAGACTGTGTTCCACATCAATCCTCACTCTGCGAGATAGACACTATTTACATTACACAGTCTCAGAGTAGTAAGTTTTTACTCCAGAATATCTTTCAACATTCTAGGCCTTATGGTGCCTATTCTCCTTAAAGTGCAATCATATACATTATCCTAACACATGTAGAAGATGCCATGAGGCAAACAGAGGCGGATGTAATTACTTACTCCCATTTTGTGGGTGAGGAAACAGAGACTCAAAAAGAGACGCCAAAGGACTAAGGCAAAAAGCCCAGTTTTTCTGCTCTCAGCCTATGAGAGGCCCCAGAGTCTCGCCATGAAGACAGAAACAAATCTGGCTTGCAGAGTGTCAGAAAGCTTTTGGAGCCTCATAATATCCTCTGACATCTTAGAGCCATAATCCTCAGAACTGACGTGTATGGAGTGATTGCTGTGGCCAGGCTCTGTGCCAACCACATGAGGACATTACCTGACCCAACTCCGTGAGGCAGGTGCCAGCCCCGTTTTACAGATCGTGAAAGCGAGGTGCAGAGAGGTTGGCCAGCTCTGCAGGCCACTTCCACCATCCAGGAAGAGGCGGTGAGGGGATTTGAACAGAGGTTGGCTGACTCCAGAGCCTCGCCCTGGCTCTTAAAATGCTTTGCTGTTCTGCCTTTTCAGGGGAAATGAGCAGAGGAAGGATCACAAATGAAGTGGATTTTAAATGGCCACTGACGATTGAGGGGCCCACCAACACTAGGTGGCAATGTTCCCCCATCCCAATTCCATTTGAGCAGCCCCCGTTTTAAGCCATGCAAACCCTGATCGTATGAAAACCAAGAACCACCCCAAAGGTCTCCTCTGATCCCGAAGAATTACAAAACGCAGAAGAAAAACTCAGCAGCATTTATTTGTGATTGTTGCTATTGTATATTTTCTCTCATGTTGGATCTTAGTTCTCTCTCCCACTTTGGACTTCAATACATCCTGACACCTGCTACCAAAGTACCTGCCTATTGAGAGGAGCCTGACACCATCCCTGCTTTGAGTGGAGTGCCTGTGATAGGGATGTTCACGTGAGAGAGAGGTGCCCTAGAGCTTTGATAAATCCAGACTTTTTTCACTCTTCAGCTCCCTGGACCCAAAGCCCTCTCCTTCCTTTTTTTTTTTTTTTTTTTTAATTGAAATAGCTACTGAGATCATTGTAGATGTATATGCAATTATGACAGATCCTGTGGATCATCCACCCAATTTCCCCCAATAGTAACATCTTGCAAAGCTAAATTTTACAACCAAAATATTGACAATGATACAATCCACCTATCTCACTCAGACTCCTGTTTTCCTTGTACTCGTGTGTGTTTAATTCTGTATACTTCATCACAAGTAGGTCTGTGTCCACCACAGTCAAGGTACTCCATCACCACAAGGATCCCTTCTGTTACCCTTTTATTTTTATTTTTTTTAATTTTATATCCAAATTAGCATATAGTGCAACAATGATTTCCAGAGTAGATTCCTTAGTGCCCCTTACCCATTTAGCCCAACCCCCCTCCCACCACCCCTCCAGTAACCCTCAGTTTGTTCTCCATATTTTGTCCCCCTCCCTGTTTTTATATTATTTTTGTTTCCCTTACCTTATGTTCATCTGTTTTGTCTCTTAAAGTCCTCATATGAGTGAAGTCATATGATTCTGTTGCCCTTTTAAAGACACACCTACCTATCTCCTCCCTCATCTCCATTCCTAACTTCACAGCAATTATTAATTGGGTCTCCATTTCTACAAGTTTATTTCAATGTTATATACATGGGACATACAGAATGTAACCTTTGGGGATTACTTTTACTCAGCATAATTCCCTCAAGATTCACCCAAATTCTTGCATGCATCAATAGTTCATTCCTTTTAATTATTGAGTAGTTATCTGTGGTATGGACATACCACCATTTAAGCATCCACCCACTGAAGGAGATCTGCACAGTTCCCAGTTTGGGGCTGTGACAAAATCAGGCTGCCATGACCATCCATATACTCCTCTCTCCTTTTTTGATCACTAATTGATACAGATGCTCTGACTTCATGGCGATCTCTGTTCTTGCTGTGGCAAACATGACTTGTCAGCACACTATCCTTTCCGTGCCAACTCCTGGTGGGCATTAGATAATGTGCCCAGATGCCCGCCCCAGGTGTTTCTCACTAGACAGGCACCTCCAAGCCTTTCCCCTTAAAAAAATAAAATAGAACAAACCTGAGTTTGGGAGCCAAACAACCTGGGCTCACCCTGCAGGCGCTGTCATTCGTAGTTGCCACATCCTGAGCAGGTCACTTTACCCTCTGAATCTGTTTCCTAACCATTATAGTGAAGCAGCTAAATCGCTGTTAAAGGTTTTCTGTGCTGGCAGGTCACGGTGGCTGTGTGGCGCCCCAGTTGAAAACGGAACTCTGGGGCCAAGCTGCCCGGGGTTTGACACCTGACTCTACCACTTGTTGACTATGTGATCGCAGGTAAGTTAGTTAACCTCTGTGCCTCGGCCTTTTCATCCATAAATGGGCATGCCAGCAGTGCCTAGCTTGTGGAGCTGTTGTGCAGATTCGATTAGTACAAGTAAAACGTTCAGAACAGGGTCCTGCTAATGTGCATTCGGCTGGTATTGCCATGTGGCAGGCACTTTCCGAAGCACTGTATCCAGATCATTTATTTAATCCTGTCAGCGACTTTAGAATACAAGTGCTGTTTGAGATCGACTACAGATGACTGAACTGCAATTTAAGGGATTAAAGTCACCTGTTCATGACCACAGGCGGGAACATGAGGGAGCTGAGGTCCATGTTTGATGGAGTCTGTCTTGCTCCTAACTTCTACACCATCCTGCAGGCCCATAAACTAGGGTGCCAGTGGCCTACCCCGGGCATAGCAGTTGTGAGAATTACAAGCAAAAGTATATTCCATCGTGTCTGGTACTCAAGCTGCTCCACACATTGGTTTCCTCTTTCTAAGCACTCGTAGTTGAGGAACAATAGGTCATTCTGTAGTTATGTAAATGGCAGAAACTGGCCCCTTAAAACACGAGCCACCAAAAGGAGCAATTTGAGAGTTTCGATGGATGCATCTGGCAAACATCTGCAAAGCTGAAGACCCAACAATTACAACTAGATTTGAGGTAAGTCCACCCAACTCAGCCAGAATTCATTACAACAGAGCAATGGCCCCACTTCCTTTCCTGAAGAGCTCCGCAGCTAAAAGGCAGAGATTTTGCTCAGACAGTGGTACCAGTGTAAGCTTCTAAGACCGATGAGTTCGGAGAATACTTCAATTGTTAAAAAAATATTTCCTAAAGAGCCGATCGGGGAAGCGACAGACATGAAGGGACTTTGGGGTTTGGCCAGATGACATAGTAACAATCAAGGATGGGCTGCAAGTAAAACGGGGAAATGAGTGCACGGTACTCACGGAGTGTTAGGCGCAAAATGATATTACTGGGCAGGTTTTCAAAATTCTCACATTAGCCACACACCCTGATGACACATTAAGGTTTGTTGTTTTCAGAACTTTGTTTCTCAAACACTTCATTTTAAGTCTTTTATGAAAATGAACATCGTGTTATATCGGTAAGACATAGTAAGAGATTTCAATCTTTGACATTTGTGAAATACCATGCTGAGTGCCCCCTGTGGGTATAATTTTACCCACGATTTTGATCTGGGTTTTTCCAACCTGAGGAATAGTCCCACCTTTAAAATTCAGACTACATCTAAAAATACAAAAGATGTCTATCTCTCTCAAATGAGGACATCAATAGCAACTACTTATAAATCTCTCTTTCAAATAGAAATTTAGATTAAAAACAAGTACAAAGCAGAGGGTCCTCATTCGGGGTAGGACAGACAAGACTTGTTCCCTGACTGTAGGACTAGAAAATCCACATTTGTGCATCAACACTGACTTCAGACTCCTGTGAATGCCAGCCATATGATTACAGTTTCAGACTTCAGAAGCCCGTCAATCTAGGTTATCTCTGCCTTAAAAAAAAACCAAAAACTATCAACAGCAAGTAAGGTAAATATAACTTATCGTTAACACATCTGCAAGGTATTATATAAAGAAAAAACAAGAATTGGTTGGTAGATGTTTCATTTCTTTTGGACCAAATTAATGAAGTCTCTTTTAATCCTAGACTTTAAAGATCCCAATACTAGGAAAAGAAGCACTTTACCCCAGTAATAACTACACATCGGTGTTCAGTGAATTGGGAAGGAGGGAGCATAGTACATATAAAGACACGGCAGTGAACCTTAGACACAAAAAAACTTAAAAGAAATAGCACCAAGAGACTACGTATCATCACAGAATAATGAAGCACACACCATCCAATAATCATCCCCATAATCCAATAGGTTCCAGAGTATCCCCCGAATTTACCTTTTCACCTGCCAATGAATTTTTATGCTCTTATTTTTCTGTCTGTACTCAATCAATGAACTTTCATTCTTTCTCATTATATTTCAGGTGAAAGGCAATTGTTACTCAGAATTAATTGGTCCTTTCATCACTGTTTCACCGATGGTCCCCTAAATCCATTAAAAAACATTTGGGTGGGTGGGGGAAGCTGATGAAAGGGATAAGTAAGAAAAAAGAGGCAAATAGTCACATCTGCCTTTTGGAAGGTCTAATCTAAAACTGGTCAAAATCAGGATATGCACATAAAAAGAGTCACTGCTCTGTCCCCCGTATCTATATCCCTCTTCTTGAAAGAAAATCCTTAGCTAGGTTTCTAGACTGGGAAGTAAAAACTGTAAACTGCCATTGTACAAGAGTACGGATGGGTGGTTGGCAGTGTGGCCATTTCCTAAACCTCGCTCAAGGAATACCCTACTCAGAGGATCCAGGTTCAGACACAGCAACTGGGCTTGAGGCAACAAACCAGGACTGGGAACACCAGCTTTATTAGCCGCAGGCAACGGTTTTTTGTTTTGTTTTTCTGAAATTTCAGCATTACATTTGGGAAGGGTGAAGTTTATCTAAAAAAGGAATGTTCAAAAACTTTTCTGATCATATTACAACAGAATATAAGCACAGTAAAATCTTAGTGCTGATGGTGTAACTTTTTAGCTCAAGTCTATTTCCTCCTCACTTACAACCTGCCCCCTACCCCCAAATACGGTGATTATATAGAAACAGTGTTGAGATCAGTCAACTCTAAATAGATCAAGCGCTAATAAGAGCTTTGCTTTGCTATTTATTTGGTTTGAAAAAGATACTGGGGCTCATGTATGGAAAAGTGAAATGACTGACCAACACAATTATTTTATTTAAAGGTTTTAGAAGATGAGCAGTAGCACTCAGAAAAGTTACCTCCAACCACAAAGCTGGAGACTTCTTTTTTAAAAAGAGTGGACACCAAATAACTTTTAGGAAGATAACACTGTATTAGCCTCTTACATTGTTGAAGAGAGCAAAAGAAGGCTTAAGATCTGAAGGATAAAAGCTGTATTTATAAACATGCTAAGGAATACATTAAAACAAAACAAAAAAGATTAAAGAAAACCAAATTGTGTCGTACAGGTTAAATCCTGTTATAAATGAACATCATCTCTATGGGACTGTATAGTCCCCTTCAGCAATGTTCAAATAATGAAAACCCCATTACTGAAAGAACTTCCATACTCCTTTGGAGCTGGCATTACAGAATTTCTCCTGCACATAATGTGTGCGTGAGAAACATCCTGGAGGGACTCGGAATACCGATCCCTGCAAACACGAAACTGTTTCTCTAAGGTGCACTTATTGGTCTGGAACCCAGGCGAGTGGGGCTCAATTATAACTGAAGCCTGTCACCTCAGGGTAGGAGAACAATTTGAAGCCAAAGGGCACTTTGCTGTAGTTAATTCATGTGGCTTCAAGTACATTTCCTCAGTACCAAATACCTACTGAGAATTCAAGAGCACGTGAAACTTCCTAACGAATTCCAAGAATTTAGGCAATTAAAGGTGATCATTACAGTTTCTATATACCGTTTTCTCAAAGCCACAGATTTTATTATAGAAAGGAGAAAGGACATGGCATTAATAGATCGAGCACATGAATTCTAGAATACTAAATTGTTCTTTCTCTTGCTTCAAACCAATTATATCCGTGGGCTGCAAGATCATATATAACCATGACAAAACTATTAGTGTTTCGCATCATGTCCAAGAAAGACCAATATTTTTGCCTGAATATTCCATTAACCTTTATCTAGAGCTATCATTCTTGAACTTTCTATAAAAGTTTCTTTTCAAATAATTTAATAATTGTAACAGCTCGGAAGAGCAGTGTGAAGACCTGAATACTTCAGCCAAGCAGGGAAGGCAGCAAACCTTTGAATACCTGCTCTCCTGCCTAAATCCTATACACTAAAAATAATCCTTTCTCCTTCGCTTTTTCAGGGGTACCCAAGAGAGAGTGGCATTCTTGGCCATTACAAGTTTTGGGTTGAGTCTTCTCTGTTCTTCAACGTTCTGACAAAGGTCCTGAGCCTGCAGCTCATGCCTCTGGTAATTCGGTCTTGTTCTCAATGAGAGAGATCTCCAGCACAGGTAAGAGCAGCTGAAAGGCGTCCTGAATATAGGAAGCACTGTTTGATGCCTGTCAAGATTGAAAAATAAATAAATAAATAAATAAATAGCACAGTCGCTTAAAAGGGAAAATATACCAAAAGACAACAAGAAAACAGATTCACTTTTACAATTTAAGTGAATGTGTAGCCTGGCAAATAAAAGCACAAACTAACCACGCTAATAAAAGCCACAGAAGAAAGAACGATCTAGGTCTTAGGATATGACAGTACCAAAAAACAATGTTAGCATTTCTGTCCAACTTGTCCATCAGAAATGGTAGCTGTTTTTTGACATCCTGCTCAATTCGGCATTTGAAGCTTATTTATTCCTTTACTAAATGAGCAGATTCTGTCACAGCATTTTAGTCAGTCCCTCAGTGGATTTTACAAGGCTTCGAATATTACACCAATCAGATTTCCAGTCCATTATGACAGCTCTTCTTTCGTGGACTCAACACAATTAATGAATACAAGATAAGTACTAATAATAGGAACAAAATGTTCCTATTTGTTCAGTTTGAAACTGCTTTTAAAGATGATACAGTGTAGATATATTTCCGTCTGGTACAGGAGACATATTTATGAGAAGCATTACAGAATCACCATGCTCAGAGTTTGCCAGACTTCATTTGTATCTGACAAGTTCTGATCTTCCAGAATAATAGAGACTTCATCACATTAAGACAAAGACGCATAATTTCAAGGACAAGAGTGTTTCAAATGTGTAAACAAGAACAATCAAGTCCAAATAGCAATAAGGAACACCCATCAAATGAGTTTACCTTTTTTGGATTTATCAATAGCATGTACTCCTATTTAAACTTTAATGTGACATTTGCTGCCAAATTTTCCAACCAAAATAGACCCCAGAGATCATCTAGTTAAATCTCTTACAATGCACATAAAGATAAGAAGACTGTCAAGAAGGTAAATGCCTGGTCCAAGGTCATACAGCAAATCAGGAAAGATCCTGGACCGGACTCCTGGTTTGCAAACTTCTCACCTATACCACTCTCCCATCTACTAAATTACAAACTTTAAAAAAAAAAAAAAAAAAAAAAAACTAAGTGAGCAGAATAATTACTCTGATATTCAAGAAAAAATGGTGTAGTTAAGGAATTAAAAAGCATTTCCTGAGTGATAATTTTAAAAGAATTTAAAACTAAAGAAGTAACAGTCTAGTAGTTAAAAATTATTTTCAATACATGATTAAAACCTAACCACTTATCTCCCCCAACTTACATAAATACATTTTAAACAGATCATCAAATGTCTAAATTGTTGGTACCATTTACAAAATAGAGTTTTTAACACATGGAATACAGAAAGTGTCACACAAGCAGGCAATAATCGATCATGTGATCTTCTGACAAACCCCTTCCCAGAGGTTTAAAACCACCCACCTCCTTAAATCGAATAGACCGATGAGGATTATGTGAACACAGGTACCTTTGACAAAACAAGGCAAATTTCTTGGCAAGGAAACGACACAACAAAATGTTTTGTTTTGTAACAAATCTCCCCTGTATAAATGTTAGTCCTTTGAGAAGCAGTGTTTGCCTATTTGTAATTTTCAGCCCTTCAAGTTTACCCCACTGGTCCAGAGAAGGTGTTTTGTTACTAAGGATTGTCCATCAACTGCCAATGGATAAACTAAATAATGACAGGCTACTGCTTCCTTGAACTTTACACAGCAGCTTCATCTTTATGCTTTGTAAATAATGAACAGGGATAGGCATTTGGTCCTATCTGTATCAACACCATTTTGGTCATATCTGTATCAACATGGCTAAACTACCAATCTGGTGAAAAAAACAAAATGCCAAAAAATAAAGACTTAAGAAGAGTGGATTAATAATACATAATGCCCTAAAAGTTAGAGACTTACACATAATTACTACTAACCTCTAGAAATACAGCAGTGATTAGGGGATTAAGGATGTCTGCCTTTTCTTGGACCTAGAATAAAGGATACAGTATTAAGTGAGCACAGCAAATTAAAAGATATATATATACAGTAGGCAGACTGTGATCCCACTTTGGAAATTACACACACACATATACATACACACCCATAACATAAGTATAGAAAATGTCTGGACTGAGAAAGAGCAAAATATCATCTCTAAAAGTGCTTTAAATTTCCTTCTTTAGGGACACCTGGGTGGCTCGGTTAAGTGTCCAAATTCGACTCAGGTCACGATCTCACAGTCTGTGGGTTCAAACCCCACATGGTGCTCTGCAATGACAGCTCAGAGCCTGGAGCCTGCTTCAGATCGTGTGTCTCCCTCTCTCTGTGCCCCTCCTGCACTCATGCACTGTCTCTCTTTCAAAAATAAGATAGCATTAAAAAAAATTAAAGGAGCTCCTGGGTGGCTCAGTCAGTTAAGCACCCGACTTCAGCTCATGTCATGATCTCTTACGGTTCATGAATTCGAGCCCCACATCCGACTCTGGGCTGATAGCTCAGAGCCTGGAGCCCGCTTCGGATTCTGTGTCTCCCTCTCTCTCTGCCCCTCTCCCGGTCGTGCTCTGTCTCTTTCTCTCTCTCAAAAATAAATAAACATTAGAAAAAAAATTTTTTTTAATTTCCTTTATATCTTCCCGTGCCATCCAATTGAGAGTTTACTCCTTTGTAGTTTTTTATTGATTTTAAAAAGTATCTTCATTTTGGAAGAAAGAGCAGAAATGATGAAACATGTGACCAGAAAACTTTAGAACAAATTTAAAACAAAATATGCAGATATGCATATGTAACATGCGCTCAAAATACTCAATGGTTTTTAAGATGGGTGTCTGTAAAACATGGAAATAACTAATGCAAATTTAATATTCGCACATGCTAGCACCTTATATTTGACTTGCTGGGTTAAAGTATCTTTATGAAACACATGGAAAGATTTGGCCAGCTCCCGCGATTAACTTCAAGAATCCCAGAAGCTCTATTAAAGACAATATTAAGGGGAAAAGAGATAATCCCAGGATTATCCCTTACAGGAATAATCTAGACTCATAAACTAAGAAAAATTAATTTGGACTATGCTCTTAACTAAAATAAGTTTAAGGGCCCAGAAATTGCTGCCACATTGACCCTTAAATACTTACTACTAAGGGATTTTTTTTAAATGAGGTATAAGTGGCATACAATACCATATGAGTTTCAGGTGTACAAGATGATTTGATATCTACATATATTACAAAACGATCACCACAATAAGCCTAATTAGCATTTGTCACCATACAGTTACAAAAATTTTTTGTGAAGACAAGTTTTAAGATCTATTCTCTTAGCAACTTTCAAATATGCAATACAAAATTATTAACCAGTCACTATGCTGTACATTACATCCCCATGACTTATTTGTAACTGGAAATTTATACCTTTAAATCCCCTACACCCATTTCACTCATCCTCAACTCCCCCACCTCTGGCAACCACCAACCTATTCTCTGTATCTATGAACTTGGTTTTACTACAAAGTGATTTTTATCTGCTCATTTAAAATGCCCTTGATTCTATCCTAATTCATGATTACTGATTTCTGAATCACGTTCCATAGTTTACACACCTTAAGTACATTTTTACAATTCCTCTAAGAAAGAAAAAAAAAAAAGAACTTTAGCTGTTTTAATTACAACTCTGCTCCTGGCTGGCAACCGCAGAATATTAGGACTACCATAGTCTAAGTAAGGCGCTGCTCCTTAAAACTAGTAGTCACTGTGCAGTTTTTATTTTATCAAGGTCTAAATTTCCAGCACAGGTCTCAGAGGGCAGCATAAAATATACTGCAGACTCCATAAAAAGAACACAAAAATAAGGTGTAAAAATCAGTTAGACATAGACAAGCTGATCCTAAAATTCACAGAAGAAATGCATAGGATTCCAAAAAGACAGAAGATCTGGAAAAAGAAGAACCACATTGGAAGATTTACACTTCTTGATTTCAAAACTTACTACAAAGCTATAGTAATCCAGACAATATGCCAATGGCGTAAGGATACACACAAATAAAACCAATAATAGAAATGAGAGTTCAGAAATAAACCCGTATATCAATGGCTAATTGATTTTGGACAAAAGGGCAAAGACAATTCAATGAGGAAAAACTTTTCAACAAATGATGCTGGGCAAACTGGATATGCACATGCAAAAGAATAAAGTTGTACCCCTACCTCATACCCTACATAAAAAATCAACTCAAAATGGATCATAGACTTAAGGGGAAGAGCTACAACAAAACTCTTAGAAGAAAACGTAGGAGTAAATCATGATCTTGGGTTAGGCAATAATCATTAGAGACAATACCAAAAGTACAAGTCATAAAAGAGAACAATGACAAGTCAATATTAAAAACTTTTGTGCAGAGACACTATCAAGATTAAGTGAAAAAACAACCTATGGACTGGGAGAAAATATATGCATATCAGGTATCTGATAATGAAATTGTACCCAGAATATATAAAGCATTCCTACAACTCAATAATAAATGGTAAACAGTAAAAAGGCAAATAATAAATAAATGACAAAAAGATAACTAATAATGAAATAAAGAACCCAATTTAAAAGGAGACAAAACTAGAAAAGCTATTTCTCTAAAGAGGACATACAAATGGCCAACAGTAAGTAAAAAGATGTTCAACATCATTAGCCACCAGGAAAATGCAAATAAAAGCCATAACGAGATACCACTTCATACCTACTACTAGGATGGCTAATTAAAAAAAAACAAAAAAACAAAAACAAAAAAAACCAGACAAGAGCAAGTGCTGATGAGGATTTAGGAAATTGGAACTTTCATACATGGCCGGCAAGAATGTTACATGGTATAGTCACTTTGTAAAACAGTTTGGCAGTTCTTCCAAGGCCCACGTCACCTACATGATCCACCAATTCCACTCCTACTATGAAAACACACATGCCTGTTTGTAGCAACATTATTCATTATAGCTGAAAACTAGACACAGTCCAAATGTCTAAGAATTGATAAACAGAAAAATAAAATGTGGTACAGATCCCTAAAATACATTATTTGGTAATAAAAATAAGTACTGATACATACTACAATGTGAATGAACCTCAAAAACATTATGCTAACTGAAAGACAACAGACACAAAATATCACATATTGTACATCCCATTTAGATTAAATGTCCAGAATAGGCAAATCTACAGACAGAAAATAGGTGAGTGTTGCTCAGGGCTAGGAGAGTGTGGAGGGAAAGGGAATCGGCATGACTGCCACTGGCGGGAGGTTTTCTGGGGGATGATGAAAATGGTCTAAAATTAGATATGGTTATGGTTGGACAACTCTGTGAATATACTAAAAAACCATTGGATGGTATACTTGAAATGGGAAAATGTTATGGTATGAAATCACCTCAGTGAAACTCTCTAAAAAACACCCCACAGAACAGACATCAGCGCAAGAACAGGCATGAATTCTTACCCCGGCAGTTGTTAGGCAGGTGGTGAACTCTTTAGACAGAGAAGACAACTCCTTACACAGTACAACTGTCATCCTAGGAAACAAGTGAGGCAAGTCAGGAGGGCTCCTCTTTTTGTTTTTCTTTCTCTCTTTTTTAAAAATAAGCTATGTTTAACAACTGTCGGAAGAAAACAAATCACTCTTGGTAGTAAACGTGAAAGGAGAAAGCTTTTTTTTTTTTAAGGGAGTTAATATGTCTTCATCAACTACCTAATGCATCTGCGGACCCATTTGAGCAGACATTCATGTTACAGGAAGAGGAGGTTCAGTACCTGGAAAAACATTTTACTGCAAAATCCTCTAGAAAGTACTAGACTTCCAAGTTAAAGGAAATAACTAAAATACATTTTCAGGAGATAAGACAGTACTTAAAAATCCTACATTCCATTTACAAACATAGGTAAAGTAAGTATGTATTCATACATTCAACAGATATTTACTGGAAGTCTTCTATGTACCAGGTACTATTCTAAGCACTGGGGATATATCAGTACACAAGCAAAAGCCCAGTTTCCATGGATTCTAACTCACTTGATAATTAACAGGGAAACTACATATATGTGTATGCTTATACACATACACACACACACCCCTCCTGTACAGGTACATATATATGCGTATGTATATATGCGTATGTTTATGTATAAACACAGATGTATAAATGGAAAGTGGAAAGAGCCACTTTTCCAAAGAACAGGCTACTTTGGGGTTGAGTCCCTCATCCTAAGGATGGTGAAGACAAAACCAGCCCCCTCTGTGGGATGTTGTGGAGGGGTGGTGAAGTTGCAGGTAAAGAGGAGGTCTGGAAAACATCAAGGGCCCCTCCCAACCCTAACACATTAGACACTCCCACACAATTTTTCCCAATTACATTCTCATTAATTAGATTTATTTAGAAAGCAGAAAGCAGTAGGTCTTTTTTTTGTCCCTTATGACTATCTACTTTATAATATTTTTGAAATTTTATTCAAAATCAGCAAGACGGAGGGAAAGGGGGGTTTGGGGACTTAGCCTGACGTGGGATTAAATCCCAGTCTGCACAACCTGGGCAGATTATCACATTTGTCTTGAGTCTTTGTTTCCTCATTTTTTTAAAGCTGGACTAATCATTTACCTTTAGAGTTGTAAAAATTAGAAGTGATACATGTAAGTCCCTTAGCATGGTACCTGGCACAAAATTAGCACTCATTAACAAATATCACCATTATTAAGAACTAAGGTTCTTAGAACTACTCTCTATTTTTACTTATGTAAAATTCTACTTTTATTAAAACCAATAACCTGAGAACTAGTTTTCAGATTACCAATTAATAAAAAAGAATTAACAAAACAACCAGGCGGTTAATAAAAAAATTTATAATGTAGACTTATGGCTCCACGAAAAGAAACAACACTTCTGACTACTTAATAACTAAAACCCAAAATGAACAAACCTCTAACATGTGCATGGTACAATGTGAATGGCATCTTCTTGAGAGGAAAGTTTCTTAAAACTCTGAGTTCGAGCCCCGCGTCAGGCTCTGGGCTGATGGCTCAGAGCCTGGAGCCTGTTTCTGATTCTGTGTCTCCCTCTCTCTCTGCCCCTCCCCTGTTCATGCTCTGTCTCTCTCTGTCCCAAAAAAAATAAAATAAAACGTTGAAAAAAAAATTAAAAGAAAAAAAACAACAAAAAACTCTGAGGCTGAGAGTAAAAAGAGGCTGAGAAAACTCTTGAACCAATGTGCATCATTTACAGGGATACTCTTTACACTTACTGGGAAAGGGCTCTGCTCCTTTCTAAGGCTGTCACTTCCTGCTTCTGGCCATGCAGAACCAGAGCCGCTGTTTTGTGAAACAGTTCAATTGAGCAGGCAGTCAATTCTGCTAGGCTCCGGATAGCAAATGCATGGATATCCTGAAAAGAAAAGCAAAACAAAGCATTGTTATTATTGTTTTTATCTCGGAGGAAATGAAGAATTCCTTGTTTCTCACATACTGGAGGATTCCAGATCGTGAAAGCAACAGACACAATGGCTGCCCTTCAATACACCTCCTCTTCTACCACAGTAGTGATGTCATTTTCCAGTTGGGCTCATAACTGCAGAAACAGAAGCTCCCCTAAAGTCGGGTGTGTCCACGTAACTAAGTGAGAGCCAAAAGATTTAGATAAAAAGTGTCTTGTAGCAGTTTCTGGGAACTTTCTTCATGATATAACACACAAACACCCTTAGTCTCTTTTTCTTCACTCCTTTCACCCTACAGTCTGGAACAAGGTTGCTATAACCTTGGGTTACAAGGTTGACATTACAGACAGTGGTACAAAAAAACAGAAGGTGCCTACACCCCTGATTGTAATACTCACATCTCAAAACCATTTCAAAAAAAAAAAAAAGAAAAAAAAAGGCTTAGTTGCTTTAGTACCTCTATTGAATTTTTACTGATTTGCTCAGTTTTTTCTGTTTCCAACTGTTTTTCTCCTTCTTCCTTCTCTTCTAATGGCTTGGCCAGAGATGCACTCATCCATTCATAGGCATTATTTCTTGCCTAAATAAGAAGAAGATTACTGCCCATCAACAATTCAATTCAGCTCACCAAAAGGTTATCATACATATTGTGCACCTACCAGGAACACGTTAGCATCATGTAAGTCAGTCTCACCCGAACACACACTTACCATACATCCATCTACTTACCTTACCACTTCTCTTTACAACACTTAACACTGCCATCCACTCACTCCCCTTCTTGAGCTTCTCTAACCCTTCTGCCTTTTTTAAAACTAAGGCATAACTTACATAAAGTGCACAAATCTTCGGAGCACAACTCAAGAAATGTTTACACATCTATATGCCTTTGTAACTGTGACCCAGATCAAGATACAGAACATTCCCATCAGTATAAAGGGTACCCCCCTGCCCCTTCCTAGTCAATACTGCTCAAACCTGGGAACTCAAGCTGGTACACCCACTCTGGAAAACAGTATGAAGGTTCCTCAAAAAACTAAAAGTAGAACTACCCTTCCACCCAGCAATTGCACTACTAGGCATTTATCCACGGGATACAGGTGTGCTGTTTCGAAGGGACACGTGCACCCCCATGTTTATAGCAGCACTATCAACAATAGCCCAAGTATGGAAAGAGCCCAAATGTCCACTGATGGATGAATGGATAAAGAAGATGTGGGATATATATGTACAATGGAGCATTACTCAGCAGTCAAAAAGAATGAAATCTTGCCATTTGTAACTACGTGGATGGAACTGGAGGGTATGATGCTACATGAAATTAGTCAGAGAAAGACAAAAATCATATGACTTCACTCATATGAGGACTTTAAGAGACAAAACAGATGAACATAAGGGAAGTGAAACAAAAAGAATATAAAAACAATGAGGGAGACAAAGCATAAGAGACTCATAAATATGGAGAACAAACAGAGGGTTGCTGGAGGGGTGGTGGGAGGGGGGATGGGCTAAATGGGTAAGGGGCACTAAGAAATCTCCTGAAATCATTGTTGCACTATATGCTAAGTAATTTGGATGTAAATTTAAAAAATAAAATAAAAAAAAAAAATACTGCTCAAACCAAGTCACCCTTCCCTTGCCCAAAGGTAACCCAGTCTTCTGTCTCACTGTCTCAATTAATTTTACCTGCCTTTAAAATGCACACAAATGAAACTTTAAGTCCATTTTAATTTGTGTCTGGCTTCTTATGCCCAATATAGTGTCTGTTAGGTTTATCCATGTTGTTGCAAATATCAGTAGCTCATTCTTATTTCTTGCTATGTAGTAGCTCATTTTATACATATACCATAACTTACCATTCTCTGATGATGGGCCTTTGAGTTGTTTTTAGTTTTCTTTGACTTCCAAAATACCGCCTTTTTCCAGTTCTCCCCCCACCCTTATGGGCATTCCTCCTCAGGCTTCTGTATGTATTGATACTCCTTTTTCAGCCTTTTAAACACCAGCATTACCTGGGGTTCTAGCCTGGCCTCACCACCTACTAGCCTCACCACACTCCCTCTTCCCTCAACCCATCCTGTCTCTGTAATTTTAAGTATTCCCTACCTGCTGCTGGCTCCTAAATCCTTATTTCCAGCACTCACCTCTCCTGAAAACAATGTATTCCAACTGCCTGCTGGACATACATATCAAGATATTTTGTAGGCTGATCATTCCTCTTCCCTTCAATGGCTCCCCTTCAACCAGATGATGGTCTTTTACATGACTGAAGAAGTACCCATGACCTAGTCCCTACCTCCTTCTCCAGCCTCATCTCTTACCATTTTCCACTTTAAGATCTGATAATAATGGCCTATAAATAATGGCTATTCCCTTAGGCTACAATGCCCTTCCCCGCCCTTTTCTTTTTTCCAAATAAAGGCAGCTCTTAGTTTTCTTTCAATCATCCACCCAGACATTGTCTCTTCCAAGTAACTTTCAAAGACCTTCCAGGAGACAAGGCATGTAAACAACCCTTCCCTGTATGTCCATGGTCCCCTGAGCACCCCTTCAACTTAGTATTTACCAAAGACACTGAAATTAAATGTGTCTATCTCCTATACATGAACATTACCATAGGATAGCTACAGACTGTCTTGTTTGGATTTGCACACCCAGTGCCTGGCATGCTATGGAGGGCAGCTACTGTTTTTACCTAGCCAGCATCCCTATCTCTTTTCTTTTGGTAGTAGGTTCCAGATTTTTCTTAGTTCATGTGGTTTGGGTAGGGTTGCTTCCATCCTCTGGCTCCAAGGGTTGGCAAACAATTCAGATTTAGTTACTAGAATGTTAATCCCCCTTCCATACAGGGATTACTTCATGATGTTTCAAAAAGTGGCCCAACCCAGGTCAATGGGCATCAGCATTAGGACATCTGATGAAACTACTAGGGAAGGGAGGCCCTCCTCCTGCTAGAGTTACTCAACTGGAAAAAAGTCACCCTGATGTTGCCAGTAGTTATCCTACCACCATGTGGAAAAGATTCTCTATGAATAAAGCTGTAACAGAAGAAAGCAGAGTCAAGAGATTGGTGTGGGGATTGGGTTGGGGGTAGTAGGTGGGGTTCCTGGATAGAGAGCCATGCCTGAAGCTCTTGATTTTCTAGTTCTTGAGCTAATGAGTGCCCCTTTGTTCTTAAGCCAGTCTGACTTGAGTTTCTGTCATTTGCCACTGAGACTGTCCCGACTTCTAAGAAAAGGTTTATTGTCATTAAATGAAGACATCCACTTGAGAAACTTTATATAGACAGAATGTGTTCAGAGCTGTAACCAGGCAATACGAATTCAGAGAAGACTATGAGAGCCATTCCAGCTAAGAAGTGAGAATCACAGGTTTTATTACAAATATAGCACTGGGATTGAGGGTTTAAGGATCAATAGATGGGGTTACACCCGAGGCTACAACGTGAATAAGCTACAGCAGAACCTATGTACCCAGACATTCATCTCAAGGTTCTTCCTCCTACCACAGGAACTCTCACAAAAACCCTCAGGAATAATTTGGCTCTGATCTTTAACTACATTAGCCTCTCAAATTTAATAAAATAAAAAAAAAAAGAATTAACTATATAAAAGACTGGAAACAGAAAACTCAAAGTATGCTGAGAAAACTGTGAAGCAACTAGTAGGACCAGAGCAGAGGGTACATTTATTAATTAGTTCATTCATTACAAATATTTACTACACATTGTCCAGGTGCTGGAAGTACCTATATAAACCATGGCCCTGCTCTTCTTTAGTGCAAAAAGACAATTAATAAGGAAACAAATAAATGAAGAAAATAAAATGTAGAGACGGAGAGTGTGGACTGGATGAGCAGAAGGTAGACTTGGTTTGGGTGGTCAGGAGGGGTCTCTGAGGAGTGATATTTGAGTTGAAATCTAAACTTTAAAAGGAGTCAGCCATGCAAATATTTAGACAAGAGTTGTAAGCAGAGGGAAATCAGGTGGGTGTACTCAAGGAACAGAATGAAGACCAATATGGGAGAAGCATGGGAGAAGAGGCTGGAGTGGTGAGATTTTTATAGAAGAGAATAGTGAGAGATGAAGCTGGAAAGAATCCTAACAGTTGACTAACAGTCTACATAGTATGTGAAATTCTCTGCAAAGCCTTTGAAGAGAGAAAATGAGAGAAAAACCAGGGATTGGTTTATCTCAAATTAAAAAAAGAAAAATGGGGAGACATAAGGCCATGCAAAAGAAAACTGATACCATAAATGTAATATACTTGAAGGAGATATTTTAGTAGGCATAAAACATACTCAAAATGATCTTTCTTATAATAAATACACTAAGTGAAGTCATTATGAACTACTGTGCCAACTCAAGGTAATTTATCATACCTTTTGAAAACTGGGCAACACTACCCAGGCCTCACACCCAGAATTCAGTCTGGAACTTCCCATTGGTGAGACCTGGAGACTTAGGAATTAAAAGACACCTTTGAGGGGTGCCTGGTGGCTCAGTCAGTTAAGCATCCAACTTCAGCTCAGGTCATGATCTCACAGTTCATGGGTTGAAGCCCTGCATCAGGCTCTGTGCTGATAGCTCAGAGCCTGGAGTCTGCTTCAGATTCTGTGTCTCCCTCTCTCTCTGACCCTCCCCCACTCACACTCTATCTCTCTCTCAAAAATAAATAAACATTAAAAAAAAATTTTAAAGATACCTTTGAGCTTAGCTTCTCCAACCACTTAGTTTTCATCAGCTGGGGGGGGGGGGGGGGGGGGGGGGCGGGGAGAAAAGGCCTAGAAAAGAAATGGGATTTGCCCACATCACATGCATCAGAGTAAGAATCAGACCTGTTTTCTCAGACTCCTGCTTCATTGCTTTTCCCCTACATCACACAGCCTCCCATTAAATCCTTGGGAATAATCAGGTCCTGCTCCTTAACTATTCTATACCTTATGACTCAACACAGGAAATGTAAACAATGTGAACACAACTTGCAGAGAATGACTACAACTACCAAATACATAAGGATTACTTGCCTTTTTAAAATAGTTTATTTATTATTACGATCTCCTTGAGCACAGAAACTAGGTCTTTTTCATTAGTATTTCTCCAACACTTAGCAATATAAAGTTTACTTAACATATGTATATTTATCAAACACCTAAATATATTGGGCTAGCTTCTATAGATAGGACCATCAATGGTGAGCATTTACTATGAGCCAGGGACTTCACAAGACATATTAAATCCTCAAAAGAACCCCACATCACCCTATCTCACAGCTAAAGGAACCAAGGCATAGAGAGGTTAAACAACTTGCTCAACACCACAAAGAGACAGTAGATCTGGGATTTTAAGGACCAATAAAGCACAGATCCAGCTTTGAAGAAATTTAAGGTTTAGGATGGGAAGTAAGATACACGCATTAAAAAAAAAAAAAAATCAAAAATAACCTGTGATAAATTTATAAAAATACATATGTATAAGGTTAAGTGAATAAAGCAAAGTGCTCAAGAACATAGACAGTGTGTTAACTTTTATATAAGAAAATAGATCTGCTTATCTTCAAAATCTATCTACTTATCTAAAAATAGAAACACAAGAAGGATATGCCAGAAAACAAGAAAGTTAGTATTAGAAAGGAAAAGGGAGTGGATAGGAATTGTTTAGCTTTGACTTTTAGAAGCATAAGCCTCTATATATTCAAAAATTTAATGTAGGGGGAAAGCAAATAAATCATAAATTCTTTTCATAGGTTGGCTTTATAGTAGGTAGGCATGGGCAAAGCAATGAAACTATTTCAGATGCATTATAGAATTGAGGAAATAAGGGAATGTGCTAATGTCAGGAGACAGGGTTATTATTGTGGAAGATGAGAGATACAAATCTGTAATGAGGAAAGGCAAGGAAGACTCCTGTAGGGACAGACTGAAACTGGAGTTACCAGCATAAATTCACGATCTCTAACATATGTATGTGTGCACATGTGCAAATATGGGGGTGTGTGTACTTAAGTATATTTCCTAGCTCTGCCCACAGGACCTGGAGGCAAAGATACCCCAATATCAATGAGCACACCCAGCACCCACGTCTTAGCCTGTAATACTAAAAAGGAGCTATGGCTCCCTGAAGAAATGGTTGATTCCAGGGCTAGAGTACAGAAGGTACAAGAGGAGTCCAGAATATCGTTATGCCAGAAAATAAGGAAATACTCCAAAAAATGGTAAGTGCATGTCACACAAGAGTCAGTTTGAAGGTCAATTTGAATCCCAAAATAATTAAGGACAGTAATGAACCATAAACCAAAGGGAAAAAACAGAATTCCATGAGATATTAAATAACAAATAATAAATACATAGAAGAAGGAAGAGCTCTTAACTATAGTAGAATGCCAAAAGCCAACTGATAAATAAGGAGTAAGTGTTGGGGTTAAGAGAAATCATCATTTTGCAACCATCACAGTAAACACTGGTGCAACAAGAATCATGGATAGATGCTAAATCTGGAGGGACATTATGATGAACAGCAGGATATTTGTTGGTCTTAAAATGTCTACCCACAGAAAGTTTATTAGCAGTAAAAAATTCGTAACCATACAGTGAGAAATCAGACAACACATCATTTTAAGGGGAAGATGGACATTGTGTAGTCTAGGAAGGATATAAAACTGCTTATTAAGTCTCTTGCCTGGGAATGCATAACATGACTTTAATCATAAGAAAACATCAGACAAACCCCAAATCAGGAATACTCCGTTTTTATACGGGGGAAAGCGGTTTGTATTTCTCATCACAAAAGACAAAGAAAAGTGAGGAACTACCACAGATTAAGAGACTCAAAGTATATGACAACTAAATACAATTCGTGATTATGTTCTGGCTTCAACGTTAGAGGGAAAAATAGGATATGAAGGACATTGTTGGGCCAATTGCCAAACCAGAATGTGGACAAGAGATTATATAAAAATATCTTATCGATGTTAAATTTACTGCAGATGATAATTACTACGGTTACCTACAGGAATATCCATATTCTTAGCAGATACATATTGAAATATTTATGAGTAAAGGGCTATCATGTTTGCAATTTATTCCCCAAAATAGTACCAATAATAACAACGTGTGTATGTGCATGTGGTGCATGTGTATGTAAAGAAAGGGAAAGGGGGCGCCTGGGTGGCTCAGTCGGTTGAGCATCTGACTTCAGCTCAGGTCACGATCTCACGGTTTGTGAGTTCGAGCCCCACGTCAGGCTCTGGGCTGATGGCTCAGAGCCTGGAGCCTGCTTCCGATTCTGTGTCTCCCTCTCTCTCTGCCCCTCCCCCATTCATGCTCTGTCTCTCTCTGTCTCAAAAATAAATAAACATTAAAAAAAAATTAAAAAAAAAAAAAGAAAGGGAAAGGACAGGGGGGGAGAGCGAGAGGTAACAAGAGAACAAATGCTCAAATACGAATGATTAAATGTATAATTTTTTTTTTTTTTTCTCAACGTTTTTATTTATTTTTGGGACAGAGAGAGACAGAGCATGAACGGGGGAGGGGCAGAGAGAGAGGGAGACACAGAATTGGAAACAGGCTCCAGGCTCCGAGCTCTCAGCCCAGAGCCCGACGCGGGGCTCGAACTCACGGACCGCGAGATCGTGACCTGGCTGAAGTCGGACGCTTAACCGACTGCGCCACCCAGGCGCCCCTGATTAAATGTATAAATTATATATATATATATATATGTTAATAATAGACATATTTGCATAAAAGACATATGAATTTCTTTGCATTATTTATGCAACTTTTCTCTAAGTTTGATATTTCCAACTCAAAAAAAACCACTATGATACAAGCTAAAAAGTGCTATAGTCAAGCGCTGTAGTGGAGATGAGGAAGATGAGCTGCCTGGGGGGTGACTGCATAGCTTGTGGAGTGCAGCCTTTTCACTGGGCAAGGAGAGTGAGATAACAAAATCAAGCATCACAGTCCTTACCCTACGTTATGCAGGTGACTGTGGTGGCTATCCTGGCCAGGAAGCAATGTGCATCTGCTGCTACCTGGTCCAGAGATGTTTCTGGAGATTGGGAGAGGTGGGTGAAGAGATGGCAAGCAGCCCGAGATCAAGTGGATAGTGTCCCATGAGCTGGACTGGCAAGTATGCTCTATGAGTACTGCTCTGGAAACAGGCGCTCCCTACCCACTTTGACTAAAGGCCCTCCATGTTTCATACGTGTAAAAACAGCTCAGACATCACCATCAAAGACCCAGGCATAGGCCACGGGAGGCTCATTTTCACATGCTAACTGGTCACTGGGCTCTGGGAAATCATTACCTTCCATCCAGCCCTATAAGGGCAGAGGCCACATTCCATCATCCTTGGATCACTCAGAGCCCTGACAACAGTGAGGCCTCCATAAAGGCGAACCCACTGGTATCACGAAGGCCGGTGAGTACTGCCAACACTGTGACCTGATTTGAGCTTTCAAATAGGCAAGCGTTCCAAATGAAAACAGGTGAGGATGGCAGATGTGGGGGGTAGGCAGGGCAGATGTGAAATTTGCATGTTAACCTGTGAGAGCAGGAGGCAGGCAGAAGGCACAGAACTCAGAATACAGCTCCCAATTTGGTGACATCCTTGCCAGAAAGTCATAACCTTACATTCTTTATCCATTAAATTGACACAAGTAAAAAAAGTGAAAATCACCAAGCATAACTTACCCTGGTAAGCTTCTCAGGTTTGGAGGAGACATGAAGCTGGGAAAATAGCTCTGTTATCTCTTTGGTAAAGTCTTCATCCCCTAAACAAATAAACAAACAAAGAAAAACACAGAGCCATATAAAACCCTGCAGAAAGACTGACAAAGATGGGCGGAAAGGGGGAGGCAGAGGAGAGGCAAGGGAGGAGCCGCAGCAGCACCAGGAATAGCAACAGCAATTTACATGAGCCAGGTGCTCTGGTGCTTACAGAATCCTTCTACAAGCACCAACAAATTCTCCCAATGGGCTTGTAAAGAGGGTCATCATCCCATTTTAGAGATAAAGAAACTAAGACTTGGAGGGGTTATTTCTCCTAATAGCAAATACTAAGAGTCAAACCATGGCCTTCCCACCCCAGTTCAAATCCAGTGCTCTCTGCTCTATTCCAGAAGTATGAATGAGAACAGGTGAAAGCAGAGTACTAAGCAGGTACCATGCATGTGCTTCAAAGAAAGTGGACTTCAAGTCGGGACATAAAAAATGGGTACAACTTAGCCAGGAGAAAAAGAAGAGTTTCAGGTAGCAAAAACAAATACAAAGATCATGACCGCACGTTTAATGTATCTGGGAGAGTCTTAATTTCAGAGAGAGAAGAGATAAAAGTGAAGCTAGAAAGTTAAGTAGGATCTAGGCAAAAGAGGGCCTTAAAACCTATGGAGAGGAAATCAAACTTTTTACTGAGGGAGTGAGGAGACATTGAATGATTTTAAACAGACACAGATTATGTCCGATTTAAATTTTAGAAAGATCCACTTTGGCTCCCGGGTGGAGGTGGGAATAAGAAGGAAGGCAGAAAGGCTGAGGTAATAATCCAGGGTCCAGGTAAGAAATAATGATGGATAAGAAGAAAGGGAAGAGGAAAGGGATTCCAGAATGTTGGAAGGATGGTAAGAAAGCTGTTGGTTAAATAAGCCTGGTAAGATATGATGGGGAACACGTAATACTTATATTTGAGAAACATACAAGCAAATACGTAAGATATATAAAAAAAAAAACAAAACAGAAAAACAACACATCCAAATGGCAGGAAATGCTATTTTCTGCTCTACTCATCTAAATCCTACTTCATTTTCTCAGACCAAAGCTTCCTGTAACCACACAATGTGGGGAGAACTCTTATTTATAGAAATCTTTTAGCACTTACAATCTACAGAAGTGTTTCTTAGTCACCAGTTCATGGTTTACTAGGGCAAATCATTATTTCTTCATACCTGTTTTCTCCCCAAAACCCTTAGAAAAAAAATTCCATCTTGGTTCTTTTATCTCCATCTGCTATCCTTTTGTCTTCTTGGTGTTCAAGGCAGAAAATGCAAATGGTCTGGTGATCCCAGATACACTATAGTTTGGGGAAAGTTGATCTCACTAAATATTACAGCTGTAACCTATGTAAGTCCTCTACACAACTCCTAATCAAATCCTACTATCTAAAAACCTAAAGTCTGACAGGCATTTTGTTTTCCTAGCAATGCTCCTAAATTATTTGGGCGCAAGAGAGGACTCTGAATCCATGCTAGGATGCATGTACCTCAAGGGGTTCAAGAAATAATCCAATTGGAGTACAGGGGGAAAACAGAACTTTTATTTATAGATATTTGTCTCATTTTTTTTTAATTCTATTTGAGGGTATACTTTAAAATGTAAGTAAGTTATTACAGTATTACATGTGTGTAATTTATAATCATCAAATATACATACATTAGTTCTAAGTGCTCAAAAAAACTTACTGCTTACTAAGTGTTGATCAAAAAACATCTGGAGGTGGCACCTGGCTGCCTCAGTGGGTAGAGCATGTGACTTGATCTCAGGGTCATGAGCTCGAGCCCCACAATGGGTATAGAGATTACTGATAAAAAATAAATACATAAAAAATGTTTGAACGGGCGCCTGGGTGGCTCAGTTTAAGTGTCAGATCAGGTCATGATCTCTGTTTGTGGGTTCGAGTCCCACAATGGGCTCCTTGCTGTCAGTTCAGGCCCCAGAGCCTGTTTCAGATTCTGTGTATCCCTCTTTCTCTGTCCCTCCCCCGTTCACATTCATTCTCTCTCTCTCTCAAAAATAAACAAACATTTGGAGATCCTGTCATGTACTCCCTACAGACCTGAGTATAAAAAGTAGTTGCTGCATTAGAATAAAAGTGGGAGGATGGGAAGGAGGCAGGGCTAGTGCTCTGGAGGGACCCTGGAGAGGCTGGGGTCTTCTCCTGCTGAGGCAAAGGGATCAGATGCATAAGACAGAGGGGCAAGAGCTAAGGATGCTGACAGAAAATGAAGATGACCAATGTCACCAGAACCAGATTCTGTGTTTTTCTCTCCCCTCCGCTACCACCATTTTGGTTTTGTTGTTGCTGTTGTTGTTGTTGTTATTGTTTTTAACATCTTCATTGAGCTGTAATTAAATACCAAGGACAGTGTTGCATTTTCATCCAAAATCACTGGAGAAAGCTGTTGGGAATAGCACTACACTGCTTTCTTTTCAGAGTCCTGATCTCTGGCAAACAGGTAGGGGAGAAAAAAGTCATAGATACAAATCCATCTGTTCAGAAACTCCATTAGAGTCCTCAGAATGGTATTTAAAGATCAGGTTTTCTGATTACTATGCAAAGCCAGATGTTGAGTAAATTGAACAAATACTGTTAATGGTACTATGTAAAAATAAATTAAGTTTATAAATAACTGGGGATTGTCACTCTAGAGCTTAGTTGAGAACAACAGAGCAACTTAAGTAAATCAAGTTTAATTTAGGGGTTTCCTGCTAAGTATAGACCTTCATCTATTTACTTATGCCATTCTAATCATGAAAATAGCAGCCACCATATATTGAGTGCTTACTATGTGTCATATATTAAATATTTCATTAGCCCTTATAACAAGCTGAGAGGAATTAGCATCCTCTTATAGCTGATAAAACAGAAGTTCAGTGTTAAGTAATTCTCCAAGGTCACACAGCTTAGGAAACAGCAGATCTTGAATTTGAACCCAGATCTAACTCCAAAACCCATCCTTTATAAACCCACCATTCTATACTGAATTCTCAATGCTGCAGGTAAGATTTAAAAACTTATATTCAAGAGCCATTTCATATCAGGACCAGTATCTTTACATAGAGTGTACAGTAAGAGGTTATATAACCAGCCAATTTGACTTCTTAGAATGCAGTGCAGAACACAAATGGGAACAAAAAAGAAAAAGGCTCTCTTAGTATAAAATCCATGCATTCCACTTTACTTCCTTCTCTCAAAAGAAAGACCCTAAGACTCTCACTCAAAGTGCCCTGCTTTCAGTACACAGCTTGAATATGGCTAGTTAACTGGTTTTCCACCAGATTAGACACAGAAAATGAGATTCAGGGGTGCCTGGGTGGTTCAGTCAGTTAAGTAGCCAACTCTTGATTTCAGCTCAGGTCACGATCTCACGGTTTGTGAGTTCGAGCCCTGCATTGGGCCCTGTGCTCACAGCGTGGAGCCTGCTTCGGATCCTCTGTCTCCCTCTCTCTGCCCCTCCCCAGCTTGCGTGTGCATGCATGTGCACGTGTGCTCTCTCTCTCTCTCAAAACCAAATGTTAAAAAAAAAAAACTGAAAATGAGATTCAAAGGATATTAGAAATACAAGCTGATAATGAGGAGAATTAAAAGATGGACATTCAGAAGAAAATAAAGATGCACACAATTCTAAAAAGTAACAGAGACATTTCCAAAAGCAAAGCAGTTTAGATCATTTAATATAGCAGTTCTCAAAAACATTTTGGTCTCAGGATCCCTTTACACTCAGAACTTTTTGACAACTCCAAAGAGTCTTTTATAATGTAAGCTATAGATCTCAACATTTATCATATTAAAAATTAAAATTAAAATGTTTGAAATACTTATCAATTGTTTAAAAATAACAACAATAAACCCACTACTTGTTGACATAATTTTTAAGAAAAACTGTATTTTCCAAAAAAGAAAACTTTTAGTGAGATGAATGCCATTGTTTTATATCTCTACAAATCTCTTTGATGCCTAGCTTAAAGACAACTGGATTCTTTTGTCTGCTTTTACATTTAATCTGTGGTGATGTGTTGTTTTAAGTACATCCTACTCTGAACAGTCTGTGACTGCAATCTTTTTTTTTTTTTTACTGCAATATTTAAAAAAAAAAAAAAAAAGGTGTTCCATGAAAAAAACAGCTACTTCAGCTTACAACTTAAACAATACCAGTGCTTTTCCTTGAGACTTCAGTATGTATCACACAAAATACAAAAAGTAATATATTCAAGGGTCAAGACTTAATAAGATTAACAATTGCTACATGAGAACAAGATTAAAGGAAACTGGCAGGGAATGCATGGTGGTGAAAATACAGTATTAGTACAGTTCGGTGCCACTGTCTTGATTTATGTTAAGAAGCCAGTAATTTTACCCACCACTGCTTTTGCACCGTTAGTGCAAATGTCAAAATGATACATTTTTTAAACAGAAAAGAAAATAACGTCTTGGTATTAGTATGCAGAGTTTTTTTAATCATTTTATTTTATTTTTTTTAATATGAAATTGTCAAATTTATCATGCAGAGTTTTGACTCATGGATTCCCTGAAGAGATCTTAGAGACCCAAGATTCTGCAGACCACACTCTCCAAAGCACTGATTTAATCTACCACATGGGTGATTGGCCCATGTGTCTTGATGGACCCTGAGGGAATTTTTCTATTCACTTTTAATATTTGTTAACTGATTGCTTCATTAAAAGGAAAAAGGGGGGCGGGGAGGCAAAAACCTACACTCATTAGATTCTACTAAAAAAGTAGCATGTAAGACATATTAGAAACATTTCCATCTAATCTTTAAAATAAAACTCTCAAAGGTTAAGATTCTGTTGACTAGAGATTAGGCTTTACGTAAACAAACTTGTTTCCTGATAATTTTGCAAAAATGAGTAGCTACTACACTTAAATTTTGGAGAATATGCAGATATTAAAAATATGGCACACACACAAAAAAACTTTTGAAAATAAAAAGACAAATTATCACCTGCATTTTGGATAACTCCCAACCTACATGCCTGAATTCAAGATGAGGACAGGGATCACAGGAGTCAGAGAGGCACAAAAGCAGTATCTAGGGATATAAAACTCAGAGGGATGACCAGCCAGACTGAGGCACAAATCTAACAAGGGAAACTCTCTAAACAAAAAAGCAGGCAGAGATGTGAGCTACAAGATTAGACCTGGAGAAGCCACAATGATCTTGGGGGTCAAGGGCAGAGCAGAGGGGGAGTGGGACAAAAATATGCACATAAGGCCGACTGCTCATATCAATGCCTGGTCAGGGGCAAGGCAGCAAAAAAGTAAAGTCAGGCTAGTATAACTGGAGAGAAAATAATATATTTCAAGAGCAATACACTGCATATAAACATGCTACATGCTTTCCACTCAAATGCTGGATTTTCATATTACCTTTTTTCTCTTCTTCCTCTTCCTCACAGAACTCTGCTAGGGAAAATGCTTCCTTGAGTTGCTCCAAATCATGTTTTAGAGTCTCTAATTCTTCTCCACTTAGAGAATTAAGAATAGATTTCACCTGAATGGATATAAAATAAAAAGTTGTGAGACTACAAAAGAAAAATAAAAACATTTTCAAGTGGAGAAGAGGCCAAATTAAAATAAAAATTATGATATACCAGCTGATACAAACTTTATTCCTTAAGAATAATACAAGAGGCTAGTCATTACATAAAGGTAGGGAGAATTTATACTTCCAAAATAACATAAGCCAGAAACATCTGGAAATTATTAGTGTTTAACAATGGCTGATAAATTAGGGAGAAATGAAACAGTCTTGAATCAATTAAAAACTAACAGGTAACCATATCCAATTGGCAGCTTAAGCCAGAGAGACTACCAAAAAAAAGAAAAAGACCAAGGCAAAGGAAAAGTAACAGATGTGCTATTAAAACTTCTTTGTTAATCTGTCTTCCTTTTGTTTAAATTTTGAAAAGTAACACTTGACTCATTCCATTTGTAGCTGTTAGTTCAAACATTGTTTGTTTGTCTGTGTTGGTATAGTATTTTCAAAGAGTCTCAAGCCTCCATGCGAAATACATTTCATCTTCCAACTGTGCAAAAAGAGACGCAACTATGCAGCACTCCTTTGCTTGGAGACCAACCATTTGAAATTTGGGGTTTGGAATTACCTTCATCTCACTTTCTCGGGAAAGCATCTCCAGAGCTTCCAGATGCGAAAGGCCTTGAAATTCATCAAAGAGTAGCCCATAATGAGTTTTCTTGTCTGTTTCCAAGGCAACCTCATTGGAGGTCCATAGCTCTTCTTTCTCCTTTGCCTCTCGTAAAACCTGGCAAATAGATGGAGGATTACACTGCAGCAAGTAATGAGAGCTCAAGGGTGAGCTCCAAGAGCTGGGGGAAGCAGAGCTGAGACGGGAACCATACAGAACACTGCCCTTTCCTTCCTGGCACTGCAATTCAAATCTGATCGGCTAAGGAGCTGCTGGGCAAAAAAAAATGATCACACACAATTCGAATCTGGACAGGGTAAATAACACCCAAGGAACCAGGTGTTTCTTTGAAAGTGCTTTAAATATTAATCTACTCAACAGCTCTGAAAGGGCTTGTCATCTTCTACTGCAGTGACAAGAGGCTCCTGCAGAAAATAAAGAGTAGGGAAAAAAGAACTGGGCATTTTTATAACCATTAGAGCTCTCATCCCCTCACCCAAAAAAAAGCCTTAATGAACATATCATTGAAAAGTTTTCAAAAGGAAAGAAATACTAACAAGGTCTACTACAGGCAAAAAATACAGATCAAAACAGACACATTAAATACACAGGTAAAGACAAATGGTACCTGAGACAGTGTAGAATTCCGGTTCATCAGACCCTTCGTTCTTTTAAATCCAGGATCTCCTTCTGCTATTACATCCATTGTCTTTTTCCCAATGAATTCTAAGGCATCCAAACCCCCACTGATTACGCTCTTTCCCTAGGAAACACATGCAACTTCATTGCAAGAATACTGAAAAAAGACATCTGCATGGTTTGATTATATAAAATAGTGGCTAACAATACCAAGCACTGTCAAGAATATGGAGCAACGAAAACAATCATCTACTGCATGTGGGAATGTAAACAGATACAACCACTGTGGCCAGCTGTTTGTCAGTACTCAACAGAAATGTGTACAGAGGTTCATCAAAAGACGTACAAAAGGTCCATGGCAGTACTATTTTGTAAAAGCTAAAAACTGGAAACAACCACAATACTCACCAACCATGGAATAAATAAATGCTGTACAGTCACATAATGGAATACAGCAAAGAAAACGGAATACACCATACAAACTACACGATGAAGAAATCACACAAACATAATGTTGAGTGAAAGAAACCAAGTACAACAGAGTCTATACCATATGATTCCATTTATGTAAAGCTTAAAAGCAGGCAAAATTAATCTGTGATGATAGAAGTCAGGATTGTGGTCACCATGGGCAAAAGGAAAAATCAGAGATGGCGAGGAGAGGGCACAAGGGGAACATACAATGTACCATCATGTTGTTCCTTAGTCTGCGTTCATGCTGTGAAAATTCAACTGAGCACTTAGGATTCCACTTTTCTACATGTTTTACTTCAATAAGAAGTTAAAATTAAGTACTAGTTATCTATTCTCATGTAAGAAAGACATTAAGTTTCCAATAAAATCCTTTAAAAAATGTTTCTAATCGTCTATAGTTACTCAATTACAGGAAGAATATTTTTGTAAAGCAGAGTTTCTAGGCCACCAATCTCAGAATTCATAGTCCATAAAATATTATGTACATTGTCTCTCTATTATTCTTCATCCTCTGCTCTGTCCTTTACTTCTTTAAAGAAAGTTTCCAAGTAGCTCCACTCTACCTCTAAGATCAAAGTAATTGATCTTCAGCAATTTGGACTCATTTAAGAGTAATCAGTCCTCATGGCTTTTCAAGAAAAAGAGGGAGAAAGAGACAGAAACCCCCTGTGTTCAGAGAGGTGGAGTCCACCAGGCATTTTACTCACTGTGGTCTGAACAGCAGTAGAGATGGTTGAGAATACACCAAATGGCCCAGTCAACGGGGAGGAGTTTGCATTATCTTTGGCATTTGTCTGTCCTACAAGAGGAAGGGGATGTGTAAACAAGAAGGGATGGTCTATAAATAGTTTTTCTTTATCAGCATGTATGAGACTTTAAAAATTAGATCCTGCTTCCTACACACAGGATAGCCTTAGCGCTTTTTGTTTTATTATTTTAAACTACTCATTTTTAAATGAAAGCTAACATGGCTTTTCTTCATCTTCATTTCATTTAAAAAATAAAATCTAGTCTTTTGAACAAACTACTGATATATGTCATAACACACTATATACTGTATGATTCCATGTGTATGATCTTCTGGACAAGGTCAAACTTTAGGCAGAAAACAGATTAGTAGTTGCCAAAAACAAGAGTAAGTGATGGGAGTACCACAAAGGGCCATGAGGAGTCTTTTGGGGGGTGATGAAAATATTCTTATATTTTGATTATCTATACAGATTAAGGAAATATTCTATACTGTATATCACAGTGGACTACAAGTATATTGTGTAAACAGGACTGTATGTTCATCAAAACACAAACTGTATACTTAAAAAGAGTAAACTTTATTCTTATAAAGATGTAAATTATATATCCACATCTAATTTACATTTAATTAGTCATACAAATAAATCATAAAATCCATAAATCTAACTTTCTAAAATATGGCATATTTTAAATTTTGTCCTAGAAAAGTATGCATATTTGGGAGAAAAAAATGAGATGATCAAAGAGAAGAGTGGGAGACAATAAAGCCCCTGAGAGATGGAGAAAGCAGTATTAGGGCCTGAAAAGTTTTCTATTTTCTTGTCCTAGGCCATCTTGATCCCTGGTTCAAAACTCTTCCCTTTGTAGCTTAAGTGAGAGTACAATGATCAAAACAGGTGTCCAAAATTAAATTTCACCCTCATAAATATTCAAACACAAAAAAATAAATCCCCAAACGAAACACATTAAAATATTTTTTGTGCCACAACAGGGTCCAACTCAGCTAACTCTTCTTGGGGTCATACTCAATTGTGCCAAAAACAGCACTAAGCAACTTTTATATTCTACACTCATGGCCTTATTTAATGTTTGTAACCATCCTTTGACATATAAAATATCATCCCATGTCAGCAAAGTGGTTAAAGAACACAGACCTGTTAGTCAAAGTCCAATCCCCTTTCTCACCAGTCCCATGATGCCCTGAATATCAGACACTCAATAAATATATACCGAAGAACAAGCTCAACTGTTCTATTTTGACCCATGGTTCTAGGTCTTAATGTTTCCACATACTGACCTGTTGCACACTGGACTTCCGTTGAAATTTCACTGGGACTAGGAATTCCAAGAGAAGTCTCTGCCTTCTCAATGACATTTGAAATACCTTGGCCTAATGAGAAAAATGGTAACATTTTTATGCCTGAATACTACTTACTATTAGTCACCAAAACTGAAGAAACAAACCTGCAGATGGTTAAAATCACCATAGCCATAGACACGCTATCTTGACCATACGTAATGTTTGGGAGTGTAATCTTACCAAACAAACAAACAAAACAAAATGACAAACTTGATTCAGTACCACCACAGATAGTTTCATATTAACAATTCTTGGTCAATGAGAAACTCTAAGTAAAGAATGCTAATGAGAAAAGGCTGCTGCAAACTCTGGGTGTACTATAAACCAGCCTATCCTTCCTGACCAATTTTTAAACTATAAAGCCCTTAAGTAAAGATGGAAGAGGAATTATCAATAAAATCATTTTTAACACAGATCTATAGCAAAACACACGCAAAAATTAATAAAATGATGGATGACCTTACCTACTGTAGCTACTGTAGCTGAGGCTGAAGAGAGTAAGGATTTGCCCCAGCTGCCCCAATATCCCCATCCAGTCTGAGGTACATCTTTGGAAACAGTCTCCTATTCTTCCCAGTAGGCAGAAAAACAAAAGGCAAAGAAAATGGAAAAGTAGAGAATAAGAGAGTATATAGGCAAGGTATCTAATTATTAGCCCAACATACAGATGAACAAATACATAACATTTAACTAAACAATCATACTGCTTGGTGGCAAACTGAGGAAGGCTTAGTCAGTTGAGTGTCCAACTTCTTGATTTCGGCTCAGGTCATGATCTCATGGTCCTGAAATGGAGCCCCACGTTGGGCTCCACACTGGGCATGCAGCCTGTTCAAGATTCTCTCTCCCTGTCCCTCTACCCGTCCCCACTGCGCACATGTGTGCTCTCCCTCTCTCTCAAAAAAAAAAAAAAATGTATTGCTTGGCTGACAGATGTATGTTACCTGCATTTAAGCACCATGTAGCAAAGGCAACTACTCCTAAAGGTATTTATAAAACTGAGAAAATTGTGTTTTATGGCTTTCAAAGAAAAGAAATAGGTAATCTTAAATTGGTTTTGATTCCATATCCCTTTCAGCCCAAACTTTTATTTTTTTTTAATGTTTATTTTTGAGATAGAGAGAGGCAGAGCACGAGCAGGGGAGGGGCAGAGAGAGAGGTAAACACAGAATCGGAAGCAGGCTCCAGGCTCTGAGTTGTCAGCACAAGCCTGACGCGGGGCTCGAACCCACGAACTGTGAGATCATGACCTGAGCTGAAGTCAGACGCTTAACCAACTGAGCCACCTAGGTGCCCCATTAACCCAAACTTTTAATTCCAATGTTTTAATAAACACTTTACTTTGCCTGCAGCCTGTGATGCCTCAACAGGGAGAACTTCTGAAGTCTCAAGTTCGATGGAAGGTTTGGATTCTGGTCTTTTCCGAGTGAAAACTACAGGTTCCGATTTATCCTCTGGTTTGACGCTTTGGTCAGCAGACTCAGAACTCTTGGCTGGCTCATACTTCTCATCTTCAAGGATGGAGGTTGCTTCAGTTACCACTGGAGTTTCAATATCATTTTTATCCGACATGACTAAATCATTGCCTGGTAAAATAAAAGCCAAAGGAAAAATTAATTCTATAGGGTTTTTTGGTGTAAGTTATTTAAGCTTTTTATCTTGAGAGTATCATAGTCACATGCAGGTATAAAAAATACAGACAGATCTGAATATCCTCCACCCAGGTTTTTCCAATGGCAACAACTTGTGTAACCACGGTGTAATATGACAACCAGGAAACTGATACAACCCACTGACCATATTCAAATTTCATCAGTTTTATAGACACTCGTGTATGTGTATTCAGTTCTATGAAATTTTATCATATGTACAGATTTGTGTGACCATCACCACACTCAGGATACAGAACAGTTCAATCACAAGGATCCCAAGTTATCCATTTTTTACTGTTTATATACTTAGAGAGAGAGAGCAAGCAAGTAGAGGAGGGGCAGAGAGCAAGGGGGAGAGACACAATCCCAAGCAGGTTCTACACTGTCAGCACAGAGCCCAATGCAGAGCTCGAAACCTCGAACTGCAAGATCATGATCTGAGCCGAAATCAAGAGTCAGACGTTTAACCGACTGAGCCACGCAGGCGCCCCATAGGTTATCATTTTTTAGACACATCCCACCCCACCCTCACCAACCCATAGCAACCACTGATCTGTTCTCCCTCTCTACACAAGATGTTATATAAATGGATTCATTCCGTATGTAACCTTTGGAGATTGTTTTCACTCGCCTAAGTCCCCCAAAATCCATCAAGTTACTGTGTCAATAGTTTCTTCCCTTTTTTGCTGAGTAGTATTCCTCGGTATGGATGTATTTCAGTTTGCTTAACCATTTACCCATCAAAGGATACCTGGGCTATTCCCAGTTTGGGTCTATTACAAATAAAACGGCTACGAACATCAACGTTCAGCTTTTTGCGGGAACATAAGCTTTCATTTCTCTGAAATAAATGACCAAGGGAACAACTGCTGGATCATACGTTAAGTACTTGTTCAGTTTTATAAGAACTGCCACTCTTTCCCAGAGTAGCTGTACCATTTTACATTACCACCAGTGATGTGTGAGTGATCCGAGTTTCTTAGCATTCTCACCAGCATTTGGCAGTTTATCTTTGTTTGAGCCATTCTGATAGGTGTGTAATAATAATCTCACTGTGGCTTTAAGCTGCATGCCTCTAAAGGCTACTGATTTAGAACGTCTCTTCATGTGCTTACTTGCCATCTGGATAGCCTCTTCAGTGAAATACCTATTTGTATCTTTTGCTCATTTTCTAATTCGATTTTTTTTTTTTTTTTACTGTTGAGTTTTGAGAGCTCTTTATGTATTATAGATTCAAGTCCCTTGTCAGACATGTGGTTTGCAAATATTTTGTCCCAGCCTGTAGCTTATTTTTTCATCTTCCTCGCAGGGTCTTTCACAGAGCAAATGTTTTTCATTTCAATGACATCCAATGTATCAATTTTTCCTTTTATTGACTGTCATTCAAAAATCTTAGTATTAACTATTTCTACTTAAACTTCTGAGAAATAAAATGATGAAATTTAAGCCATCAGACAGCATCTAAATCAAATCAGCTTTTGAGTAACAATGTTAACCAATTCAGTCCCTTTCATAAGTACATCTCTTTGGCAATTAAAGCCAAGATGCTACTGGTATTTTTACAAAAAGCAGATGCTGGTTTCCAAGACAGCCAAATATTCCCAGAGGAGAAATCAATGTATCTCACAAGTACATACTTATACACATACCAAAGCCTTAGGCATATATAGGTATTTATTTTATACCAGTATTTACTAATAGAGAATTAGACCCAATCCAAGCCATCAAAACATTTCTAATGTGCTAGAAAAGACACACATACTAAGAACTAAGGCAGCTTGGAAACAGCACTATAATGGAGATACACATAAAATACTAAAAGAACAGAGAAAAAAAAGTCTGCTGGAATCAGACAATATGATTCATGTACGAAGTATCTGAAATAAGCATAGAATAGTGGTCACAAACTGGAATGACTGCTAAACCCAGCCTATAAATGTTTTTATTTGGCCTGCACAGTGTTTAAACATTCGTACTACTAATTGCTAACACTTAAAAATCAGATATGATATAGATATGAATATAGATTTTCAACTTCCCTTAAAGTTGAAATATCTGGTAGCACCGGGCCCACTTTTGACATGGTATTAGCTCAAGCCAAAGAGTTGCTGAGCCTTTTAGTCAAAATGTTATCTAGTTCCCTACAATCTCCACCTAAATCTACTTGACTCATTTGTTAACCTGATTAGACCCTGTAGGCGTCTGAGCTTGCAGCGTTTCCCTTAAAGAGCACCTGGGATTGTGACAGGTGAAGGTGTCAATGAGAAAATTCAAGGGTGTGGAAACAACACACAGGAAGAAGTGTGAACAGAATGGACATGGAACATGGACAAAAAAAGTAGTTAATATAGCATGGAGAATGATGGAAAGGCATAAGGCTAGAAAGGTAGATTTATACAACACCATGGAGCCTAGATCATATGGGTATATGATATACATACATTACACATTCCCAAAACACACAGAAAAAAAATCCAGATGCAACTACCCACACACATACAAGCCCACTCTGAAATATCCATTCGTTCACTTGCAAACATTTTTTGAGTACCTACTATGTACCAAGCTTTGGAGACTGAGAATTAATTTAGAAAACAGTTTCTACCCCATTTATTCCAAGAGCCTAACAGGAAAGACGCCACACTTGCTGCATAAAATTCAATGCTTTGTGTACCTAAATATGTACCTTTTTTACACTATTCATTTCACTTTCCTTATGCTTTTTCCAAGGTACAACATATAACAATATATGTTTTTTAAATAGTATACCATATACAGTCGTCCCCCTTATCTGAGGTTTTAGTTACCTGCGGTCAACCACTGTATGGAAGCAAATGCTCCTCCTTCTGAGTTGTCAGGAGGTCAACGATAGCCTAATGCTAGCTACATCACTGTGCCTGCATCCTTCACCTCACCTCACCTCACCTCACCACACAGGCATTTTATTATCTCACATCCTGGAACAGGGCACCTGCAGATAAGGGGCAACTACTATACAGTATATATAACAAACATATTACATAAGTAATTTATATGATTTTATAGAAGACTGGAAAGACATAGTTCAAAACGTTAAATACTGGTTATCTCTATTCTTTCACTTGTGCCACAACGACTTAATGAGCACCTAGAATTTGCTAGACATTTGGCTAGGTGGAAAGGCGCTGGCTGTTCACATTATCATTACCATCGCTTTCATTATTAGAATAGCTGTGCTATCCCTGTTCTTAATGGATTCATACTCTAACAGGAAAGGGAGGGGGGAATAAATTTCAGGTATATGGCACTGCACTATTTAATGTTTCTGTAAGTTTTCCAAACATCCTATAATGTGTTATTTTCAAAAGTGGAGTGAAAAGACTCCAAGAGCTGAAACATTGCAAGTAAAATTAAATGGCTGACTCATATTTCTTAAAAATATAAATGTACACATTTACATGTACACATATATAGATATATACCTCTCCCCATTTTCCCTGGAAACTTCCAGCCGCACAGTTACCAAAATGGAAAGGGTTTAGCTTAGCAGCTACAAGTACGGGCTCCGGAATTAGACTTTCTTCCAACTTTGGGGGGGGGGGGGGCGGTAACTGCGACAAAGTCGGTTCACCTTGCTAGCTGCGTCTCCGTTTCCTCAACAGTAACACAGGCTACAACACCTGCCTGGCAGGGTTCCTACAAAGGTTCCTCCACACGGGGTACGCGAAGGGCTCTCGGAACAGAGACTGGCACATAGGTAACAGTTGCTATTAGGACGGAGGCGGTGATTGTATCATTACTGTCATTATTAACACAGCTTTCTCTAGACGGACAGACAGCAGACGTCCTCACTTGTTCGCACACACAAGACCAGATCCCAAACCGGAGCTCGGGGATCAACAAGCACTCCCAACTTCTCCGACGCTGAAAACGACGAAGAGTTCCGCACACAAGCGTAGCGCTTCAACAACCAAAGCGCTTTATAGGCTCCGCGTCCAGCCGTGGGAGGATCGGCCGCCCAGCCCCAGGCCACCTCCTGCCCCTAGCCAGCCACCTAGACCGCCCGGCCCCGAACCCCCAACCCCCGCACCCCGCCTGCCTCCTCCCTAGAAACCCACCCCCACTCCCCAGCCACCCTCACCCGGACCACGGCTGCCGAAAAGCTGCTCCTGCTGCCCCGGAAGTAGTCTCTCAGCGCGGAGTTGGTCCCGCCTGCTCGAGAGCACTTCCGGGTCAAGCCACCGCTCGGGCAGGAACAAGCTGAGTGCCAGTCTGGTAAGTGAAGGCTCGGTCGGGGTCGTGCGACGGGGGTACTGGAGGTGCTGAGGCATGGGTTTGAGCCGGTGGGTCGGGGTCCGACGTGAAGGGGGCTAGGATGTCCGCCGTTCCTTTTGAACGCCAGGCCTGAGCTGCGGGAGTTCAGCCATCGTATGTTTACTGAGCATAAGCTACCTGCCAGGTACCACCTGGGGGCCTGGGACACACTGGATTTCAAGCCGACTATGGCCCTGCCCCCTAGTAGTTGACATTCTGGAGCGAGGCCGACCTTAAACAAGTCAACAAGCAACACTCATATCTAAAATAGTAAATAAAAAGATGGTTGTGAGTACTTTAAAGAAAATTAAACAGCATAATGTGATGGAACAAAGGGAGTAATCCTTATGAAGATCTCGAGAGCATTTGAGGCAGAAGGAATAGCAAGTGCAAAGGCCTTATAGTGGTAACAAACTTAAAAAGGTCAAGGAAAAGAAAAAAGGCTACTGTTACGGGCCCAAAAAAAGAGGAAGGAAAATGAGGCCAGAGACTTGAATGAGCCAAATCTTGTAGTGTCTATGAGCCAGTACAAGGAGTTTGACTTTTATTTGGAGAACATTTGGAAACAATTGAAGGTTTCTATGCAGAAGAGTGATATGCTCTGATTTATGACTTTAAGATTATAACTGACCATCAGAAAGATACATCTCTTCCGTTGTCTTTGAGCAGGGAGGATGCATGAAACTCGGACTAAAAGCCAGAAAAGCATTATAGACAGCTTCATTGTATAGATGTGAAAAATTAAGTCCCAGAAAGGTGAAGGGATGTGGTCTTTTTAACAACCGGTCTTCCAGCTTCCATCTTGTTGCCTTCAGAATTAACATCTCAATGTCCATATATAATAATTGTCACTTCCTGAAACCATTCAGATTCCTTTGCTTTTGATGGTAGTTCTTTAAACTTAAGGGCATTGCTATCACCTGGTAGCTTGTTAAAAATGCCTATTCCAGGGGCGCCTGGGTGGCATAGTCGGTTGAGCGTCCGACTTCAGCCAGGTCACAGTCTCGCGGTCCGTGAGTTCGAGCCCCGCGTCAGGCTCTGGGCTGATGGCTCAGAGCCTGGAGCCTGTTTCCGATTCTGTGTCTCCCTCTCTCTCTGCCCCTCCCCCGTTCATGCCCTGTCTCTCTCCATCCCCCAAAAAAATAAACGTTGAAAAAAAAATTTTAAAAAAAATGCCTATTCCAAAAAACAAACAAAAACCCCATAGAAGTATAAAATAGGTAGTTTCCTCTGATTTTCTGTGGCAATAGAAATTGCATGGAATTTGGGGTTTAAGTACGAAAGTGAATTGGTAAGTCACTTAACCATGTCTTTAATCTTACACTTAAAATGTTGCTGCCAAAAAAAAAAAGTGGTGGGGGCCGCCTGGGTGGCTCAGTTGGTTAGGCAGCCGACTTCGGCTCAGGTAATGATCTCACAGTCTGTGGGTTCAAGCCCCACGTCGAACTCTGTGCTGACAGCTCAGAGCCTGGAGCTGATTGGGGTTCTCTGTCTGTCTCTCTCTCTCTCTCTCTCTCTCTCTCTCTCTCTCTGCCCTTTCCTCACGCATGCGCTCTCTCTCAAAAAATGAACAAACATTTTAAAAAAATTTTAAATGCTGCCACTGATAATTTTAGCAGCAGCTTTCAAACTTTCTGGTCTCAGGATCCCTTTACACTTTTAAAACTTACTAAGAACAAGGAGTTTGTGTGTGTGTTGTATCTATCAATATTCACCGTTTTAGATATCAAGACAACTTGCAAAAGTATATTTAAAAAAATGTGTTATGTGTTAAAATAAATAGTATTTCTATGAACAATATTTTCCAAAACAAAAAATCATTAAGAATGCCATTGCTTTACATTTTTACAGCTCTTTTTAATATCTTCATAGAAGATAGCTAGATTCTCATATCTCCTTCTGCGTTCATTCTTTTGTCATAGCACTCATCATGTAGCCTCTGGACAGTTGCACCATATTGGATGAGAATGAGAATGTAAAGGGAAATAAGATCCTAGTATTATTATGAAAATCATTTTGGAGAAGTTTTAGGTACCCCAGAGGCCCTTGTACCACACTTTGAGAATCACTAGATTGCAATATTGTTAGGACAATCAAAGGAAATATGGGCTTGATTTGTAAGTCATTAAAACTACATGCACATTAAAAAGCAGATGCTCAGGCCTTGCCCTTAGAGATGCCAAATCAGTAAATCTGAATGGGACCAACAAATCTTCATCTTTAACAAGCACCACAGATTAAGTTGATGTAAGTTCTCAACGCAGTTTGGGAAAACCAGTTAAAGACCAAATCCACTCTAGAGTGTTTCCCCCACTAAGATTTTAAAAGCTGTATTTCCATATCTTCAAAAATCTCCATTAATGCTTCCCAGAGTCTGAGACCAAAAAACAAACAAAAAAACAAAACCAAAGAAGTGTAAAATAGGTAGTTTCCTCTGATTTTCTGTGGCAATAGCAATTGCATGGAATTGGGGGTGTACATATGGAAAGTGACTTAGTCACTTAACGTAAGTCTAGGACTCTGGAAAGTCAGTAAGAAATTTGTAGCAAGTACCTTCCTGACCGCCAAGTTGATCGGGCATCGGAATTCAAAATGTTGAATCCCATGCTATGTCAAAGGCTGAGAAAGTTTTTAGACCCTCATCTTTAAGCTTACAGTCTTTTGGATAGATACATATCTGATAGAAGAAGGAAACTGATAAGTCTTACAATTGAATACTCTCAGTGTGTAGGTGACTTACAGAGCAAAAGAATTCATCCAAAATTAAGAGGGTAATGTGACAATTTAAGTGAGAGGGCTTCTTGAATAAGGTGAAATTGGAGTCGGATACTGTAGAGGGTGGAATTTCCGCAGGAAGATATTGTTGGGGAGGGGCAGGAAATTTTAAGCAAAGGGGACAATTAGAACCAGAACTTTTTTTTTTTTACATTAAGAAAACAATTTTATTTACAACAGTATCAAAAAGAAAAAATACGTAGGAATCTTTAACAATATAGAACCAGACCTTTAAAATAAAAAGTTATTTGGAGACATTGGAGAGTAAAACAAGTATAGTTAAGGCTTTGAGCCATGATAAGAAGCTGGGAAGATTATAGGATTTAAGCAAAGAAGGGAATGATAGTGATAATCAGCCTCTGGATGAGGAAACAGACCACTATAGATCATAGCTGATTGGTGACAGAGGTGTAACTAAAAAACAGACTTCTAGATCCATTCATTCCTTCAGCAAACAATTATTCTGCACACAGGCACTATTGGGCTCCATCCAGCAACTTCTGTTCTGCCTCCTGAAACCTCCTGGAGAATTGCGGATGCCTGACCAACATTTGAAGTTTATCTTTTGGGCAGTGGAAAATCAATAGATTTTTAAATCATCTTGACTTTCTTGGATGTGTGTTCAGGACCAGTTCTGAGAGGAGCAGTGTTTGGGGTAGGGTTGGAGTTAATGAGACCCATTTAGAAATTAAAAGAATAGTGTGGTACCCAGGTAAGGTAAAAGGACTGTGACCTTGGGTGGGACACCGTATGATTTAATTGAAAAACGCCTAGGAAGTGGAAAAATAATATCAATGGCATGTATTTATAATATACCCACATTCGTTCACAACTACTGTATGAGGTCATTACTCTTAAAATAACCTTGTAGATGTGAAAACTAAGGCCTCTCAAGCCATGGCTTCATCCAGGGATAAGATCAGGCAGGTCAGTCCATGCTTCTTACCAAGGAGCCATGATGATCTTATAACTTTGATCTTGCAAAATTGAAAGGATTATATCGTGTGGCTATCATCTAAAATGGGTATACGCTGCACAAGTAGATGTAAGGGCGAGAATGAGAAGTTCTATTTTAGTTATATGGACTTTGATTTTTTGGACTATAGAAAAAAAAATTGGGTAAGGAGATCGTAAATCTAGGCCCCTGACATTGATCTTTGCCATTTGCATCCAGTGGCTCAGCAAATGCTTATGGCAGAAGGATGTAAGTCACAGTTACAGAAAATAATTGTGGGTTTAAAGCAAAGCTCCAATAAGTACAGAGGACGGTGTTTTTCAGTGGGCCAGAAAATACGCTGAAGTTTGAGCTGAGTGCCCAAATGCTAGCTATGAGGTGTGTGATGGCACTAAGATATCCTTGGGAGCATAAGGGCCATTTGAATTAGGAACTTTTCAGAAAATGACCCTCACAATGGTGATTTCTGTTTGAATATTACTAACCTTTCTATGTTTCAGATCTCTGTTTTTTATGTTTGTTTTTTGCAAAGGATGGAAGAGTGCTAAAAATCTATTCTTCATTTGCTTTTTCTCCCCCTTGCCAATTTGGAATGCCACTTTGACCATTGTGTGCCAGGCATGGGGAACTTCTCCATTTTTCAAGTGTAACAGTGCAGGCAGAGAAGAGTGGATGAGCTGTAAATACAAGCTAGAGCACATTTAATTATGGAGAATAAAGCATTAATATCTCCGTATACTTAAAATCAATACCATCTGGGCATCAGTGTTTCCCTGCTTTGTGTTATCTCAGAACTATTTGTACAAATAGCACTTTCTTCAGCCAACTTAATATTGAGCCACGAGAACGGAAATCAGCCACATTACTTCCTTATTTACTCCTGTTCAGAATTGGAGCAGGATGGAAATATTTCTTCTCTCAGAAGCTGGCAGAAAAAGCAACAAGGCAATCTGTTAGTCATGACAGCGTAAACGCTTTCTTTTCTTTTCTTTCTTTCTTATGATATAGCCATATTGAGAATGGTTCTGTCAGGTAAAATCATCTAAATTTCTGATTATTCATGATCCTAGAAAAGCTGATATTTTACTGTATCTAAAAGATGAAAAAGGAGTTAGATTAAATTTGAGTATCACTTTTCTATTATTCTTACTAATGCTGAAGGAAGGTAATAAAACATTCTACCAAGTGACTTCACCCACAAGCATAGCATAGGCCTTTTTAACTGTAAGAAGGTGGCACTTTGATTTTCCTTTTTGAACTCTCCTCTTAGCCTCCAAATGTCAGCTGCAGCATTAAGAAATAGTAGACATGGGCACCTGGGTGGCTCAGTCAGTTAAGCTTCCGACTTAAGCTCAGGTCATGGTCTCACGGGTTCATGAGTTTGAGCCCCACGTCGGCCTTTGTGCTGACAGCTCAGGGCCTGGAACTTGCTTCAGATTCTGTGTCTCCCTCTCTCTCTGCCCCTCCCCCCACCAATAAACATTAAAAAAATTTTTTTAATTAAAAAAAAAATGAGGGGCGCCTGGGTGGCGCAGTCGGTTAAGCGTCCGACTTCAGCCAGGTCACGATCTCGCGGTCCGTGAGTTCGAGCCCCGCGTCAGGCTCTGGGCTGATGGCTCAGAGCCTGGAGCCTGTTTCCGATTCTGTGTCTCCCTCTCTCTCTGCCCCTCCCCCGTTCATGCTCTGTCTCTCTCTGTCCCAAAAATAAATAAAAACGTTAAAAAAAAAAATGAAATAGCAAGTATGATATTATTATGGGAAGTCCCAAAACTAGTTCGTAAATTCCTGGACATCCCTTGCAGTACCCAGTATTTCATCTTGCACATGATGGGCCTGTGATTTAGCTGTTTGAAAATGCACCAGAATGAGTAGCATGGTCATAGTCAATGTAATTTTTGTTGAAAGTAGCAGACTGATTCTGACACAAGTAAAAGGAAATTTAATATGAAGAGTTATTCTGATCCTAAGGGTGATTTGTTCCTTTACTCTTTTTTCTGCTTCTGTCACCGTCTTGGACCCATCCATACCTTTGCCACTTTTTTCTCTCCCAGCTGCTCAACAGCATCTTATTTGCAAATGGGTTGTGTCTTTTAGTAGCTCAGACTAGAAGTACTTTGTGTTCGGGATGTCCATGGTAGGAGCACAAAGTGCCTGGGCTGAGTCTGCCTTTATTGACCAGACATATTGCTCTCCTGGCACAAAATCAGCATACCAGGCTACTTCTGCCACCTTAGACTTTGACCTAAGGGCAGTTTAAGGGTGTTCATAGTGTTTTTCTAAACCCTGTCTTGTAGGTTTCTTGAAACTTCTAGTAAAGGCAAATGGTTGTGTCTGTACAGAACAGAACCATAAATCTTGGCCACCTGGGCAGCTGGAGCACTGCACTCAGGTGTACAAAGAGGAGAGGAGGTGGAAATCCACAATGAGGATTGCCAGGTAGCCACAGCCACACTTTAATCACTTTTGCTGAATTTAATCTTTTTTCTCCTACTTAACCATTTCTCCATTTTCTTTCTTGTTTTTACACTCAGTCTTAATTTTTGTGGATTTAATTTTGAAAGAAACTGAATAAAGATGTTTATTTCTTTAAAAAAAAAAAAAAAAAGTCACATTGGAGGAAGGAAGCAGAATTTTGTCAGAAGCCAGAGCAGCACTTCAGTCAGTCTCTTTCTCTTCCCCTCTGCTCTCCTTCCCCTCCCCTTCCACTACCCCCCACCCCCCACTCCCCCATCTCTCTCTTTCTCCATCCCTGTTGTCCTGTCTCTCTGCTTTTCTTTGTATGTGGCCCAAACTGGACTGCCTCAACACCTTCTCTTCCTCACATTGGCCCTAACCCGGCCACTGTGTCTCAATTCTAAATTCCAAGATCAAAGCTTCTCGTTAGTTAGTCAGCCGAAGGGTTGACTTCCTCCAGGGCCCAGAACATAGAGGCAGGTCTCACAAAAGGGAAGGGTAAGCTAGGCACATCACAACCAAGATTCTTGGCCACAAACTCAGAGTGCATAAAAACCATGTAATGTATCTTGGCTGGACTCCAAGTTCAGTTTACAGTGCCTGTTTGAGCCATATTATTGCAGAGTAGTATTTGCCATGAGCAGAAGAAAAATGTGAAATTTAAAGTTACAGATTGAAATTACATAATAATGTTTCCCCTCTCCAACATTTTTATTTTTTTTTTATTTTTTCTAATATTTATTTATTTTTGGGAGAGCGTAAGTGGGGGAGGGGCAGAGAGGAGGACAGAGGGTCCAAAGTGGGCTCTGCGCTGACAGGCTGACAGCAGCGAGCCCCATGTGGGGCTCAAACTCACGAACTGCAGGATCATGACGTGAGCAGAAAACAGAGGGACACTCAACAGGCTGAGCCACCCAGGCGCCCCGCCTCTCCAAGATTTTTAAATGGTTGCATAGTATTCTGAGTAGAAGTGTTTCATTTATCTTAAATAATGATTTTACCATCAGCTGTAGATTTTAGCACAGTATCTGAAAGGACAATCGGTAATAATAACTAGAGGGGCGCCTGGGTAGCTCCAGATGGTTAAGCGTCTGACTCTTGATTTCGGCTCAGGTCCTGATCTCGCAGTTTCCTGAGTTCAAGCCCAGCATGGGGCTCTGTGCTGACAGCGTGGAGCCTGTTTAGGATTCTTCCTCTTTCTCTGCCCTGCCCACTTGCACACTGTCTGACTCTCAAAATAAATAAATAAACTTAAAAAAAAAATTAACTAGAGGTTATTTAGTAATTACTACTACCAGACTCTGCTTTATATATACTATTTTCTTCAAGCCTCACAATAGTCCAATAAGAACAGGTACTATTATTTTCCCTATTTTATTTTTTTTTTAATTTTTTTTTTCAACGTTTATTTATTTTTGGGACAGAGAGAGACAGAGCATGAACGGGGGAGGGGCAGAGAGAGAGGGAGACACAGAATCGGAAACAGGCTCCAGGCTCTGAGCCATCAGCCCAGAGCCCGACGCGGGGCTCGAACTCACGGACCGCGAGATCGTGACCTGGCTGAAGTCGGACGCTTAACCGACTGCACCACCCAGGTGCCCCTATTTTCCCTATTTTAAAGATGAGGGCACTGGGGCACAGAGAGATTAGGTCATTTACAAAAGTTGCAGGGCTGGTTAGAGTCCATCAGGATTCAAATCCAGGAAATCTGGCTCTAGAGACTGTTCTCTGAACTTCTCTCTGTTATTCTGCCTTTCTCAGAAGCCTGCAGTTATGTTGATCCAGGGTAACCTAAGTCCAGAATAGAAAGTGAGTAATAGTTCTCTCTTATTGGAAGTGTTCAAACAGCCTGCAGCACCATTAGGCAATGCTGTCGTAGAGGAAATAAGGAAGCGTAGTCCTAGTCTCTGGATGCCAGTCCATGGATCCTCTGCCTCAAGATCATCCAGGGAGCTAATTAGACACCATAAATTTCAAGTTCCAAGTCCAGAGGTTCTTACTAGGTCTGGGGCGGGACCCAGGAATCTATATTTTTAACAAGCTCTGTGGATATTAGTAGTCAACCTGGCTTAGATACTGTGGGCTTATAATCTTTTATCCCTACTATTATCTCCTAGGACAAGATGGCGATGAAGACTTTGGGAGTTGGGGTTGACTTAAGGACTGCCTTTAGGCACTATGCCTCTCAAGTTCTCTGGACATTGTATCGGCCGTCTCAGAATATAATAAGTGCTAGTAAATGCACGTCAGTTTGCATAATTATCCCTGTTGCATAACATTCTTCAATTTACAAAGATACATCACGCACTATCAAATTTAAACTAATCTCCATGAGTAAATATTTATTGAACATGTGCTAGTTTTGAGGTATAGCAATAAAAATATAGTCCTTTGCTTAAGGAACTGACTCATAGGTGAGATGGGGTGGACTCCCTAGCAATACAAGCAGCGCATACCAAAGCCGGTGAGTAGTGTAATGGTGAGAGCTACAGGGGCTTGGGGGAAAGCCACCCTGTGTCCAGGCATACTCTGGATTCATGTGGAATGGAGAGCCAGCACTAGAGAGGAGACCCAGGGAAGCTGCATGAAGGGATTCCACACAGCAATAACACTGCCAGGACACCACTTGCCCCACAGCCCTCCATATAGAGGCTATTTATTCTTCCAAAGCTGCTGCATCTCCGTAGGGAGAGGGAATCCATTTTCTTCTGGTTCCAGTGTCTTCTACTCTAGCTGCCTGGATCCTGGGCGGACATGACCTTTCCTACAGGTGATCTACCCCACTCTTGAGCTTCCAGGCTATTTGATCCCTTCATCTTGGACACTGGTCTTCTTCACTCACTTCAGGCTCCTATTCCAGTTCCCAAAGTCCACCTCCAGTTTTGCTGTTGGCCCAGACTGCTTCCCGAATCAGGAAGCTGACCCAGCACACTGTCCACCCTTTCTCATTACACCACCTGTAGCTCTTTCTCCTGAACACCTCCTAACCGTGATCCCTCTGCTTTTTCCCTGTCCCTTTACTAGGACACTTCTCTTCCATTCACAATCCCTATTTATCCCTCACGTACTGTTGCACACCTCACTTTCTCAAGAAGGCTTTCCGTGACAAGGTTAGCTCCCCACATTGGGTACTTCTGTAGCATCCTGTACTTTCTCTTGGGCAGCATTTACCATATTTTGTATGTAATTAGTGTCTATGTCCCCTGCCAGACTGAGCTCCATGAAGTCAGAGGTGGTGTCTGTAATACATAGAAAGTGCTCCATGGATGCAAGAGAATAGATGAAAATGTATACCTCTAGTCTAAAATTGTGGTTCTGAACTCAGTGGTGGAACCAGTGGGAAAGAGGAGGAGGATGGCTGGATAAGAAATGAGGTAGTATTAGAATGAAGTGGAGTTGTGGGTGTTTTATTTGTTTTGTTTTGTTTTTCCTGACAAAGAGAGGAGGCCTCTGGCTCAGAGCCTTTAGCAGACAGCAGTTAATAACACTGCTTTGTTTTCATCACGTTTATGTGTACAGTTACTTTTATTTACAGATGTGATATAGACTCTCCTTTTAAAATAAATGATTTAATCATATGCAGGATTTAAGAAACAAAGCAGATGAGCATAGGAGAAGGGAAGGAAAAATAAGATAAAAACAGAGAGAAGCAAACCATAAGAGACTCTTAAATACAAAGAACAAACAGGGTTGCTGGAGGGGTGTTGGGTGGGGGGATGGGCTAAATGTGTGATGGGCATTAAGGAGGGCACTTGTTGGGATGAGCACTGAGTGTTATATGTTAGTGCTGAATCACTGGGTTCTACTCCTGAAGCCATTATTACACCATATAGTAACTAGAATCTAAATAAAAAATTTAAAAAATAAAAAAGGTATGAAAGCAAAATAATGAGTTGACTTAAAGAAAAAGCATAAATAATAATAATAATTTTGTATACTGATGTTGAAAAAAAAAAACCATTTTGGAAATGGCCAGTAGAAGAAAGGAATGAAATTGGGAAAATGCTGACTTGGATGCAGACACAGGAACTCTTGATGACAGTCCTAGGGAAGACTGGAGCACTTTTTCAGCACAGTCGTTTCCTATCACCATTGAGAACCCATCATCTAGAATAAAGGACAAAAAAAATCATGTCCACTGGTTATTGTATGTATTGTACTGAAAAAGAGCTTGGGAGCTCACACGTCAGGGCCCAGCACAGTGCCTGGCTTATGACAGTCACTCAATAAATGTGATTTCCATTGTTTCTACTCACCACTCTGTCCCACTAGAGACCAGGATTCTCCTGCTAACATATAGGATAGCCTAAAGGAGCACGTCACTGACATGAATGGATTAAATCACATAATTTCCAAAATCCCCTCCAATGCCCAAGGTGTTTCCTTTAGTGTCATTTTACTTGGGTTTGGGAAGGAAATAGAAGTAAACACATGTGTTCAATCTATGTATAGCAAAGTCTGAAGTCCTTCGTTTTACTCTAAATAGTCCGTTCTTAAATGTTAAAGATATAGCAAGATTTAGAAAATTATTATTATTATTCAGCCAACCTTTCAAGGGCTAATGAAAATTAAATGACATTTACAACTTACTATGATTCAGACTTTGAGGAGTTTAATGGCTAAATACAATGATCCATTGCTTTTTATGTTCTGTGATCAAGCAGCCTTTGTGTAAGTATAAAGGGGAGTCATTTCCAAAACTAATTATTTTGGGCCTTTGTAAGAAATAAAGCTAGGCATTTCATCCTGTCTTTTAAAGAAATAGAAGTTGAAATTTTTCTTTGAGAGTCATTGATTTAAAAGAGGAACCAGATTAACAGGAAGATGATCATAATCACATAAACTCTTAGACTGGGATATTTTGTTCTTTGTTCATGGTATTTTGTTTGTCTGGCAATCTTTCCCTGTACTTTATGTTTGCATTTCTACCAAGTAGATATTTAAGATGTCAATTCCTCCCTTAGCTTATTTGGTAGACTTTGAGCTAAAACTTGGTATTCTCACAAACTGTTAAATATGCTGTATTTTGTCTCTTGATATCAAAGAAACTATTAATGGAAAATTCTTTTGTCTAACATTCTTGGTCAAGAGGGAGATCCTAAAGCCTCAGAGGTCAATAACTGTGTATGTAGTAGTACGGTTTTCTTTCTAATATTGAAACAAACAAAAAAACTACCTTAAGTATCCCTGCATTATTTAAAGCTAATATTTTATGTACTTGGATTGCTCAAATTTTGAGCTCCAGGCTCATGATTATAATGTACCAGTTGATTTACATTATTGATATAACAACAGATGGTAATGACGCAGGTTGAAATAAAAGATCATTAAGCTAAATATTTTAGCTTTCATTGGCTCCCTGTTGCCTAGGATTTGTCAGAGTGAAATAGAATCACAGCCTTTCAGAACTAGAAGAGTCTTTAGAGAGGTCTCATCTAGTCTTTGATTTGACGGATGAGAAAACGACTGAGGGAGAATACTACTTGCCAAGGTCTTATTGCTTGTTAGTAGCAAAGCTAGGACCAGAATCTAGGTCTGCCTGCCATTTCCTAATTCAGTGCTTTTTTCTACTGTCTCTCTGAGATTTTTAGGTGGGTGTTCTTTCTGTTTTGCTCCCTGATGTCAGTGCCAATTATTCTAATCAATTTCACATCTCTTCTTTTCTAGAACATAGAATTTCACCCTGTTGTGAGTCTTTGTTGGCTAAACTTTATATCTGGCTTTCTTTTAGGTTGGTCTCCACTCACATCTTTTAATCTTGAAGATTTCAAAATACAGCGGAATCTCCCACTTTTTTGGAAAACTCCAATACCAAGCCATAAATTACCCACCGTGCTCTTGTTATAGTATAGAAGCTTTTGAGTTCTCCAAATCTAAACAAGATTTTCTCCCATTTTTCCATGAAGCCACATTGTTGTTTATTCACTTTAGTGGTGAGTGTTATTGTGCCAGCAGCTTTTGTTTTGGAAGATGTAGGCTTCAACCAAATGGCCCCACTGGGAGCAAATCATAGCTCTTTCAATTCATCATTTCCTCCAAGCTTTGAACTCTCAGCAGGTTCCCACTCAGGAGACGATGTTATCATAGCCAAAGAGGGAACTAGTGTTTCAATTGAGTGTCTTCTCACAGTCGACCACTATGAAGATGTCCGTTGGTACAACTCAAAAGGACAGCAACTGGATGGCAGAGGCAGAGGTAACTAATCAAGGTTACTCATTTCCTGTTACTTCTGTCTTCTTGGTTGTATGACATGTTCCACAAAGAAAGCTCAATGATGAGGTGCCAAGGGAATAGTTAAAACTTTTGGAAGGCCTGGAGTATTTCTGATAGGTATCAGAGAAAGCAAAATAATTATAATTGCTTAACCAGAAGAAGAAAGAATAGTTGTAAATTTAAAAGGTGTTCACATGTGGAGCACGTGGGTGGCTCAGTTGGTTGAGCGTCCGACTTGGCTCAGGTCATGATCTCATAGTTCATGAGTTTGAGCCCTACGTCCGGCTCTGTGCTGATAGCTCAGACCTTGGAACCTGCCTCAGATTCTGCGTCTCCCTCTCTCTCTGCCCCTCCCCCGCTCATGCTCACATGCGCACACTCTGATAAATAAATAAACATTAAAAAAATTTTTTTTCTGGCGTGCCTGGGTGGCGCAGTCTGTTAAGCCTCCGACTTCAGCCAGGTCACGATCTCGCGGTCCGTGAGTTCGAGCCCCGCGTCAGGCTCTGGGCTGATGGCTCAGAGCCTGGAGCCTGTTTCCGATTCTGTGTCTCCCTCTCTCTCTGCCCCTCCCCGTTCATGCTCTGTCTCTCTCTGTCCCAAAAATAAATAAACATTGAAAAAAAAAATTTTTTTTTTTAAAAATTTTTTTCTAAGGTGTTCAGTTGATGACAAGGAGCTATTGTCTCTCCTCTTGCTGAGCTGGTTTCCTTATTCATTGAAGGTAGACTACATCAGGTCTGCTGTAGACAGCTGTACAGGCTACGCACCGCACAACCCCGTTGACCTAGACTGTATTGTGCACAATACAGTGTGGTAGCCCTATGTGCATACAACAGGAAGGGGGTTGGCTAAGCTTAAGTAAGTTTGTCATAAATTTTAAAATTTTGTTTGGAAATGAGTTACTAAATATTTTAGAGAAAATCCAGGATGTTTTTTTTTAAAGATTATAGCTCTGTGCATAAAACTTAAAGTCCCTCTGAGAATTAGAAGGGCACTGAGGAGGAGCTCTGTAAACCCTTCCAGCTCAATTTTTTTCATGCTATACCTTAATTTATTTGAAAACAGGAGAACTTCTCTTGTATTTTTTGCCTCTCAGTCTTAAAAATCGCCCAAACAGCATAATCGACCAAGGTGTAATTTTTGACAGATTTTTATTTGATTGTGCTGTTAGTAAACCTGTGAACACATCTTAGAGCACTACTTCCTTAACTGGTATTCTACTGGAAAGATCTTTTTAAAGACTACTTGCATTAAAGTACCTCAAAAAGAAATCACCATGAAAATCAATGGGATAAAGATTAAATTCTGGGATACTCACAAGCTACACTTTGAGAAAAGGCCCTTCTTGTCTTTTTTGCTAGAAAGCTACTCTCACCTCTTGGAATATAAAGGATATTTGCTTATTCATATTAGAATGGAAAATGGAAGAAGAGACAGATGGTGTTTTCTTTTAAAGTCTACGCTAAACATTTTAACTTTCTATAAACTGAATAACTGGCCACCAAGGGATTGAAGAGTCTGAACTGTTAGAACAGAACATTTTTAATCAGCTTCTGAAGAATGTAGATCTATTGAATCGGGATCTCTAGAGTGGTGCCCAGAATGTGTATTTTGAACATGATTTAGGGTTTCACATATGGACCCATTCGTCTAGACTGTTATTTCCTTTGGCTCTAGGATCCAGACCAAACGCGTGTGAGATTTGAATTATTCAGTCAATGTGATCATTACAGCCTGAATGCATAAACAAAGCCTAGGTTAGCAGGGGACCAGCCGAGTGGAATGGCAGTTTCATTTTCCTGTTTTGCCTTTACTTTGAAAACCACCAGCATCTATCATTGATGCTTTCAGTAACAGCCCTGGAAAATTTTATTAAGTTTTATGAATCTCTAGTGAGAGGAGTTTAAAGAGCATGTCAGTCTAGTATAAGGTTCATAAATCTTGAGCTATTATCAGCAAGTAAGCTGGAGAGTTTACATTGTGGTCGTAGTACAGTGGCTGATGAATGGAGTGTATGTACTTCATCATACTTTGGATTCATAGGATATCCTTCTCATAGCTCCCAAGTTCGTAGAACAGCAGCTTGTGGAATAATGAATATATTCATAGCTACATATTTCTCTTTTTTTTTTATGTTAGTGTAGTGATGGCTCCTAAATGTAACTGTAGAATTTAGATAAATTTTGATGACAATAAAAATGGGCATAATCCAGAGTGCTTACTAATTGATGTGCCATTCATGTCAGGAAGGAAGACTTTGATTCCCTTTTTTAAGTTCCGGGCTGTTTAAATTCCTACTGTGGACATAAAAGTCTGCCCTTTCTTACGTGATGTATACAAGTAGCAGAACCTAATAGAAGACTTGAGTTAAGGCACTCTCATGAAGAGACGGAGTATTGGTAAGGTGGTCGGCATATTTAGCAGTAATATTCTTTATGCTGTAATTTTTTTGTGTCTGTTGGGTTATCAGGTGGAAAATGGTTGGTTTCTGATAACTTCCTGAATATCACCAGCGTAGCCTTCGATGACCGAGGGCTCTACACGTGTTTCACCGCCTCTCCAATTCGTGCCTCCTACTCCGTCACCCTGCGCGTTATCTTCACCTCAGGAGACATGAGTGTCTACTACATGGTTGTTTGCCTCATTGCCTTTACCATCACCCTCATCTTGAACGTCACGCGGCTGTGCATGATGAGCAGCCATCTTCGTAAGACAGAGAAGGCCATCAACGAATTCTTCAGAACTGAAGGGGCCGAGAAGCTGCAGAAGGCCTTTGAGATTGCAAAGCGCATCCCCATCATCACGTCAGCCAAAACTCTGGAGCTCGCCAAAGTCACACAATTTAAGACCATGGAGTTTGCCCGTTATATCGAAGAGCTGGCAAGAAGCGTCCCTCTTCCGCCCCTTATTCTAAACTGTCGGGCCTTCGTTGAGGAGATGTTCGAGGCCGTGCGAGTGGACGACCCTGATGACATGGGAGAAAGAATTAAAGAGAGACCTGCCTTGAACGCTCAAGGTGGCATCTATGTCATTAACCCAGAGATGGGCCGGAGTAATTCACCAGGAGGAGACTCAGATGACGGTTCTCTGAATGAACAAGGCCAGGAAATAGCAGTTCAGGTTTCTGTCCACCTTCAGTCAGAAACCAAAAGTATTGATACAGATTCCCAAGATAGCAGTCATTTCAGCCCACCTGATGATACAGGATCTGCCGAATTGAACTCTTACTCCAAAGATGGGACATATGAAAGCCATCAGCTGTGAGCTATCCCAGTACCTACGAAAACTGCTCTCACAAGAGGAACTTGTTTCATGCAGGAAGTAACATTTTTACCAAAAGATGACTGGGGTTTTCCCTCTTGTTAATATTAAGCACATCAGAATGTGAACTATTGCCAAAATCTTTGTAAAATTTTCTGTGTTTTTCATATCTATTTCTTAGTCATGTTTCTGGAGCTTGATTAAGTGACACGTGTTAAGATTTAAAGGAGCCTGAGAAAGAAACAAAATGGAGAAAGTACCACACTAAAAGTTCCATGGCTTCTCTTCTGGTCATGCTTCATCCAGCGGTTAGGGCTGACACTTATCTTGAGACCTCAGTTTTCCCACCAATAAGACGAGGGATTTGCATTAGGTATCTAAAGTCATTTGTAACTTCTTACCTGTCCCCTTTAAACCAACAGAATTATCAGCACATCTCTAAATAAACCCTTCCCTAGACTTTAAGTCCTTTTTATGGAAAGGACCAAGCTTAGACCTTATTTTGTGATTTAGATTCCCACACCGATGCCATGACGCATAGAGGTCTGGGTGTTTTTCAGATATTTCACCATGTGGAGTGTGCAATTGTATGTGCTAGGTTGAATCTCTTTAGTGTCACCCATGTCTGTATTACACAGATATTAAGGAGCTAACTGCTCATTAATAAACTACTTTCCATGAGTACATTGGTCCTTTTGGGGAGTGTAGCATGTCTTTTTAACTTATCGAAGCAGCATTTAGTTTATTGAGCTGGCAGTGATTTCCCAACTGATCTCCAAAAGTGAGCAATTTGTTCTTAAGGAATAATGTCTTCAGTGCTTTTAGAATAAGGAACAACATCAGATCACCTATCCTCTATTTCTGGTAAATCATGGATTTTGACATTTCTGTTCATAGAATTTCTCAGGCTTTCCATTTTTGAAAGTTCTGGACTCTGTAATAGGGTTCTGTATTTGGGATCCCATTCCAGGGGGAAACTCAGAGCTGGGTTCCTCTTGAGACTTCTGTCAACACTCTTGCCCTCCTTGATCGTAAATATGGTGCTAAAGGCTGCATGCCTCCTTGTTTGGTTTGTTTTTTAATATTGTTGATGTTTTTATTTTTGTGTATTTCAGATACAGAATTCTGAGCTAGGACTGCTTTTGTGGTCTTTCTGAGAAGCACTAACCTGAAATAAGATTAGATAATGGTGTGTGGTATCTGTGAGTATATTAAATATGTAGACATAGATATAGGTACCAGTGTATAGATATATACAAACACACAAATGATCTAGATATAAAGAGGGAGAAAAATTATGGATGGGGCCACCTGATTCAGCTGTGTATAATGAACACTTAAGACCGTATTTCTTGCCTGGCTGAGGACTGATACAATAGAATTGTAAATACTCTTCAGAATAATTTCCTCAGCTACAGGAAGCTTGGTGTCATACGATTTTTAAGAACTTGGCTGTGGAGCTCCATTTGGTGCTTCATGTGTCTTCATTTGGCTTCTGATTATCAAAGCATTCCTTGAACTAGAGGTTCCTGAGGGAAATGTTCAGAGGAGGTTTTATCAGGATTTTAATTTAAGGTTTCGTATGGAGGAAAGCGAGGAGATAGAGAGCATAACCAGATAGAACTCATACCTCCCTTTGTCCAGGCTTATCGGAAGTAATACATCTCTTCTGGATAGCGTGAATGAATCAATGTGTAGTTTTATCAGATGGCATTACGGATAAAGATGATAATGCTGCCTTTTCTGTCTCTCAGGCTGTTTCCATGGAAACCTCCAGAGCCAAACAAAAGCTACCAATCATTTAGCCAAAGCTTGCCTTGGCTCGTAAACCTGCATGTCTTTAAGGAATGCTGTTTTCATACATTTGGCTGTGAGAGCAAGGGCTCCTCACCGTACTCTAGATTATAGAACACTTTTTGCCTTCCCAGGCTGTTTCTTTTGAGAAATTAAAAATGCTAAAAGTCCCTTGTCTGAGGTCTGTTCCCTGAACATCCCTCCGATCTTCAGATAGTACCTCCAGCCCCATCCCAGTATAGCGACTTTGCAGTCATCTAGACTCATGTTAAAAAGAGAATGGATTTATCCCACCACCTGTTCTCCTGATGGACATGAGTGTCTGGAACCATAGACATATTTAATGGTCACAGCCCTGGGAAACAGGACTTTGGAAAAATATAACAAATAATGAAAAAAATCGAGATGTTTACAAAAATACTGTATAACAATTAGGTATAGGCTACTCCAGTTTGTTCTGGTTAGATTATTTTAGAAACACAGTGGTGATTTAATTTGGTGGCCAAAGTAATTGGATCACTTTGGCTATTCCAGATTATGGTGCCAGTGTTAAAGAATTACAGCAGTCAGAATTTAATTGGAGTTTTTCTAAAGCTAGTTTCCAAGAGGAAGAAAACGACACATTAATATTTTCTGTATCTAATCAAATACTCTTCATATATAATTAATAGTCTCATGTTCTGTTTTTATAAAATCCTTAACCTTTTGAACTTAAACTACAGTCTAAGTCTTTTGACAACAACTGTGGTGTAATTAATCTTTTGTTTCACTGGATTTTATGGTTAGTGAAAATGTCTTTACTCCGCAAATGTATTTAAATAGTTCTCTCATCTCATTTATAAATTTTGTATTGTGACTTACCTTATTGTCCTTATGAAATGACAGGATGGCTTTGTGAAATAAATTTACCAAAAATAGATATGTCAACATTTTTATAGATTCTTTGCCAGCTGAAACCAGACAGGCATCTTTTGAGTTGATACCCGCGTTGAGTTTTAGCCTATCCTCAAAGTTGAATCTGTTTTGATAGTTAAACTCTTGATTCAGAACCAGTGAGCACTTATATTTACTACCAATTACCTTGATATAAATACCTTAGGAGTTGCTGATCTGGAATGGTGAAAAGGTTCCTGGCTTCTTTGCCTCGCTTAGCATGCATTTTGAAGTCAAAGCACGCTGCTTTCTGTGTGGTCCTCCAGCCTCAGTGAACCCCTGGTGCAGTCCCCTCCATGTCCTCCCTGCATGTAGTTTCACCCTAGATCAGACTCTGTCTCCCTTGTCCCAGAGTGTCACGGGAGCATGGCATGCTTGTTTTCCAGAGCACAGCCGGTCATGGGTGCTAGCCTTGTCTCCACACACCAGCACTTCTCACACAAGTATATCATAATTCCTGAGTCACCAGTAAGAGAACACAGCCTTTTCTCATGTAAGTCGGGAATTTTGAAAATGCTCATGTTTATACATAAACTCCTAGCTTCTCAATGTTCTCAACATTTCATAAAAGTGTGTATTATTTCGTATGGTTCAGATGATGTTTGGTCACCATTTTAATAAATACTTACATTATAATTTTGTCCTTTCTTTAAAAAAAGTCATGCTTGAATATAATTTATTAAATGTTCAATGGACTGTTATTTCATTTGTCTGAAATCTTCTATCCTGATCTTCATTTTTATGTGTGATGGAACTTGATGTTAATGATTTTAAACAGGAGTCAAAATGAATTCAACTTGGATTCTACCATGGCTCTGCATTTTAATTTTACAAATACTTAATATGCATCTACATGTTTTTGATACTATGGGCCATATTGAGATGGGTGTCTTGCCCACAGTTACATGAAGATGCAGTTACCAGACCAACTGTAGCAATTGTTCACTTCTGAGATAAAGCATTCCTGACAAAGACAAGAGCTTAAGCAAATACCTAAAGAGGGTTTAGCACGTTTTGGAAAACATGATTAGTATGTAAGGTCTGGTGAGATTTGGCACACGGGAGGGGTACCTCTGGTACAGGCAAATGCCCGCAGTCCCATGGGAGTGAAAGGTGATGACAGAAAAGCACAGGATCTCAGGAGACAGGCAAAGGGAACAGGTAAAGGTCGACTCACTACCTAAATACCACAGATCTGTCACTCTTAGAATGAAAACCTAGTTCCTACCTCCCCATGGCAAAAGGTCACTGGACTTAGAGTCCTGATACCACCACTAGCCATGTAACAATGTGATTTGGCCTCTCTGGACTTAAGAATTGGAGTTGTCGATACCTAGCTCACAAAATTAACATGAGGATTAAATAAAGCAACATGTAAGCAAACACTGTGCTAACTGTAACCTGCCATAGAGTGTAAGGAGTCAATAATGCATCCAGAGTGTCAGCCTTGTTAGTAGCCATGACTGGTTACATTTAGACTCAACTAAAAATTCCTCCAGTTCTCTCTCAGTCACAGTTAACATGTGGCTGCATGCCATAGAAAACCAGTTGTGGTGGCTTACCCAAATAAGAGGTTTATTATTCTCAAATAACAAGTCCAGACGAAGTCATTCCAAGGCTCAAGTCCAGCACTAAGGACTCAGGCTAGTTTTAGATTCCTCTTCACCCTTAGCATGTGGCTTTCATCCACATGGTCATAATATGTCTTGGATTGGGTTCCCAGGAGGGCCTCAGACCAGGATTCATCTGCAAGTAGTTTATTTGGAAGGTGATCCCAAGAAGGTAGGAGAGTAGGGAAGTGAGACAGGGAAAAGAAAGCCAATCCAGGGTGCATTAATGAGTGGGTTACTGATTTGGGCAAGTGGTGTTAAGTCCCACTGGGGACTTCAGGGAGTTCTGTCTGCCCCCAGTGTATGGAGTTCATGCCTCAAAGCTCCCACCTGAAAGCCAAGAAGCTCAGATACGTATGCACCAGTTCCTACCTGTCATTGAGGGCTATTCCCAAGTTCACTAACTGGCACTTTCAACCTGCCACACACAGGCTGGCATGATCCTATAACCAGCAAAAGCCCTCAGTAGAGTCACAGGAGCTTTCAGGAGGCAAAGAACTTGAGCAAAGACCTAATATCCTGTTGAATATAGGAATGGTGAGTGTCAAGCGGTTATGGATGGAACACTGACAACACCTGCTACACAGGACAGCTCCTTCACCTTCAGTAACATGTCTATATTGCAGGCAGGGGGAAGGTTAGAAGGGCAAAGGGCAAAGACACATAGCAGTGAGTCTACCTTTTTATCAAGATGACAGCTTTCCTGAAGCCTCCTCACCTGACTCCTGTTACTCAGCTGCCAGATCTGGACTACATGGCTACCTGTCATAACTGTCAGAAAACCTGGGGAGATGCATATGTGTATTTTTTTTTAACTGGATACATTGCCTTAAAGGGTTCTATTACTAAGAAAGGAGGGTAAGAATGGAAGCTGTACGCAGCTGGTAATGTGCGGCAAGGTCACCTTCCCATGAATTACAGGAACAAGATGTGGTTCTGTAGTGGATAAAGTTGCAAGCCATGTTCCTTGAAGATATTCACATGCATCAACAAAGCAAGAATCAGAAGCAGTAAATCTTAGTCTAAACCTTCAAGCCATCACTTATATTGTCTCCAATACACATGGCTCAAATGGCAGGCAGACAAGTTATAAGATTCTACTGAGGCATAATTGTCTTAATCTAGTTATTCATTAACATGTTAACTGAAACTACCTGCTATTTGCAAGCGCCTCCAGGGACCAGAGACACCACAATGATAGTGACTGGCAAGTGGTATCTTTAATCAGAGTCAGAGAACCCTCTCCAAAGAAGGCATTGGGCTGGGACCCAACTGGTGAGGATCCAGACATTCAAAGGTTAGTGGAAGAGGCATTCCAGCTAAAGGAACAAGCAAGGACAAAGGTCCTAGGGAACAAGGTTGGCCTATTAGAGAAAGAGAAGAAATAGGCCGGCCTGTGTGGCTGGTGAGGTGAGAGAGAGAGAAGAAGGCAGGGGCCAGAAATATGATTAGATTTCAAAGCCTGTTTTGGCTGGTCCCAGAAATGCATTTTTTAATGAAGAAATGCTAGAAGTACCTAATTTGGAAGAGGAGATTTTACATATTCAGGGAGAAATGTTTGATCATTCAATAGCACTATTTTGTCCTGAAGTCATCTGCAGCTAAAAACAAAACAAAACAAAAACAAAAACCAACAAACAAAAAAAAACGACTGTGCTAATTTTCTTTAAGGAATCAAACTCCTTCAGAGTTCCTTAAATTCCAATCATGTTCTTGAGTTTTCATGTTTTCGCTGGAACCTATTGATTAGGAAATATATATGTAAATATACATATGTCGCTCCATCTGCCTGGAAGATATGTGGCCACTGCCAGCATGCTTATTCTTCCTGACAGTTGGGAACTCTGCTTTGCCTCCTGCTCAGCCATGCAAGAGGCAGGACTCAAGTGCCCTAAGTGATGATACATCAGCCTTCGAGGGGCCTCCATCCAATAGAAGAGCCACCCCCTGGGAAATAGTTTGTCCCTAAGCAGAAGGGAAGTTCATCAGTAGAAACTCCCTCTGTGCAGCAGTTTTGCTCTGTGAATCTCTGCTCTTTCAGAAACTGCAGGCAGACAGTTGGACCAAGCCTGAGGATACTCTACTCAAACTCTGTGACCCCTTGGGCACAAAAGGCCATGCCTCTTCAATTTTTCAACAAATGTTTGTTGCACACAAAGTAGGGACACTACCATAAACAAAATCAGAGACGATCCCTGCTCTTGGGAAGTTCAGCCCATGGGAAGACAGAAACTATTCAAATAGTTACACATAGGGTATATAATTAAAAACTGGGAAGTGTGCCAGCAAACGATTCCATGAGAGCCTAGAACTGAGAAGCCTGATCTAATCAGAGGTCAGAGAAGAATTCCCTAAAGAAGTGACACTTAAAAAAATAGGCATTGATTGAGGACTTACTATGTTCCTATCCCTGAGCAAGAAACTATGGATCTAAGTCATAGATCCCATTGAGAAGGAATTTAAAGATCAGTAGAAAGGTCAGATGTTTCTACAATAAACCACCCGAAAGAGAGTGTGTCATCAATTGCTAAATGGATTAGCACCAGGTAAGAAATGCAAAAGAGCTAAAGATGAAAAGTCAGTGGTAGTGGAGGACGGGCAGCACTTTGTGGTTGGGGTGAGATTTGGGCTAGAAGCAGAAGGGTGAAGGAGTCAAGGATGGGAAGGAAATGGATTAATACGATCGTGGAACTCAGAAATCTTTACTGATGTCCTATCATCTAAGCAGAAAACAAATCCAATTTCTTGACCCTCCGTGATCTGCTCCCAATCTGTCTCCTTTATCATTTAAGGACCCTTCCACTCCCTTAGAGATACGCTAACATATCCTTCCCTTTATATTATAGTTACTCTTTCCTTGCCAGTTTGTGAGCAACTTGAGAGATGGCATCATGTATTAGTCACCAATCTTTGTAGCCCCTATTCCCTAGGGTAGCACCTTTCATGTAGAAGAGACAGTAAATGTTTAATTTAATGCAACAGGAGGGGTGAAACTCTTGTGTTATGGTGTTTGACCATGACCACTGGTCAGCTTGGGACTCAGGGATGAGGGCTTGGGAGGTGTGCCTGCCCCTTCTCCAACACTTTTTGGTGGCATCACCCACTTTCAAAGTTTTAAATGCCATCTTCACACTGGTGACTCCCAAATGGCTATTTTCAGCTCTCAATGCTCTCTTCCAGACTCATGGATCTAACGCCTCCCTACTTGGCATCTCCACTTGGCCAGGCATCTCTAAAAGGCATCTCAAAAATTAATATGCTCAAAACAGATTTTTTGATTCCCTGCCCTGATAACAAAATAATACATCAGTTTCTACCCCCACCATCTTCTCTCAGCAAATGGCACCATCTACTCATTTTCTCAAGCCAAAAATCTGTGTCATCCTTGACTCAATTTGCCTTACTCTTCATATCCAGTAGATCAGCAAGTTCTGTTGTGTCACTTCAGAAAACATATATCCAATCCACCCACTACTCTCTACTTCCATTGACACCACCCTAGTGCAAGACACTATCAACTCTGGCCTGTGCTATTTGGGGTCCCTCTGAACTCCCTGCTTCTACTCTTTTCCCCAGGCCATTCATTCTCCACACTGCAACCAGAATGAGCTTTCAAAAGCATAAATTACACCATGTCATCCTCTGCTTATATTTTACTGTGTTTCCCATCACTAGAAGAAAATTCTAGAAAAGAATCCAAACTCCTTACCATGGCCTATAGACCTGGCATGAGGTAGGTCTTTCCTATGTGTCTGGGCTGAGCACTTACTACTCTCCAACTCACTCATTACACCCCATCCATCCTGACCTCCTTGTTCAAACACACGAAGCTTTCTCCCACCTCAAACCTCTGATCCTGTTGTTCCTTCCACCTACAATGATCTTCCCCCATATGGTCCCTTCACTGGCTTCTTCTTGGTATTCAGATCTCAGCTCATTTGTCCCCATTTCAGAGAGGCCTCCCTGACCCCGTAACAGTAGGTACACCCAGGGCTAGGGTTAGAGTTGGGGTTACATAACTCGCATTTTCATCACAGTGTTTATCATTGTCTCAGAATACCATAATCTGGGTGGATTAGACAACAGGAATTCTCACAGTTCTGGGGGCTGGGAAGTCTGCGATCAAGGTGCCAGCAGATTGGGTGTCTGGTGAGAACACACTTTCTTGTTTACAGATGGTTGCCTTCTTGCGATGTCCTTACGAGGTGGAAAGGGGTGACAGACCTCTCTGGGGCCTCTTTTATAAGGGTACTAATTCCATTCATGACGGCTTTACTTTCACGACCTAATCGTCTCCCCTAAGCTATACCTTCTAGTATGATCACGTTAGGGGGTAGGTTTTCAACACATGAATTTTGGAGGATACAAACATTCAGTCTACAGCACTATTTGATATTAATTTTTTCATTTCTTTGTTTACTTGTCTATCATCTATCTCCTCCATCTAGAGTTTCCATTACATGAAAACAGGGACCTTACATATATTCTTTCCTATCATATTTCCAGCAACTAAAACAGAGCTTGGCACCAAGTTGGCAATCACTAAATATTTGTTGCATCCTTGATAAAGATGGATGGATGAATACTGAATGATTATGTGAAGTTAAATCATTTGGCATCTTTGACTCAACTTACCTCCTTCCCAGATATAGATTGAAGGTATTATACCACTTGTCTCTCCTAAAACACAAAGGAGGTGGCTAAGATAAATGAGAAAGCTGAAGACCTTACCACTTATTATGAGAAAAATGTTGGAGTGTATGGGCAAGGAGCCATTTAAACGTGGCAATGACAGCCTAATGGAGAAAGAAATTCATTTGTTTTATTACCCGTGAACCTCCTGGGGACTGCGTAAGATGGGGGAAAATGAAAGGTACCCATTTGTAACATAAAAATTCATAAATACAGCTTACATTAATTCAAAGTAGAGTAATACTTTGTTTATCTGGCATCAATAGGTATTTTGCTAAGTGTTTTGGTTTTTTTTAAGATAGTTAATGCTCCCATTGTAAGAAGACTTTTTTCAATTTGACTGTTTTAATGGAAATAGTCTTCAAATGAATTTCAGTGCCACTTTCTCCAGCAAGCACACTAAACAGAGCCTTTTTTGTCACTAACTTGGGGACATCATTATAAGCTTATATTATTATATTTGGATATAAAATAGTGATATACTCCAAAATCACAGAAATGTAGAACTATTATGCTTTCTGAGATCTCTTGTATTGCAAGGGTTTTGTCTCTTCTGTCACTGATTTAATCAACATCTAGCACCAGCAACTTGGTTACTGGGGACTATCCCCACAGGGTGATAAACAAGATAAATGTGGTCCCTGCCTTCCCAGAGCCCACAGTCTGATGGGGAAGATGACGGTGATCAAGTAAGTACAAGTAGGACAGGAGTCTCAAACTCTTCCCCTGGTGCTTAGAAAGCACCCCCTCCCCCCCAAAGAAAGGGTCTTTAAGGGGATTCCTACAAAGAAGTTGCTCAGGGCAAGAGTGTTGCTGGAAGATGGGGAAACAGGTGTAGGGGCTGTGAATGGTGAGAGCCAAAGTGCATTTGAGCAGACAAAAGAACACCAGCATCGCTCCTGATAATGCTGCAGAGAGAGTCCTATGGGCCCGGTTGTAGGTCCCTCCTCCCACAGGCCCAGGCTAGGAATTCGAGTCTTCCTTCTAAAAACAAATTAAGTGTTTTTAAACCTGGTCAACATTACCCTTCAAAATATGTGTTATAAGAAAATTAAGTAACCACTAAACCCATTTGTGCTTTCACACATATTTTTGGTTCAGACGAAGTTAAAATAGCGTGGTCCCACATTAATCCACCTTCCACAAACTATGGAATTAGCAGTTGGTGTTCAGGGTCATAGGTATAGTGCAAAAATCGAGAGGTAGATATTCAGGTTTGGAAGGTGCAAGCTTCAGAAAGGAACCTCATTGTTGGAAGCCTATTAAAATATCGTTCATGTAAGAGACCAGTTGAATTCCGTTCAACGTTGTCTGAAATATCTGCTACCTACCTAAGGCCTAAGGAGAAGTTTGTGATGATGGATGAACATGCGCTGGGAATAAACGCCTGAGTCCAGGCCTGTCTCAGCCTCTACCTGTACCCTGGCCTTGGGGAATTCTGTTCCCTACGATGGACCTTAGTTTCCTCTCCTCCAGAATAAGATGATGCCCTCCATCCACGGGAATGCTGAGATGCACAAAACTTAGAGGGCAGGAAGTCCAAAGGGGTCCCCACCACCTACTCACCAAGTGACCTTAAGTTACTCAACTCCTTTGGGCATCACTTTACCTATTTGTGAAAACCCTGCCTCAAGGAATGGCTGTGATGGCTAAAACGCCTGGCACACAGAAAGCAGTCAGTAAATATTAAGATCACTCTTAATAGCTTAATACCGGATGGTTCACTCATTAGCCCAATAAAACAGGAGAAAGAATTTGGGTGTCTGGAAAAAAAAAAAGAGACCTCTTATGAATTAAGAACTCATGCTACATGTTATACTTTTCTGGATCCTTTTGAGACTTAGTAACATTTTGGGAAGCATCTTGCACCATCCATCTGTCCAACATTTGTGCTCTGGATATCTTTCCTCTAACAGCTTGGCCGACTCTGTTTCGCATGTATGCTGTGCTGCTATCCCTGGTCTATCTATTCTGAGCATGTTATTAACCTGAGCTTGTATGTAGCAGTATAAATTCTGCTAAGAGCCAACGTTGTCTTCATTTCTGAGCATCAGTGCAGAAATCTGCTTGCTTGGTTTCTTTATGCTCTCTTTGCAGACCCCGAGGGTGTTAATAACAAGTCACACACTGTCTATTTTTCTTATTATTTTCAAATAACTGTGGTTTAAATGATAAGTTTAATGCATGCATATTATTTTAAAATATGAACAGTATAGAAGCCTTTTAGTTAAAAAAAAAAAGGTATCTTTTCTTTGTTTCCCACACCCTGCTTCCTGGTAATACTCCCCATATATTAGCAGTATTTTATACACCCTTCCAGAAATGTTATCCCTTCCTTCCTTCCTTTCTATCCCTTCCTCCCTTTCTATTCTACATAATTGTCTTTAGTTTACGCAAGTAAGATTATAGAGTTCTTTCTCACCTTCCTTCCTATCTGTATTTTATATCATTGTGTTTATCTTACCAAAATAGAACCATGCACAAATGGAACTGTTCAGACCCTATATCTCGGACATTTTTCCATAGCAATACCTATCGATCTGCCTCATTCTTTTAAATGACTCTGGTATTATATTAATGTAATGTACCCTTTAACCACTTCTTGTTAATGGGAATCTTAGTTTTTCCAAGCTTTTGCTCTTATAACATATTTGTAACAAATATCTCTGGACATATATCTTTGCACACTTGAGGGACTTTATCTGTAAAATAAGTTCTCAGGAGTTTTAAAACACAGAATAGCATCCTCCTATATGTTCACAAAGCCATAAGCTTGTCACTGCTGATGCCAGACCTCCAAAAAGAGCTCCTTCCATGAAGTGGGTGTCTTATGGGACAACATAGGTACAATCAATACCTCGAAAGGTATCATTAATCTTTATTGTGAAGATAGGTAATAACATAGCAAAGTCCTTAACGAATATCTGACATAGCATGGTTACCTTAGATGGAGGCTATCAGTCATATTGCCTTTATCCTTGTGAACAACCAGTCAAGAATTTATCCCCAAGGCCTTAGGCTAAATATAACTAGACTCAATGGGTTGGTACAATATTAGTAAATTTTAGATGGCACTGTTTTTAGGATACTTGGGCCCTTATTTAAGAGGAATGTCTGGTAGAACAGGAAAGTCCTTTTTAGGTAGTAAAGGGAAACCTACAAAGCATTATGGTTCAATATTAGAAATTTTCTCTGACTAGTTCTCCAAGAAACCTTGATATTTTCAAAAACAAAAATCAATCCATAGCTGATAGGTGTTATTCTGAACACTGGGAGAAAAGGAATTGCCAATTTAGAAAAAGTAGTGTTGGTTTTAAGCTTAGCAAGTCACGAGAACATGATTTGAAGGAACCCTGATCCAGGGACTCATTCATTCATTCATTCATTCATTCAACAAATCAACATTTGTACCCTATTAGGTACCAGGCAGTGTTCCAGGTTACAGAGGATGCAGTGTGAACCAAACAGACACGGGGCCTGAAATTCAGTAGCCGTGTGATCTTGGACAAACCCCTTGCCCTTCTTGGGCTTTACCTTCCACATCTTTAAAATAAACTGACTGACCTACATTATCTCACAGCTGTGCTACCAAATTCTGACCAATGGGTACTTGATTAGTTTTCTCGGGCTGCCATAACCCATTACCAGAAAAATGGTGCTTTAGCACAATAGGAATTTATCCTCTCACAGCTCAGGAAGCTAGAAATCTGAAATCAGGGTGTCAGAAGAACCATGCTCTCTCTGAAGACTCTACAGAGGGACCCTTCCTTGGCTCTTCTGGGCTTCTGTTGTTGCCAGAAATCCTTGGTGTTCCTGGACTTGTGGCTGTGTCCGTCACTCCAATCTCTAACTCCATAGTCACATGGTATCCTCTCTGAGGGTCTGTCTTGTGTCTCTGTTCTCTCTTACAAGGACAACAGTCATTGGAGTAGCCCCACCACCACCCTGCCCCACCAATCCAATATGACTCTCATCTGTAACTTTGCCATTCTACCTGCAAAGACCATTTCCAAATAAGGTCACATTCTAAGGTTCGGGGTGGACGTGAAGTTTGGAGGGAAACTATTCAGCAGTTTCCTTTTACTTCTACTAAGGATACAGACTGTTAGAGATGTCCACCAGCAGATACTGAGCTGGACCAGTCATGCATCCTAAAGCGGTTGTGCAGAGGGGGGCCCTCTAAGAGAAAGAGGCAGGGAAGACATCTGAGTTTCAAGGCCAGTAGCAAAGGAAGGGAGCATGTTTAAAGGAATCAAAGAGACTGTGCCTTGTAGACAGTGCAACAGGATGCACACAGCCAGACTGAACACCCAGGATGTTCCAGGCAATAAGCAGTTCTGTGCAACAGCAATCTTGCGCTGGGAATGACAGAGCAAAGAGCAAGATATCCAGAAGCTTTTCTTTTGGTTGTAAGCAGGGAAACTTTACAATACTGCTATCGTCATGACAACTTTTAATTGATTGTGGGTTTCTTTGGGGCAGTTCTGAGTCATTTCATCTCTTCTAGTTGAGCACCAAAAAACCTGAAGCATTTGGAAAGGTGTCCCACATGCAGGGAGCCCGACAGCTAGGTTTGCCAGGCAGGAGTCAGAAGCTTGAGTTCTGGAGGTGACTCGAGGATGTCTCCCATCCCTTTGGCTGTTCATAGTTCATTTTTCAGCACTCAAGCTCTGTTGTCTATAAATTGGAGGTAATAGCAGCACCTTCTCTAGGATTGCGGCAAGGAGGAAATGTTGTATGGGAAATAATTCATGTGTAACATTAAACACAGTGCGAGAAGCATGAAACTGTGCTTAATAAACGTTCATTGTTATTAAAATATCTATTAATTTCTCCCCGTGCTAGAAGATCTTTCCTAACAAAGGTAGAAATATGTTGTTATTTCTCTCATATTAAAAAGGGGGGGGCGGGCTTTCTAGACCCTGTTCTCCTCTGACACCCTCCCTTTACAGCAAAATCTTGCAAAAGACTTGCTTATCCTCTGTCTCCAATTCCTCTCTTCCCATTTTACAAACAGGCCTTCACCCTCTCCCAGCCCCTCCACTGACATTGTTCCCAGTTGCTATGACCCCCATGACCTAGATGCTGTTAAGTCCAGCAGCCAATGCTCAGTCGTCATCCTGTAGGACGGTCAGCAGCTTGTGACCATTGACCTTGCTCTCCTTCTTGAAATATTTTCTCACTGGGGTTCCTGGGTTCTCTTCCTACTTCCTTCCTTCCTACATCAAAGTCCCTCTAGGTCTTCCTCAACCTTCTCTGTTTTATCTATACTCTCCCTAAGTCTCACCTAGCTGTATGGCTTTAAATGTTATCTATCCCTGATGGATCATAAACTTGGATGTCCAGCCCAGCCATCTCCATTTGGCTCTCAAATAGACATCTCACACTTCACACGTTCAAAATCGGGGAACTTGGGTGGCTTAGTCGGTTAAGCATCGGACTTCCACTTAGGCCATGATATCACAGCTCATGACTTCAAACACCGCATCTGGCTCTGTGCTGACAGCTCAGAGCCTGGAGCCTGCTTCAGAGTCTCTCTCTGCCCACTCTGACAAAGCAATGGCCTCTAAGGTCCACAGTCAGTGTTTCAAAGAGGCAGCAGCATCAGACTCCACCGGAAGGCTTGTGAGAAAACATGGACCGCTGGAACCCCCTCACAGAGCTCTTGGCTACGCACGGCTGGGTCAGGGCCCGGGAATTTGCATCTCTAATAAGCCTCCACTTGACACTGAAGCTAGGCCGGGACCCAACCCTTACCCGATCTGGCCCCACAGCCTCTCAGACAGTATTGACTGCTGCTTTTCTCTTACTCAGTCTGTTCCAGCCCAACTGGCCTCCTTGTCCCTGAAATAGGCAGGGAGCCCCCTCATTCAAGGATTTTCATTCCTGCCGGTTCATCCACCGGGATGCCCCACCCCATCTCTCTCAAGTCCTTCTTAGATGCCACCTTATCAGTGAGGCTTTCCTGACCACCTTATTGAAAAGTGCTACCCTGCTCCCCCTCAGGATCCCTCTTCCCTGCTTAATTTTTCCATAGTTCTGAATATCCAGCATCTATATGCACATACGTGTATGTATATTTTCTGCCTCCCCAACGGATACGTTAAAGTGTAATGAGCGAAAGGATTTTGCTTGGTTCCCTGGTGTGTCCGCAGTGTCTAGAACCATGGCTGACACAGTAGGTCTCAATAAATATAATCAGAAAGACTGAAGAAAACCCAGGAAGGAAGCGAGACAAGAGTGCCTGCAGTTCTGTTGATGGACACGAGAGGCCGCTGTTGGGTTGCAGGAGGGACAGGAAGGCCAGCAGCTGCCCCTCCTCCCACAGCCCGCCCTTCTAATAACAGAGTCCTGAGTGGGAGACAGCAGACAGGCACCTGGGTGGCCAAGCAGGCCCAGCTGAGACATGGAAACATTATTATCTCCTAAACCCGCGCGTGCCCAACACCAAGGCAGGCCGCTCCTGGAGATCAGCTGCAACCAGTCCCCAGTAAGCTTTTGGAAGGGAAAACATCAGGGTGTGCGCATTTCCACAAGCCCCCAGTGGGGGTTGATAGTCACCAGCTCCTGGGGAAGGGCTGAGGGAGGGGCTTTAGTCTGGTCTGGGTAGACACAGCCCAGGGTGGGAATTAGATCCAGTGGGGTAGTCACTCCAAGTTCAAGCCCAGACACCAAATTTCCAAGAATTCCAGAGGGGTTAAGTGAGGAGCCTAGCTTGAATACATCCCTTTCTTTTCTAAATCTGGGATGTCCCAGGGCCCCCTCTTTCCTCATTCCTCATTAATGTAGCCATCTATCTTTCCACGTGCACTTACAGACACCTGAAGGCTCCAAGAGAATCCATTTTCATTCTCTACGACTCAGTAGATTAAAGCTCTGGGTTTGGGAATTAAAAAAAAAACAATCCAAAAAAAGGCCTCTTGTCCCACCTCTAGCTGTGTGACTCATCTTACCTGCCAAGAGTGGTCAGCATGTCTGTGTTCCCTACCTTGAGGGTGGATTGTGCTGATGAAATCCTGTGAAAGCTCCTTGTAAACCATCCGCATGTCAGGTCGGGTTTTCTGACTCTGGTGGGACTGACTTCTTAGCTTTCACAAATGGCACTTGAGAACAGCCAGGATTTATCAGAAGACCCACCCATCTGTAGAATTCAAGGAAGCCACAGTTTGATTTGTGTACCGTTTAAGAATAACATGAATCAGGGGCACCTGGGTAGCTCAGTCGGTTAAGCATCCGACTCTTGGTTTCAGCTCAGGTCATGATCCCAGGTCTTTGTGGGTTTGAGCCCCACATCAAGCTCTGTGCTGGCAGCATGGAGCCTGCTTGGGATTGATTCTCTCTCTCTCTCTCTCTCTCTCTCTCTCTCTGTCTCTCTCTCTCTCTGTGCCCCTCCTCCACTCACACTGTCTCTGTCTCTCTCAAAATAAATAAAATAAATTTTTAAAAAAGAATAACATGAATTAAAATAATGGCTAAAATTATGGAGCCTTTGCTATGGGCCTATAAATTCATTTCATGCTTACTTTCATTTCATCCTTATAACACATCTCTGGGATGAGGGCTATTCTAATCCCTCCAGTCTAGGTAAAAAAGCTAAGGCTCAGAGAAGTTAAGTAACTTGCCCCAAGTAACAGGCTAATAAATGAAATTTGGACCCAGGCAGTCTGCCCTCTTCCCCCTCCTCCTGCACTAAAGCCTGTTGAGTAAGCTAGAGGGATAGTGAAATCTGGCTCCTTTCTAAAATGGTAGCATTAGGTAGGGGCCCAACCTTGGGCCTTAGGGTCAGACAGACCTGGTGTGTTCCCAGCTTTGCTGCCCCTGAGCTGTATAAACTTGGGCAAATGATTTATCTTCTCTCAGCTGTTGTTTCTTCCTGTGTAAAATGAAGATAATATTTCCCTTGCAGGGTTCTTGTAAGGACTAAATGAGATAATACATAACATACCAAGCCAGCTCCTGTCAGAGTAGATGTCCATTTAATATTAACAGTCCACCCTGATTACTCATTAAAGATGGGGGGGGGGGGAACCAAAGCACTGAGAAGCTAAATCTTAGTTGACATTGTCCAACGTGTTCTCTTAGACTTTGTGGTCAGTCCTTGGGCCATGTCCATATACGATTTATCTTTGCTGTAGTTGGTAGTCTTGACTACTTTTATTGACTACTTTTCTCAGCTCTCTCTTAGGCAATTTCTGATGCCCCCAGGGTGGGACCCTAGGAGTGGATTCCAGCAGAAACCTTTGCCCAGTCACCCTCTGTTCTTACTGGACCTCCCTCCCTGTCCCCTCTCCAGAAATCAAAGAGAAGAAATGGGACTAGGAGAGGCTTAAAGCACCCTTGGTCACCAAGAGAATTAAAGTGAGGAGAAGGGGCAGTGTGGAGGGAGATCACTGGCTTGAGTCACAACTGCACTCCAATCAAATGCCTCTTAGCTCTAAGGCACCTACTTAGGCACGCTTAGTGACAAAGTCTAGAACCCCATCCGGTATTAGAGCTGCACAGGCCCTCGGAGATTATTTCATTTTCATCCAAGCATCATGCTTGGTAGATGAGGCGTCACAGGATGATTAACTTGCCTGGAGTCTCACGTTAGTAGAGCCGCCCCAGCACCCCAGCCTCTTTGCCTTGTACCACTTTGACTCCCATGACCTCACCATTCTCTCCTGCATGGTCAAGGCAGCAGAGGTGGACTTAACCCTCCTGTTGCGGTCTCCTCCTCAGCACTTAGGCCCCAGAGCCTGTTTTGATGCTTCCTGGCTGCGAGGAGCCTCACACTAAGGTAAACTCAGGCAAAAACCCATGTCCTGAAGCTTCCCCTCTATCCATTTCTCTACCACAACTTACCTTTCCTACATCCCAGCCACCTGTAAAATTTTAAAGGAAAATCTGATGTGTAATAAATTCCACCATGTTAATGACAGATAATGAACTCCACTGGTTCTATGGATATTTTTAAACTGATCTGCTAGAAGAATGAAACTTCTACCCAAAGGGATAAGGCCCTTATGGTTCAATTAGGGAAATTCTGATGCAGACAGTTCTCCCCCAGCATGCCTCCAGGTGTCCAGAGGAGACAGCCACCAGCCTTACCCCCATGTGATAATCACCTTGAGTTAGAGGTCCGTGTGGTTTCAAGCAATAGCCTGATAATGATCTGGTCTCTTTTCTGGATCTAAGAAATTCCGTGGTCTTCTTATCATACCAAATTTAAAGTCATTAGTCTCCATTTCCTTGGAGCAGTCTTTTAACCCACCTATCGTTTTCACCAGGTGCCTGCAGTCAGAGTCGAATGAAAGTGGGGAGTTGGTCCCAGCTGTTCAGTGACGTAGCAACTCCAGAAGCAATTAAAACCATCCCTTCCTGAAAATCTTAAGTACCCAATCCCAAATGCCTCACTTCCACAGGACTTTACCTCTTTCCTAAAATGCTTCCTGAGATCAATAGAAGTATTAATTGTTAATAAGAATGGTGGGGCTGCCTGCTGTAGTAGATTCTTCTTTGTGTCATGATGATTCATTTACGGTGGTCCTGAGGCATGGGGAGAACCAAGAAGTCAAGAGCTGGGATGACCACACATCCCTGTTTCTGCCTCTGCCCTGGCATAATTATTAACGCTCACTTTCAAAAGTGTTCTGGCCTGGACAATAAACTCTTAAAGAACATGGGTTTGGGAGTGAGTTTGACCTGGATTCAAACCACAGCATGTTTCTTAGTAGCTGAGCGACTTTGGACAAGTTACTTAAAGTCTATGAGCCTCAGTTTCCAAATGTGCTGAAAGAGGATACTATTAGCCCCCGGTTCATAGGGTCATTTGGAAGGACTAGTCTTGCATAGTGCCAAGAACATAGTGAGTGCAACATGCGTTAGCTCTGTTTCTAGAATTCTAAAACGTCCATGTGCATCCTCCTCATTTGTGGACTCACCTCAGAGAGGTGACTTAGACTCCTCTAAGGAATATTTTGCACTGAAAAAAACTTGTAACCAGAGACACCAGCAGTCAAATCCCAGCGGGGCTACTTCTAGCTCTGTGACCCTGGGCAATTCAAATGAGCTTTTGGAGCCTCGCCTAACTCATCAGTGCCACCGGGCTGAAATTCTCAGCGTTGTTGTGAGGAGAAAACGAGATAAAGTGTTGGAAAGGACGGTGCCCTGTGCATGAACTCAATAAATGCTGTTTCTTATTTTTACACTGGGGGCAAGTGAGGCACAAGGAGGTGGGAAAACCTCCCCAGGTACACAGTTACGGGTCACCATTGAAAGACAGAGCAGATCAGCCCAGCGGGCTTTCCACCTTCTCTTAAGGTCTCTGAGCACAACACCCTCCTTTCTCCTGGGGTGTCTGGTGACCCAAGCCATAGCATCATTTCCAACTCAATATCAATCCTTCTCAAGCCCTCCCCACCTTTATCATGGAGACTAGAAAAGTGTCCAGAAAACCCTGGCCCTGGGGTTTCTGGATTAGAGTCAAATTTCAGGCTTGTGGAATTGATGTCAACTGATTGGCTGCAGGAAAGTGGGCAGATGACTCCACCCAGCTGAGTGCAACGTCCTCGCATGCAGGAAGAAAATGACCACCTTGCAGGGTGAGTGACAAACCCAAGTCATCCTGACTCCCAAGGCCATGCTTTTAACGCCAACCACCTCAAGTTCAGGAGCTGCTCAGGCCCATGGCCGTTTGGGGGATGGTTAAAATGGTGGCAGGTGGTAAGAATAGAAACTAAATTTGAGGTGTCTGAGAGTGACTTCCAAAGTTTGGGATTTGGGCAAAGGTATGAGATACGATGCTACCTCACATGGGTGAAGATTTTATTCAAAATAGCCCACAAAGCATTTGGCTTTTTGTCTTCCATACCCATCAGCCTCTATCCCACACTATAGCCTGCAGGCCAAATCCAGCCCACAGCCTATTTTGTAAACAGAGTTTTATTGGAACATAGCCTCACGCATTTGTTGAGGTACTGCTTGTGGCCGCTTGCTGGATATTAGGGCAGAGTTGAGTAGTCGCAGCTGAGACCACATAGACCACAAAGGCTAAAATATTTTCTATGTGACCCTTCAAAGAAAATTTGCAATCCTGCCGTAGAGTAAATACCATTTCCATTTTAATAACGGTAATTACAATAATACCTGAGACTATTGTGTGCTTGCTCTGTGCCAAGTACCGTTCTGAGGACCTTGTACATACTATCTAATTTAATACTTGCAACAATCCCATGGTCCACACACACTACTATTCCCATTTTATGAGTGAGGAAACTGAGGCAGAAGGCGGTTAAGTAACTTGCTCAAGTCTGTGTAGCTGGTAAATGGCACAGTGGGGATTTGAACCCTTAGAAACTTTCACACCTAATTTCTTTCCTGATCAATTTAGCCCCTCATGAGATGAGAGACAATGTGACTTGGTCCACAAACACACTTAAAAACATCCTCTTCCCTGGTAAGAAAGCTATTCCCTTTTAAGCTCTCATTTTAAAATTCTCATTAACATTATGAATCTCCCTTTCAACAGAGAGAGTGGGTGGTCTCTTCACATACCTTGCTAAAATTTAACAATATTGCTTCGTTTCTTGGCACTTATTTTTACAGTCGCCTTCTATTTGTGGCCAACGATCCTTGGTCTCCCTTCACAGCAGTTTCCTTTCAAAATAAATTTGTTTAGGGATAAAAAATAAAGTCCATTCAGCTATTAAAGAAACCATGTTAATAAAGGTGCAGATGGCATGCAAATATGACAAAATCATGACAACAGCACAGAAATGAATGACAGTTCAGACACTGGCCCAGGACTCAGGCAGCCTGGCCCCAGTTCCAGCCAGCAGCAGCTTGATATGTGGCTGTGGACACATCAGGGCCCCCTCCCCTCCACCCCGGGCCTGGGGTTCCTTATCTACTGAGTGAGGGAGTTGACTTAAATTACCTCTAACATTCTATGGCATTCCAGTTTATTCTTCCCGGCTTGGAATTTACCATACTTTCACAGAGCCAAGATTAAATTAGACTTAAATTAGATCCATCCTTTCAAACCCTGTAAACACAAAGGACTCGATGGCACTCCTGCATCTTTCGCTCTTAGAGTGAGCCTATTAATCCCCATCTAGGTTCCTGCAGGAAAAGGTGAGGAGACAAATGCATATGGTGCAGGATTCAATTTGTGCTTCTGGCCTCAAAATTAAACAGGTCCACGTTGGTCCAGGGCATTTACCAAGAGAAAGAGAAGCTCCTTGACATTTTCTCGTCTGTAGTTATTCCTCCCCCTGGGCCCAGCAGGCCAGGCCTGATGGGGTTTCTCTCCCTCTGGACAGGCCTGTGTCTGTTTACCCAGAGACACCTGTGGTCATAAGCTCACGAGGGCTGGAAGGAAAAGAGAAGGATTTTTATTAGAAAATACACAATGCAGCACTTCAAGTGGGCTCCAAGCCTAAATGAAAAATAACCTGACCAGGAGTGGCTAGACTGGAAAGATCATTCTTAACTCTAAGAAGACTTAAGAGTGCCAGGCAGTCAGGATGGGCCTGGTACTTTAACCTATCTGCAGTACACTGTGCTAAAAATCTGCTGTATTTAGTTCTTTAACCCCCACATCAATCCTGAGAGGCAGGGGTTCTTAGCACCAGCATCATTTATCGTGAATCGTATTATAATTTAGTGTATGGACGAAGAAATTAAGACTCTGAAAGTCCCCTCCAATTTCAATGCAATCCTAATCAGTAAAGGTATTTGCTTCCTATTTTATACGTAAGGAGCCTGAGTGGCTCAGTCGGTTAAGCATCCAACTTCGGCTCAGGTCATGACTTCACAGTTCGTGGGTTCGAGCCCCGCGTCAGGCTCTGTACTGACAGCCCAGAGCCTGGAGCCTGCTTCAGATTCTGTGTCTCCCTCTCTCCCTGCCACCCCCACCCCCACCCTGCCTGTGCTCTGTTGCTCTCTCTCTCAAAAATAAATACATGTTAAAAAATATTGTATGTAAGGAACCTGAACTTCTGGGAGATTAATTCACTCAGTTAGTAAGTGACAGAGCCAGGATTTGAACCCAAGTGTAACTCCACAAGTCTTATTCCCGTGCTTCTTCTCATGCAGGCCTCAGGAAAACTCTGCCTTTTTGCCTTCTAGCACTTAGAAGGGGAAAGGGAGAAAGAGAGAAGCAGGCAGGCAGATTCCAGGGAGATGACAGCAAGAGGAGTCAAGGGGAATTGCCCCCCTCCCGCCCCCATCCATCTTTATAAGGACACGGACCCCACTCAACAACACTGTTGTTTTCCATTCCTCATTGGGTATCCTACATGGTCAATACAATGCACATATCCCCCCAGCCGTTCATGTAGATTTGAGATCTTCCGCCAGCCCTTCCCAATGACAGCTGATGGAGCTATCTCCAAAAGCCACCTGGGTGCCTCCCACTGGTGCCAGCAGGGAGCAGGTTAAGAGCCACGTTGTCTGTATGCAGTCTGTGCAGCTCAAGGTGTCTGACGGGCCAGAGCCTCCATTTTCATGGAGCTGCCATCAGTAGCAATCATCACTGCCCGCACTCCACCCAGAGCCCCTCGTATCCCTTTTACCATTTCTGTGATCCCTCAGCCAACTTCCAGTGACTCACCCCCATGGCTTACTCCAGAGGCCTTTCCTTGGGCTGCTGGATGTGCTCTGCCCTGGCTCTCAGAGCACCGGAAATGCCTGAGAGCCAACAACTGACTAGGGCAGGAGCATGAAAACCCGGCTCTCTTGCCTCAAATCAGGGCCAACTGTAAGGTGTAATCTACACTCCAGGGATCCCCACAGATGAGACTGGGATGGAGTCTGAAATCACACTTTTGTTTGGTCCCTTCTCATCCCATCCTGCTACCCTGCCTCTCACCAGATTCTTTTTCAGAGCACTCTCAGTTCTCTTTTCCTTCCAGATTCATGGTACAATTAGACCTCCCTTCCCCCTCAATATTAGGCAGGGTCATATGACTTGATTGGAAGCACGAGCAGTGTATTTAAGAGCTGACATTCTACTTTCCATGCCCTCTTGCCCTATAAGGTGAGCCCCGAAGCTTCACATTGAGATGGTGGTTACTCCATCAGCCCGGGGTACTTGAAAGGTTATGAGAGCAGAGCCCTCTGTCAATCCAAAATGGGCATGCAGCCTATACATGTAACCTGTTGTCCTAAGCCATCGGGATTCAGTGGATGTATTCATTTTCTAGGGCTACTGTACCTAACTATCTATGCAAACCAGTGGCTTTACACCAGAAACCTATTGTCTCACAGCTCTGGAGATTAGAGTCCAAGATCAAGATGTCAGGATGTGAGCAAGGTTTGGTCCCTTCTGAGGGCTGTGAAGGAGAATTTGTTCCGTGTTTCTCTGCTACACTCTGGTGACTTACTACCAATCTTCGGCATTCCTCAGCTTGTAGAAGCGTCACCCTGGTCTCTGCCCTCATCTTCACCTGGCATCCTTCTGGTGTGCATGTCTGTGTCCAAATTTCCCCCTTTTATTTTATTTTTTTTAATTTGAGAGAGAGAGAGAGAGAGAGAGAGAGAGAAGGAAGGAAGGGCAGAGGAAGAGAGAGAGAGAATCCCGAGCAGGCTCCACGCTTAGCACAGAGCTTGACGTGGGGCTCAATCCCATGACCCTGGGAACATGACCTGAGCCGAAATCAAGAATCAGAGGATCAACTAACTGAGCCACCCAGGCACCCCTCCCCCTTTCAATATGGACACCAGTCATATTTGATTAGGGCCTACACTAATGACCTCATTTTAACTCAGTATATATGTGACGTTCCTACTTTTTAAAAAAAAAATTTTAATGTTTATTTATCTTTGAGAGAGAGACACAGAGACAGAGCACAAGTGGGGGAGGGGCAGAGAGAGAGGGAGACACAGAATTCGAAGCAGGCTCACGCTCTGAGCTGTTAGCACAGAGCCCAACACGGGGCTCGAACTCACAAGCCATGAGATCATGACCTGAGCCTAAGTCAGACGTTTAATGGGCTGAGCCACCCAGGTGCCCCGTAATATTCCTACTTCTAAATAAGGTTACATTTTGAGGTACTGGGATTAGGGCTTCCACATATGAATTTGGAGGGACACAACTGAATCCATCACAATGGCTGTTTATTACAATACCTTCTGAGCCTAAACCGACCAGTACAGGGATTGTCCTTCTCATGCTGCTTTTTAACCCCATATTTTCACTTTATAAGGTTAAATAATTTGCCCATGGTCACAAAACCAAGAAGAGAGAGAACTGGAATTCTAATCCAAGTGTTTCTGATTGAATAGATTATGCTTTCAACTACTTTCCAGAGGTAAGAGCCAGCTTGCTTTGCAGTTCACCATGGTCCCTGCCACTCCCTATTAATTCCAGACACTGAGGGTAAGTACTGTTTGTCTTAGGCTTGTCCTGTTGACTTTCCTAAACACAGCCCAATTTACTTATTTATATTACTCATTTTCCCCTGTGGGCATCGCATATGCAATCTTGCACTGTGCTGTGGTTCCTTGATAATGAAGATTAATAGGTAATTCGTGCCCTTTTAATTCACCTTCTAGGTCACGAAACCCCCTGCAGTCACTAAGACAATCTGTGCCCCTCTTATCTTGTCTACACTTGTTCCTCACTCTCAGCTCCCACTTTTGGAGCATGAGACTCATGGACTAGGTCCCCATCACCCATCTTGTACCTGTTTTCTGCCAAGCAATTTTCCCTCAAAGGAATAAGCAGAGAATAAAAAAATATTTGATCAATTAAAGCCAGGGGATTGTCAGGAAATGGCCGCTCCTCCTGTGTACGTCCTTTATAAAAGAATCTCCTCATTACAAGAGATTCAATCAAAGAGCAACTTTCTCCCGTTCCTGATGTTCGCAGCCACCAATGCAGAGAAAAGAAACCTCGCTTTGTAAAGCTTGTGCCAGGCAGTGAATCACAGAAGCTCTTCAATCACTTATTGCTTTTCCTCTCTTGCAATTCCTATTGAGCATGAAGGCTTTTTTATCCCACACCGAGGGGCTTTATTGTGTGTGCTACTCCTCATTAGTTTGATCACAGAGGGCAGATCTAAGACGTGATTCAAGTAAATGAAAGGTTCTCCAGAAGCTTTCCAGGTAGAGGCATTCTTTTCTAAACCCTCATTCGTGCCTTTGAATTCATTAGCTTCGAGCACACAGCATCTCCAGAGAGGCACATATACTGAGTATATACACCCCGGAGAGCCCGACTCTGCAGACTGGCACCCAGTCACCTTCTCCCAACCTCAGTCGATGAAACACACATTGTGTTTACTCCAATTTTCTCATTAATTTTGCTGGCTGCCTGACAGCCGCCACCTCCCCAGATTTGATTTCTAGAATTAGACTGATCTTAATGCTGCAAAAGAGCAGCAAACCCAACGACTTCCTTCCAGGCAAAATTTCCCATCCCCATTTTGCAGATTAAGGCAACTGAAGCTTTATGGGGAAAGACCTCTCTGAGCTGGTAAATGCTGGAAAGACTTGCCTTCATTGTAGGTCAAGTGCTTTGCCTAATCAGAAAGAACACCTCACCCAAATATCTCTCGGCCTGCCTGCCACTGTGCTGCAGTGTCCAGAATTGGGCCAGGAATTAGATGAGGTATTTGAAAATGCAGCATTTACCCAGAAAGATCACTGTAATAAGCCATTAATGCTTTAGTGCAAATGAGTTTGATCAAATTGACTTTAGCCACCTGACAGGGTCAGGAGGGACACAAAGAGATAAATTCTAGTGAGAGAAAGGTATTCAAGAAAGGCAGTAAGGCAGTATTAACAGGCCTAGGACCCCACCACCATCAAAAGGACACTGGGCATCAGGTGGGAAAATGAAATGGAGAAAGGCCAAGAGAACATGGGAAGATGAAGCAGACAACCCTTTTTTTCTTTCTTTCCCTTTGTTTTTTTTTTTGTTTTGTTTTTTGTTTTTGTTTTTGTTTTTTTTTGTTTGTTTGTTTTTTGAGATACTATGAGTCTGGGAGGGACAGAGAGGGAGAGAGAGAATCCCAAGCAGGCTCCACACTGTCAGCACAGAGACTGATGCAGGGTTCAAACTCATGAACTACGAGATCATGACCTGAACTGAAACCAAGAGTCAGATGCTTAACCGACTGAGCCACCCAGATGCCCCAAGAGCAGACAACTCTTAATTACCCAACCACCATAGGTGGACTTGAGATGATGGAAACACATTTCTGAACATCCAAGCTGTGTGACCTTGAAGGAGCCCCTTAAAAGTCCCTGACCCCATTGCAATTATCAAAAGTAGACAATAATACTGGCACAAAAACAGACACTCAGATCAATGGAACAGAATAGAGAACCCAGAAATCGACCCACGAATGTATGGCCAACTAATCTTTGACAAAGCAAGAAAGAGTATCCAATGGAATAAAAACAGTCTCTTCAGAAAGTGGTGCTGGGAAAACTGGACAGTGACATGCAGAAAAATGAACCTGGACCACTTTTTTACACCATACACAAAATAAACTCAAAATGGATGAAAGACCTAAACATAAGACAGGAAGCTATCAAAATCCTCGAGGAGAAAGCAGGCAAAAACCTCTCTGACCTTGGCCACAGCAACTTCTTACATAACACATCTCTGGAGGCAAGGGAAACAAAAGCAAAAATGAAGTATTGGGACTTCATCAAAATAAAAAGCTTCTGCACAGCAAACAAAACAATCAGCAAAACTAAAAGGCAACCAACAGAATGGGAGAAGATATTTGCAAATGACATATCAGATAAAGGGTTAGTATCCAAAATCTGTAAAGAACTTATCAAACTCAACACCCAAAAAACAAATAATCCAGTGAAGAAATGGGCAAAAGACATGAATAGACACTTCTCCAACGAAGACATCCAGATGGCCAACTGACACATGAAAAAATGCTCAACGTCACTCATCATCAGGGAAATACAAATCAAAACCACAATGAGGTACCACCTTACACCTGTCAGAATGGCTAACATTAACAATTCAGGCAACAACAGATGTTGGCAAGGATGCAGAGAAAGAGGGTCTCTTTTACATTGTTGGTGGGAATGCAAGCTGGTGCAGCCACTCTGGAAAACACTATGGAGGTTCCTCAACAAACTAAAAATAGAACTACCCTGTGACCCAGCAATTGCATTACTAGGTATTTATCCAAGAGATATAGGTATGCTGTTTTAAAGGGACACATGCACCCTAATGTTTATAGCAGCACTATCAACAATAACCAAAGTATGGAAAGAGCCCAAATGTCCATCGATGGATGAATGGATAAAGAAGAAGATGTGGTATACACACACACACACACACACACACACAATGAAGTATTACTTGGCAATCGAATGAAATCTTTTTTTGTAACTACATGGATGGAACTACAGGGTATTATGCTAAGCAAAGTTAGTCAGTGAGAGTAAGACAAGTATAATATGACTTCACTCATATGAGGACTTTAAGATGCAAAAATAATAGAAAAACAGGGAGGGGGACAAAACATAAGAGACTCTTAAATATGGAGGACAAACAGAGGGTTATTGGAGGGATTATGCGAGGGGAGATGGGCTAAATGGGTAAGGGGCACTAAGGAATCCACTCCTGAAATCATTGTTGTGCTATATGCTAACTAAATTGAATGTAAATTTAAAAAACTAAATTAAATTTTTAAAAAGACCCAAAAAAAGGAGACAATAAATGACTTAACTACCAAAAGGCAGAGGGATGAACTAAAAGAACACTAGAGATCCCTTCCTCCAGGAAAGTTTTGTGAATCAGAGTGAACTCCAGTCAGTGAAGAAATCCTCTGGTTTAACTCTTCAGAGTTGCAGCATCGTCTTTAGAGTCAGATAGACTTTGTCTCCATTTTGAGCTCTGCTACCACACAACTCAATAGGCAACCTTGGATAAGTCCCTTGGTTGAGTCTCTTTGGGCCTTAAGTTTATCATCTACAAATAAACCGCAAAGCCAGCCTCATCAGGTTGTTGGGAGGTTGTCAATAGAACTATTGAATCACTTAGTACAGTGCTGGGCACAAAATTGATTCTCAATAATCACCATTTAGCAACCATGTGTCATCACCATCATCATCATGCAAAACTCACTAGTGACTCTGTGCCCCCCAGTGGGTGGTAGTTCAGCAGCATCATGGTAAAAGGAATGGGTTTTAGAGTCAGACCATCTTGGTCTCAAATATGGGCTCTAATGGGAACCAGGTATCTGATGTTTGGCAAGCCATTTATTCTTGGCTTCAGTTGTCTCATCTGTGAATGGGATTAATGAAAATGCCTACTTCAAAGATGAGGATTAAGCAAGACAATGCATGTAATTTGCTGAGCACAGTGCCTGGCACATGGTAAAAGTCCAATAAATGGGAGATGCAGACCCAAAACTCCCTTTCTCATCCTCGGCCTTTCTGTATCTCTCTTTTTGCAACAGATGTGGTTGAGCAGAGAGAATGAAATCCAGTTCTATGGATGATCAGAGTAGATGCAGGGGTCTTGCTCTTCAACCAGAGAAACAAAGAAAACCCCCGTGAGCCACCTGAAGGAGCCAAATCTGGTTTCATCCAGCTCCTGTAGTAGTATTCTGGCTTTTGGGCATCAGTACAGAAAATTAGTTCCCCTGAAGTCCTCCCCTTCAGATTGGGGCTGTGGAAGATAAAGAGTGGCTAAAGAGCTCTGAACGATGGCTAATCTTCTAATTAGCACTTCAGAGAGAAGCGATAACAGGAATCCACTCACAGCAACAAACTCCAGGGAACAGCAGGGTCTGATCAATGTTTTCCTGGAATCGTACTCAGAGCCACTGAGCTCCTTCTAAGTTTGTGTCTTCTTCCTGCAGTGTTACCTTCCACTCCTCTCTTTCCTTGTCTGCTTCTCTTTCTTGTTCTCTTTTCTGTGGCCCTCTTTCCTTCTGGCCCTCTGAATTCCCCCACCTGACCCCTGATACTTCCATCACTTTGTCTCATAGCTGCTCTAATATGGGGGTGCATGTGATAATCAGTGTTTGCTGCTTAACTCACGAGACAGTTACTAAATGCTTATGAGTCTATCTCTTTGAGAATGAAGAGAATAAGATAGTCTCTTTTTCTCAAAGAGTTGGACTAACAAGCAATAGACACGGCGTGCAACTAAAATTGCTTCGGAAGTATGCATAGGGTGCTTTTCCAGAAGTATGCATGGGGTTGGTATATGCAGGAAGTGCCAAATTCTGGCTGATGGGACAGAGAAAGCTATTCCAGAGGAGTAGATACTGGGCCTGAGATATGAGGAATCAGTCTAGGTTTTTAAATCAACTGTAGTTCTTGGTCTCATTCAAACAGCTGTGACTTTGACATGGATTTGTCAAATAAGAACCAATATTCCTAAACTGACTGAATTGTTTTGACAGATGTGTGCCTTCAGTTCTCACCACTATATGTCAGTGACCCGGTAGGAAAAGGAGATGTTCCCCTCCTTTGGGACTTCTTAATCCCAGTGGGTGAATAAGGTGGAGATGTGTGCGGAACTGAGCCAATGACGTGATTAGGGCAGTCATTAATAAGGTTCCTTACCCATAATATGCGTAGAATGAGGGCCCTGGGCTTTGTAATCTCTAAGGTTTATTCCTTGTGATTAAATCAAGGTTTTCAAAATAAACCAGTGCCTTCTCTCTCCCATTCCTCTCCAGGGCCAGAGCTAGTGAGTAAGAGAAACATGAACTTGAAAGCCAGACCTCTCCTTACCTTGATCTGTCCTCACTCTTGCAGGATCAATAGTTGGAGAAATTTCTGAGTGACAGCTCACAGAGACAGCATGTTACACTTAAGCCATTTGGGTTTTGAAGCCTTTTAAGTTTGTCAAAACAATGCCACCCCCTGTTGTGTCTCTGGCATAACAACTGGCTTAAGCAGGGTAACTCTGACTCAACTTCCATGTGACCATGTGAACATATGGGGATTTTTTTTTTTAATTCTTAAGAAATATGGGGATGTTTTGGTACAGTTTTTCCTCTGATTCAATGCCACGCACCAGTAAATCTAGAGGACCCCGCTTATCTTGAAATATTAAGGATTTAGTGAAGCAAAGGAAATTCACTCCCAGGATTTAGAGGAAGTTAAAGAATATCCTATTACCTCTATCGGGTGGGGGGGGGGGGGCTTAATGTCTAATTCACTGGTGACTTCCCTGGCTTGGCTTCGGGCCTGATATGTAGTGGACACTCAAGAATATTTGTTGGAGGAATCAATGTTTTTAGATAGGTTTTAGAGATGTGACCATCTCTATCACCTCCACCCCCATATCATAAAGGGTTTTCCCCATTGGTCCACTCCTGGTAGTATGGCCTTCCATGCAACCTCCTCGGGTTTCTAGGGATCCACTTCCATGTTCTGTCCTCGTTTCACCTCTAAGTAGATTTCTATCTTGTAGCTGAATCTGCAATTTATTCTCTTGTCAGCCTTGTGTTCTATGAAGGGCCTCTATGAGCCAAGCTTCCCATTAGTGACTGGAATGCAAAGATAAGAGACCTATAGGAGATGTCCTTGAAGAGATCCTGGTCTAGTGGAGGAGGCAGGAATATGGACCTCTCAAATCAAGGGTCTGAGCCTGGGCAGAGATGAGTAAAGATAGAAACATGAAAAAGAGGATGACTTCTCAAGGCAGCCCCATCAAAGAATTCAGAGAAATGAGAGAGATCTAGTTTGTGGGATTTGAGGGTTGAGAGTGTGGGTCAGTGAAAGGACTGTGAAAGGAGTAACACTGGAGTTGGGTATGTGGGCTGCCTGGTAACAAGCTGGCAGGGCCAGGATCACTCTCAGTTCACCCAAACTCAGCTTCCCACAGAACTGATGGCTTCCTTCATCTGGAGTGAGGGGTCTATCCTTCTATGGACCTCAATTTTTTTTTAATGTTTAGTTAATTTTGAGACAGAGAGAGAGAGCAAGTGGGGGAGGGCAGACAGAGGGAGACACACAATCTTAAATGGGCTCCAGACTCCGAACTGTCAGCACAGAGCCCCACATGGGGCTCGAACTCACGAACCGTGAGATCATGACCTGAGCCAAAGTCGGACGCTTAACTGACTGAGCCACTCAGGTGCCCCTGGACCTCAATTTCAAGTCTGGGGCAGCTATAAGTGGTTGGCACCCTATGTCTGGACTAAAGGTACCAAGCAGCCTGTGTGTTCCTCTACCAGGGTTGTTTTTTGCTCATTTGCTCCATACATGGGAGAAGTGCAGAGGCCAGTGAGTGCCTCCTGAAGTCAGACCTTCACTATGAGGCCATTAGACTTCTCTCTGTGGGGTATGGCAGCCCTAAGCTTTGTAAGTTTTCCCTTTCCCCAGGGAAGCCTATTCCTTAACCCATGCGTAATTCAACCCAAACCCTGATGCATGAAGGGGCATCAGGTGACGTGGGCCTGGGAAACATGCAGGCATAGGCAGGAAGAGAATCCCAGAGAGAGAAGAACATGAAGTGGAAGAGATGGGGAATACAGTGAAGCAGAAGGGACAGTTGGTGTTGGGAGTCATGAGGAATGGGCCAGCAGGAGGGACTGGAACCTCTTCCCGTAGCGCCTCTGTGATAGACAACTGCCGTTTCTGCTTGCCTGCCTTCTTCCTTTCTTTTGGAGTCCAAGGGTAGCAGTACAGCAATATTTTTTTTGGGGGGGGGGAATCTGCTTCCCCATAGCGTATAGTCTGGTGGACCACACACCAGCCAGGAGATAGCTGATCCACACCATCAAAATCTTTCAGGGTTTTAAATCCTGAGCAAAGTAATGCAGAGACTGAAAACCATGGCACCAACTCACCAGAAGGAGTCCCCAAGGAGTGAGTCCGTCTCTGCCCTGGATCCTGGAGTTGCCTCTGCTGACCCTGTCCAAGGCCTCAGCCTTTCTTTCAGTTCTGTCAGCCTCATAGCCTTCCACTAGCTCCCCTTTGGGCCTGAGTTAGCCTGAGTGAGTCTGAGTCAGTCTGGTGGCTTACAAACAAAAAACTGTAACAGAGAACCTTGAGCACCAGGCCAAGGTAAAAGAATGCCAGCCCAGGGCAAGAAGAATGTCTGAATCCATACCTACTGCTGATACAGTGCTGGGAATTTCCCTCATACATTCCTGAAAAGTAGCACAGTTGGAGCATTTTACCTACCATAGAGATACTGAATGTTGCTATTCAGAGAACTGGGGACCTCCCAGACCACCCCTGTCACCTCAGTCTCCTGCTGTGGATGTTCAATTAGAGGGAGATGTGTTGGTGATCAGAGATGGCTTTTTATCTTCCCAGCTCCAAGCTGCTTCTGAAGCTTAAGAAAGAAATCAAAGTTCTATGTACACGTGAATGCGTATGCTGAGTGTCCTTGGATGATATTCCGAGAAGGCGTGCAACTTATTTGTCATTTGCAGGCATTGCTCTTGTTGATAAAATTCAAACCCCTGGCATCCTCTAGATCCTGGTAACAACCACACCTCCCTGGAGCTTTGTCTGGGACGAGGCTTGCCCTGACTCTACTCTGTGCTTTTCTGTGTAGGGCCCTGAGGGTGGAAAAATACCTCCTGGGCCCTGGGAGGAGGCCGTTCAGAGCAAAAGCCTATAATCTTCAGGCTCACCTACCTAGTGGCAATGAAGTGTACATGCCCATCCCCTCCTCGGATTTTACTCCCCTGAGTAGAAAGAAGGAAGGAACCACAGTGAGAATTTTCAGGAGCTCCAGAGGTGTTAATCTCAAAATTCTAATGAGGTCTCTAACTCCTTAACATTGTGCATAGTCAGCAACAGGGAAGCTTGTTCCTTACCACAATGGTTTTGGCCATCGGCATAGTTGTCTTGGAGCCTGTTGTCATCTTACCAAACATGCATTCTGTGAGATGCATACTGGGTAAGGAAATTAAATCCGAGTGAGGAAAGACAACACAAGTCTCCTGCTATTAAATATATGGGCTGATTAATGAGGAATCTTTTATCGTCTTAGAATCTCAGAGCCAGAAGCAATTTTAAAGGTCATCTATTTCAAACCTTCCTCTAATCCCCTCAAATTAAAAAACATACACACATGGATATGTGTACACTGAATGCTTCTAGGCACCGTGCTAAGTATTTTATATGGATTTGCTCATTAACAGACTGGATCCTCACAACAACCCCCTGCAGGAGCCACCATCATTCTCTCCACTATACAGACTAGGAACCCAAGGCCCAGAAGTTTCCATCATTCACTCCAGATCATGCAGCAAGCTAGGTGCTTCAGAGATGGTGGCCTGGCAGCTCTTGGCCAAACCTCATTTGCATGTGTGCTTTTAAAGTTTTCAATGGGTTGTCAGTAATTGAAAACACCCAGATTTCCATTTTCTCCCTGAGAAGTCAGAGGCCCTGGCCACACTGGGCTTTGTGCACATTTCCATGTGGCGAGTATGAGCTGGAGCTGAGTGGCAGGTGCTCCTTCAGACACTAAACAGATCACATCACAAACTGGCTGCAGCTTTCCAATGGCTGCTAATGACACATGGGGTAGACTCCAAAGTCCTCATCACAGCCCACAGGTCCCACATTCCTGGCCCTCCGTCTGCTGCACCCCATCTTGTCTGTCCCCTGTGCCCCACTGCACTGGGGCTCCCTCCAGGGTTTGGGCTTAAAGAGCTCTCTCCCTCTCAAGCTCTTTGATATTGCTGCTTCCCCCACTGAGAAAGCCGATTCTTCTATGCTTCTCATGTTTGATTTGTGCTGAGTCTTTAGCTTAAATATTACTTCCTCAATCAGATAGGCCTTCCTGACCCCTGTGGTAGGCAGAATAATATCTACTCCCCGCCCCCCACCCCGCCACCCAAAGATGTCCACATCCCAATCCCTGGAGCCCACATGGCCAAAGGGACTTTGCAGGTATGATTAAGGATCTGGAGAGAGGGAGATTATTCTGGATTATCCTGGTGGACTTGATGTAATCATAGCAGGCCTTATAAGAGGGAGGGCCAGAGTCAGAGAGGAGATGTGACAACAGACATAGAGGTTGTCATGATACAAAGACGGGGTCATGAGCCAAGGACTGTGGGTGACCTCTGGAAGCTGGCAAAAGCAAGGAAACAGATTCTCCCCTAGAACCTCCAGGAGGAAAGCTGCCCCAAGACACCTTGACTTTAGCTCAGTGAGACTGATTTTGAGCTTCTGACCTCCATAAGAGAAACATTTGTGTTCTTTTCAACCACTGAGTTTGTACTGATTGATTACAGCAGCAGTAGGAGAATAATACAACCACTTATTCTAAAATACTCCCTTCCCTCTCATCAGTCTCCAGCTTAACCCTTTGTGAGTATCCTTCCATGCACTTACCACAACTTAAAATTATTTTGATTGTTTGCTTAGTTTTCGTCCCCTTGGCTGCTAGACTGGGAGTCCCAAGAGAACCGTGTCTGGCACACTGTAGGAGCTCAGCAGATATTTATTGAAAGACAAAATTGGTTATTGAATAATTGGCCTCATTTTCCATCCCAGGTGCCTTTATCTGAGCACATTGCAGGTTGAAAATGCCCCTATTTAATGGTAGAATTTAGAATTGAACTCAGCCAGATGCAAGGATTTCTTTGAAGCATAAAAAACAATCAGAGCTTTTAAGGAAATTAGGCAGCAAGCCCAATGATAAAACAGGCAGTGCACCCAAGATAAATTCATTTCCTGTTTCCTACATCCTTGCTACTCTCAGCATCACCCGGGAACTTGTTAGAAATGCAGGAATGCTGGGGAATATCAGGCCTCTTCCCAGACCTACTGAATTAGAATCTGCACTTTAACAAGATGCCCAGGAAATCCACAGGCATATTAAAGTTTCAGAAATACGGCTCTACATATCTAGTTGTGGGGGACACTCTTCTGAAGAGCATGATACAGATTTGCTGGCCACAGACAGGTACAATAAGCATGGACTACCTTATTACAGCCCAAGTGAGTCCCTGACCCAACAGCCCTTTGCTGCTTCAACCCATCACCTGCTCCCTATGCTGAATCCTCTGACTGCCGACAGTCAGAATCTCTCCACACTCAGCCACCTGCCAAGTCTGTGGACCGAGACAAACAGATGAAGAGTTTTTAGACACTCACAAGTCTAATAAGAACCAGGCTGAATCAGTGGAAGAAGCTTTTTCCTGCCAATGGTGGTCCTAGTGGGGTCTGGCTTTGTTGAATCCTGCCCTGCATTATCCCTCCAGGGAGTCGAAGAAGCTAGAAACTACTGAGAGTCTGTAGACATTTGGGTCTAGAGTTGGAGACAGTAAAAAGATCAATGGTTGCCAAGAGTTGGCAGGGAGAGAGGAATACAGAGGATTTTTAGGGCAGTGAAATTATCCTGTTTGATATTGTAATGGTGGAAGCATATCATTATACATTTGTGAAAACCCACAGAATGTACAAGAGCAAGAGTGGACCCTAATGTAAACAATGGACTATAGTTAATAACATTGCATCAATACTGACTCATCCAATGTACTACACTAATACAGATGTTAATAATAGGAGAAACTTGTTGAGGGAGGGGGTGGAGATAAGGGGATATATGGGAACTCTACACTTTTCACTCAGTTTTTCTATAAACCTAAAACTACTCTAAAAATTAAAGTCTAATAATAGTAACAATAAAAGAGAGAAAAACTGCAGACCACTTTGGTGTAAATCTGGGTCAGGCACTTAAAAACTGAGAGCTCTTGAGCAGGTTACTTAATTTCTCAGCCTCAGTTTACGTAGCTATAATATGAAGCTATTAATACCCACCTCATAGGGCTGATGTGAAGAACAAGTTGATGCCTGAAGTGCCTGGTGATGTTCCTGGCACCATGTGGCAAGCATTGAATAAGTATTAAGCTTGGGGGTTGGGGGGGGGGTCAAGATGTGGTTTAATTGTTTTCTGTAAATACTTAAGAAACTATTGAAATGTTATATGTGGAGAAGCTGCTGCTCAATAGTCTTCAAATGGCAGCTACATGCAGAATGGATTGTCATACAGAGAAGTTAGAGGCAGGAAGATAAGTCAGGACATTGTTCCAAGAAGACATGGCAGTAAAGATGGAGGAGAGGTAATGAGGGAGGAGGAGTGGTTCAATGGGGGAATATAGAGAGGGGCCTTAGGAGGGGAACTGGGTGCCCTGTAGGAAGACTGGAAATGTGGGGACAAGGGAGTCAACACTGGAATCATAAACTGGTCAGAGAACTGGGGGATTACCGAGATTGTTTGCCTCTTCCTCTCTGACTCAGGGCAGTCTTCATGTCCAACTGCAATCAGGATTTTACATCATTTCCCTGCTCCGAGGAAGAAAGTGGATTTTTACACAGAAATTTACCTGCCAGCTGCACTGCTGCCTTGACATTTTAAGTGGTACCTGCCCTTCTGTGTCAGACATTTCCCACAAATAAGAAAGTGACAAGTTTCCCTAATGGGCATTCAGCATTCAATGAAGTGAGAACCCTGCTGGGGGGGGTGGGGGCGGAAATGTGGTGTCTGTAGAAGACAAAGAGAGCATCAGCAACAAATATATTTTGAGCAGTTATCTTGGGGCCCTTCCCCCCAGTGTCCCCATGCTCAGCCAAGCGAGGTCTTCAAGAGGAAGGCTGAGTATATGGGTGCCTTCCCCCCGCCTCCTGCTGAGTCACTGTAGCAAATTGCAGCAGGCAACTAGAGCTGCCTTGCAATCAGCAAGACCAAGCCCCAGGGAGCACAAATATTGGCCCTTTGGATTTGAAAATAAGTGAAAGAACATATTGGCATCAGACTCATATAGAAAAAAGAACTGTAAACGCCATGTGGGCCTATTGGCATCCAGTGAGTGAATCCCCTTTTGTGACTTTGCTGCCATGTGCTTTGCTAGGTGTATTCAAGCTTGCTTCCAATGGCAGAGATTTTACCACTAACTTAGGGCTACTTGGTTAATTGGAACCTTAGAGCTAACCCACTAACTCAGATGGAGAATTCAAGGCCTGGATGAGAGAAGTGGCTTGCTCTAAGTCACCTGTGAGCTGGAGACTGGCCTTCCTGGGTCTTCTAGAACCCGGTCTTAATGTTCATTAGGCATAACATGGTGGTTAAAAGAATGGGTTCTGGAGCCAAACACCAGCCCTGGCCCTGGGTCAATACATCTTTCTTTTAAGTTCCAGTTATCTTGACTAAAAAAATGGGGAAAATAATGGTACCTAACTTATTGGGTTGTAAGGATCAAATGTGAAAATGGGGTTGCCTGGCTGGCTCAGTCAGAGGAACATTTGACTCTTGATCTCAGGGTTGTGAGTAAAGTCCTACATTGGGTATAAAGATTACTTAAAAATAAAAATCTTTTTGGAGGGCACCTGGGTGGCTCAGTCGGTTAAGCATCAACTTTGGTTTGGATCATGATCTCACAGTTTGTGAGTTCGAGCCCCGCGTCGGGCTCTGTGCTGACCGCTCAGAGCCTGGAGCCTGCTTCAGATTCTGTGTCTCCTCCTCTCTATGCCCCTCCCATGCTCATGCTCTGTCTCTCTCTGTCTCTCAATAATAAATAAATGTTAAAAAATTTTTAATAAAAATCTTTTTTTTTTAAATGAGCAAATGGATACCAAGTACTTCATACCATAGTTGGCACATAGCTAGTATGCAGTTACTATAGCTACTAAATATAATTAATACTGATTCCTCTTATGTTTACCTACAATCTCTGTTGAATATTAGGGAGTCATATTTATCATCTTTTTGACCACTCATCATATGGTTCTGTGTAGACCCCAGGGTCTCAAAGAGAACCAAGATGGCAATGGAATTCCAAGAAGGCATGCTGACAGGAAATTACTCAGGCTGGCCAAGGACCTCCCCTTTTGCCAACCTTTGCAGGCTTCCTACGCAGCCTTTACCACCCATCTCTCTGTGCACAATGCAGTCTTTGAGTTGGGCCAAGATGTCTCCCCTGAGACTTCCATAAGAATACCATTTATCAGCACCTTGGACAGCATACGAATGATTCCTCATCTCCCAACAATCAGGGAGATGTTAATTCTTTGACACAATGCCAGGTGACAGCTAAGGTATTTGGAAAGAAGGGGTTCAGAAATCTTCCTTCCCTGAGACCAAATTCCCAGGAAAATTGTACAGGCAGGGCATAAAGCAAGCAAACGAAGAATAAAACCTCCCAGATGTATGACTTTCATTCTCTACTTCCCACAGACAGCCCACTGCTTATTAAAAGTTTGGGATGGAAAAACAAAGTTGGTACCCATTCCAAAGAGAGTGATTGGAACAAAGTAGGCACATTTCATGGGACTGGCTGATATGCCAGCTCCCTCTCTGTGGCATTGTTACAATTATAGCTATTCTTGGGGATGTAATTCATTATGGACCCATTATTCCCAAGAAGCAGAGAAGAGCAAAAATCAAAGGTTTATCATCTGGCTGTGGTGCTTAGAATACAGCAGGCTGCCTGCTGGGTACATCCCGGGTGGCAATCAGAAACCAGAGCCCAGGGACAAATATACATTCCACTGAGCTCCTCCAGCCACCCGGATAAAATGATGCTATTTGCATCAAGGAAAAAAAAGGCTGCTGGCCCCTCTTTGGCCTTCTGGGCAATTTCCAGCCAGCTGGCCAACAGAGGAAGAGCTGCTGCCTTTAAAGAGAGGGGGATGGTCACCCTCACTCCCAGAGTTTAAAGAGAGAAGGACTATTACCAGTTGTGGAGTGCCCAATATGCCAGAACTGTGTTAAACACCTTATATGTATGGGAGAGGTATTATTAAACCCCATTTAGCAGAAGACAAACCTGAAACTGAAAGAGGTTGCTTAGCACTCTTTTAGTGTCAGAAACACAATTCTTACTGGCTTAAGTAAAAAAAAGGGAAAATATTGGCTCAAGTGACTAAAAAGTCCAGGGGTAAATTGGTCTTCAAGTCCAGCTAGTTAGAACAGCTTAAAGATGTCTATCTCTTACCTTGGTTTTCCTCTGTATTATCATCATCCCTAGGCAGGGTTTTTTTTTCCTGTTTAAAAGACAGAGGTCACAAACTCTTCCTGGCCTCATCCTTCTAGCATAGCCACTCCAGTACAGAGAGCTTCTGTTCCTTAATAGTTCCAACAAAAGTCCCAGAACTGACACCCATTGACCTGGCATCGCTCACAAGTTATTTACAAATCAAATTGTCAAGGTGATGGAGTGCCCTGGTTGGCCAGGCCTGATTCAAGGGCCCACAGCTGGAGCTTGAGGAGATCCTGTCCCTCCAATATCACAGAGCAGGGGTGATTCCTTAATAAAATTTGACTCGCAGCATAAAAAGAGGGAAGAAAAGAGGTACCTGGGTGGCTCAGTCGGTTAAGTACCTAACTCTTGATCTCAGCTCAGGTCTTGATCTTCAGATTGTGGGATCCATGCCCAGTGTGGAGCCTGCTTAAAAAAAATAATAATAATGGCCATTGTTAAATGTGCACCAAGTGATTTATACACACAGTTTCATTCATTCTTCACAACAACCCTGTGAGGTGTGTACTATTAAAGTAGCTGTTTCATCCAGACTTGGAGATATTAAATGTCTGGGCAGATACCTACAGCTAGCAAATGGCAAACCCAGAATCTGAGGTCAGGTCTGTCTGATTTGAAATTGGTGTTCTTGACCCTATGCAAAAGTCTATAGGAACTTCCATTCTCACTGGGAAATAAGGGAAAGTTTCCTTGAGAAGGTAGTATTTGAGTGGTGTATAAGCAAGAAACTTTTGGATGTAAATGACAGAGATCTCATTAATACAGGCTTAAACAGAAATAGAGGATTTTTTTTGATCTTATGTAACTGAAAAACCCACGGAGAGATGGAAATGTAGGCACAGACTGGTCCAGGGGTACACGTGATGCCTATAAGACTTACTATCTGTCAGTTCTCTCTTCTGTGCGAGCTGTATGAACTTGGGTGTGAGGACTTGAGTGTGACATTCTCCTAACTTAGCAACCCTTCTGGGAAAAGAGCATTGTTATTCTAAGAATTCCAACAAAAATTCAAGATCTGAGTCTTATTGGACCATTCAAGCCATGTGCCCATCCAGGTGGTCAGAAATACATTGACTGTCCCTGGAGTCAGGAGAACAGGTGGGTTAGTTTCAGCAGAAACATGTAGCATAGCCTGAACATGGAGAAGAGTGTCATTTATCAGTGTAAAATCAGGTTACTCTTATCAACAGAAGGGTAAGAGATATTAGGTTGACAAGAACAATTGATAGCTGCATTAGGTACCATCGTGCTTAAGAATCCATCCAAAAATGTAACTTAAAATAATCACTATGTAGCACCAGATTCTATGGTTATCAGTTTGGGCTTGTTCATGCATCTATGAACAGATGAAGGGTCAACTGGGACTTATTGGTCTCAGCTGAGCCATCATCCCTGTTTCTCAAGGTTTCTCAGCCCCCAGCAGGCTAGCCCAGCCTCATTCACAGGGTGGCAGAAGGTTTCCAAGAGAGACAAAAAGAGTTCAAGCACTTTTCAGGCCTCTGTTTGCACTTACAAACATCCTATGGGCGAAAACAAATCACATGACCTAGGCTAGAGTCACAATGGGAGAATACTCAAAGGTACGTAGCAAGAGGGCATGGATTGAAAGAGGGAAAGAATCTGTGGCCTTTCTTGCAATCTGACGCCATTTCAAACAGTGCTAGAACAGTGTCTAGCACATATTAGACACACCAAATAAAATTTTGTCAGATGAATGATGAGGTTCGGATGAGGGAAGAGCAGGGAAGGCCTTCAGGCAGAAGCAACACTGTTGGCAAAGTCCCCAAGATAGTAAATACAGATTTATTTGTAGTGAGCACTTATGCTGTGGCTAATAATGGACCAAAGGAAGTAGTGGGACACAAGGGCCATAGTAGGGTAAACAATGTGGGTGCCGAGCTTAGGATTTGGACTTCTGTATGCACCGGGGAGTTGTTGAAGACTTCTGAATAGTGGCATGCTTCAATTAGCAAGTCCTAAGCAGGATTTTGGAGGGTAACTGCAGGCAGATGGACTTCTCTGGAGAACAAGATCCTGAGAAGAAGGGGGGACAATGACATCCTTGAAGACACAGCAACAGAGCAACTACAGAGTCTACTGTGCTCCAGTGGGCACCGAAACTGAGTTTTGAACTCATTTTTGCTTGGCATATCCCAGATACCAAGCTTCTCCTGCCTCCCCCAGGCTGTGAGAACGTAGAGATATTCTGTCTCCTGAGCACCAACCAAATGCTACTTATTTCCCTCATTCGCTTGGAGTGGCCACTTCCAATACCTGGGAACAGCTGGCTGTCAGTCCTTCCACCCCCAGATGCTTCTTGTTGGGTCTTTCATGCACCAGAGCCTCCCCAGAAGTGAGATATGGGCTCTAAGTTTCCATCTATTCCTCTGTTCTGAAAGCCAAACTTCCACTCAGAGCTGACCTGTCCAGGTCATTGTCAGCGCCCCACCCCCTGCTGAGATGCCAGTAAACATCAAAGACCCAAGACCCACTTAGGGGTGACCTTTTTTTGCAGAACCTCTCCAAGCCCAGTCACAGCTCAGTAGGCTTTGAAAATGACTATGATGGGTCATTACTATCCCCTGCTTTACCTAAACATGTGTCCTGCCTGTCAATAGCAATGTTTTGCAATGTGGACTTTTTTTTGGGGGGGGGCGTTATTGGTATGTATGTTTTGGCAAATAAGACAAGTACTGGCCTGTGGCAAACAACAACAAACCCACAGGCCACATAGTTGTCTTTTGAGAAACAATAAGCATCATGTTCAGACACCAAAAGGATATCCCACAGTGATCCCCACAGCAGCGCTGCAGATTAACTGTGGTATAGTCTTCATCCACAGACCCCAGCTCACTGAGGCCAGATGGGGCTCCTGTAGCTCCCAGGGGCAGGATTTGGAAATTGCAGGTGTCTGAATTGCTACAGTCTCTCATTCATATGCAATTTCATGTAATGGTGTCCTCTGGGATGGAAAGAAAGAATTACAGCAGAATGCAGGGACCTGTTCTAAGCACTTCATATATTTTGACTCATTCGGTCCTCCTAAGCACCCTTTGAAGAAATTGAGGGACAGAGAGGTTTAGGGACCTGCTAAAACTCACCGACCTTGATGATAATATTTCCTTTCTTCATGACTAAATGCTCAAACTTAAACAAAACTGAACCGGAAAGTAAATAAGTGAGTATTTTTTTTTAATGTTTATTTATTTTGAGAGAAGGGGGTGGTGCAGAGAGGGTGAATTTTGAGAGGTGTGCAGAGAGAGGAGGACAGAGGATCTGAAGTGGGCTCTATGCTGACAATAGAGAGCCCGATGTAGGGCTCGAACTCATGAACCATGAGATAATGATCTGAACCAAAGTTGGACACTTAACTGACTGAGTCACCCAGGCACCCCTGAAGATTTTTTATTTTTAATATTTTATGGAGTTTTGACACATGGAAAACTCAAATTTTACTGGTAAGAGCAGAAGAAAGCTCAAGCATTTCCTTTGTATTAGACCCTCAAGACCCCACACACCTCGCCTGCCTTCTTCGTGTTAATTCCTTACTTTGGGGTCCCCCTGGAGATCCTATCACACATGTTTCTCTCTTCCTCAGGAGAAGTGAGCTTGTCATCACCTAGCACAATGCCTGGCACATAGCAGATACTTCAACGCTTGGTTGAAGGCCAAGACTTAGAAGGTTCTAGCCAGAGCTCATGACTGCAATGACTATTAAAAAAAGTCATTGCCTGGTCTGTGCCTCTGTTTCCCCATGAAGGGAAGCTTTGGACAGCAGCCACCACTGGCTCGTTTCACATAGTGGCAAACTCAGAAAAGTTCTATCGATGGAATCCTGAGCTCAGAACCCAAGGAGTGGAAAGACCTGCATCTTAGGATATATTCAAGAACCAGCATGCCCAGCCCCAGCCCATCATGTCAATGTGTCTGGAAGTAAAGTGCTCACCCAGTGGTACTGGGCTGCCACATGCAGCAAGGTGTGAATGAGTTAGCAACGGCACTTTCCTGAATCACTGCATCATCCAAAGGCTGCCAGGTGGCAGCTGGCATCTTTGGCTGCTACGGTGGGCCAGGAAACGTCTGTTGCTCCAGGCACCCAGCTGGCTCTGTCAGAAGGACTGGGGAGGGTTGCCTTTCTCCTGCTGGATGTATTGGCTGGTAACACTGAGCACATGGGTGGGATGTCATCCATGGCTCTTGGCTTAATCATACCCCAACATGGGAGTTAGGGGGTTGTGGTGGGATGGGGTGATCATCTGGATTCCTAACTTCCTCATTTGAGGTCTGCTGCTCAATGAGGTCTGAATAACTTCCAAACAATTAGTTTCAAGTTCCAGTTTCTTCCTCTCTACATAGGACAAGTAATCTGATTTCTGAGCCACAATTTCCTCGTTGGGACAGGAGGGGAATAAAAATAGGTACCTGGCAAGGTTGTTTTAAGATTCCAAGATGAAATGTATCATCTACATACTCTAGCTAAACACCTGAACTCCTGGATACCTATTCTACTGTAGCCACTGGTGCTCATCATCTGTCTAAAAAGTACCTCTTGATCCCTTCCTATCTGTTCTATTTTCTATGTATCATTTATCACAGTCTGTTGAAGCTCTTGTTTAATTATTGGCTTGAAAAATATTGTATTTTAAAATATTTGTTTAGAATAGCAATTAATTAGGGGCACCTGGGTGGCTCAGTCAGTTAAGCGTCCGACTTCAGCTCAGGTCATGATCTCACGGTCTGTGAGTTCGAGCCCCGTGTCGGGCTCTGTGCTGACAGCTCAGAGTCCGGAGCCTGCTTTGGATTCTGTGTCTCCTTCTCTCTCTGCCCCTCCCCCACTTGTGCTCTGTCTCTCCCTGTCTCTCAAAAATAAATAAATGTAAAAAAAATTTTTTTAAAGAAGTTATGGGTTATTATCACTGTTTTTTTAAAAAAATTTTAAAACATTTATTTATTTTTGAGACAGAGAGAGACAGAGCATGAACGGGGGAGGGTCAGAGAGAGAGGAAAACACAGAATCCGAAGCAGGCTCCAGGCTCTGAGCTGTCAGCACAGAGCCCGACATGGGGCTCGAACTCACAGACCACGAGATCATGACATGAACCAAAGTTGGATGCTTAACCGACTGAGCCACCTAGGCGCCCCTATTATCACTGTTAAGACCAGACCAGGGACTCTAAGACCAGACCAGACCAGATATCCATGAGCTCAGGTGTTCAGAGAACAAGAGTCTACCAAGAAGATTCCTGGGGAACAATGTCAAGTGTGCCCCAGCTAAAGCACAGAGCTTTGCCTTTGCCAAAGTTATCATCGTTATCATTATGGTTACCATTGATTGAATACTTCCTGACTGCCTGGCATTGCATTTAAAGAAAGAAAAACTATTATTTATAGTAAGAGTAATAATGACCTGCTCTTTATATCATCTATGCATTTGTACACAGTTACACACATAGGTGTGTACACACACACCCCCATCTTCCTCTAGAAGTAGACCCTAAAACAGAGATCAGAGTGCATGTAACTTATTAGGGAGGTGGTCCCAGGAAGTGATGATAAGAGTGGGTTAAGAAAGGCAGGGAAGTTTCGAGCCCCGCGTCAGGCTCTGGGCTGATGGCTCAGAGCCTGGAGCCTGTTTCCGATTCTGTGTCTCCCTCTCTCTCTGCCCCTCCCCCGTTCATGCTCTGTCTCTCTCTGTCCCAAAAATAAATAAACGTTGAAAAAAAATTTTTTTTAAAAAAGAAAGGCAGGGAAGTGAAGAAGTCAAGACCAGAGGGAGTTCTGAGAGGGTGACCACTGTTAGGCACATGGTGCTCGGACCTGCTGGGGTTCTCAGAGAAACAGTGTAGAACAAACCTCAGAGTTGCCCCATCTAAGTGATGAAGAAACAGTGATCTATCTACCAATTCCTGTGCATCACCTAACAGAGTCAACGCCCTGGCATTTCTGTCTTGCCCACACATAGTCTGAGCATGTTCTCTGGACAAGAAGGAACAGGTGTATTCATAAAGGAGTACGAGAGGTGGTGGTTTGGGAACAATGAGTGCCAAGAGGTATTGGCAGAGCAATGATGGTGTCTGCCACGCCAGCTAAGAGGATGGGTCCTGATAACTGAAGTCTTGCTTGTTGATGGTCTTGGGTGTGCCTGGAGACAACATTAAGCAATGGGCATAGGATACAGGACTGAGGGGGGCAGGCTTGAGCTAACTGCCTGGAAAATAAAAGGTGATATGGAGGGTCTCAGAGAGAGCACAGAGTTGAGGGGCAGATAGATAGTGATGACCAGATGTTAGCAAAATTTATGTTGTTTCTTGAGGTCACGGACTGGGTTTGGGTGGGGGTGGGAAGCCAGGGCAGGGAGAGTTGATAAAGTCAAAGTCCTACCCTGGGGCTGGTGCAGACTGAACAAAGCAATGACATGCAGAGGCACCATGATCCAGGTAACATAAGCATGCTTCTTCTTGAATCCTCACTGTTGGAACTTCTCTATATTAGTCAGCTATGGCCACGATAACGCTGCATAACAAACTATTCTCCAAACTCAGTAGCTTATAATAAAAGAACTTCATTTTCTAGTTCATGGGTCTGCAGACCCATTTGGGAGGTGCTCAGCAAGTCATAGGTTGTCTCCAGGCTCATGATTGGGTTCCAGTCTGTTCTAGTCTGCCCTCATTCTGTTCTGACCAGACACTATAACGTACACGTTCTTCCCCTGGTAGGTCATATTTGTGAGAACCAAACCAAACCTTAGAAGCACATTTATAGCCTCTGCTCACATTGAGTCATAACATTCCATTGGCCCAAGCAAGTCACATGGCTAAGGCACCATCCACTAAGGCCACCACCACCCTCCTGTATACGTGTGTGCATTGTAAGGTCACATGGGAGAAGGGGGTTGTGAAGAATTGAGAACAGCAATCTCATCCACTAACAACCTCATTTTATCCCATGGGGAAGCCGAGGCTTCAAAGAGTTAAACTATTTGTCTAAAGTCACAGCCTTGTATGGGATGCAGGTGGGTTTTGGACCCAGCTTTGCTTGACAACAAACAAAGCTTGTATATTTATCCTGATGAACTCCTCTGCTTGAATGTAAGGTGAGCTAACCCCCCAAGGGTACAAGGAACTGGAGTACAGCCTCAGAGGGTCCTCACCCATCTGGCAGTGTGCAAAGCACCCAAATTAACCAGAGATTACCTGTCTGCTCAAGGTTGTGCTCCAGATCTGTGTCAGGAAAGACACCTGGAGCCTTGTTTCTCCTGCTTCCTGCACCATTCTCCCTAGATAGAACTGTGTGCTTTTGACTTTAAAACATCACCCAGGAGGGTTCCCTCCTCTCTGAGAAATCTTATCCATTGCTATCTAGCCAGAGGTTTTCAATGCAGGCCCGGGAGACCCAGAGGTGACAAATAGTTCCGTTTTCACTTCCTTGAAATTTCTCCTAAGTGTGCCTACTCTGCCAACCATATCTGCAAAGGGAAAGAGGTGAAGTTCACACCATTCAACTCCCAGCTGTTGCCATGGAGCCCGTCCAGACACCAACACGCCAGCAACTCTGGCTGCTATGCAATGGAATCAAAGAGGGGGAAAATAATCAGCGGGGGAGCAAACTCTTGTTTAAATGCAAATACCTTTGAGAGGAAGCAATTGAGGGAAAAGAAATTATGAAAACCCCAGTAGAGAGCACAGAGTTGGGACTGAGGCTGATAAGCCATGCTGGTCCCTCAGCGGGATAGTCTCTGCTTCATCTCCTGCCAAAGTGGGAAACTTGTGTTTCCAGAAGTGATTTGCCAATGACACACATCCCAGTCACCCCTAACAAGGTTCTTAGAAAGAGCAGAGTGGACTTCCTGATGGGCAGAGAGACTGGAAGAGCCTAGGATGCTGATGGGAGGGCTGAGCTGGTTTGCACTAGAATTTAAAGAGAAGGAAATGAAGGTTGAGAATTGAGACCCAAGCGGGAGATATTAGACAGGAATATAGGTACATCCATTAGCCTCCCCAAAGTGGGGGAAGAAGCCCCAGGGGAAGCAGGTTGGGGAAGGGTGTCTGAAAGCTCAATTAGAGACAGAAATGCTTTAGATTTTTCTGGCAAGAATTATGGTAGATTTTCATTTGCTAATCTTTATTAAAAATAAAGCCATCCATTTTTAGCTTAAAATTTCCTAAAGCTCAAGTATTAACCACAAAAGGAGATTAGATCTTATAATTATTTTGTATTGAGGATTATTTTGATCTGTAAACTTTTTAAAAAGACACCTTGCAACTAAAAGACGCTTTCTGTCTCTGATCTCAGGAAAAGTGGGTAAGCTGGAAGACTTGGGGTGAGAAGTGAGCATCTGAGACAAATCTGGTGCCTAGAAGCTCCAAATCACCACCACCTACCTCCCCCACCACACGCCCGCCTCCTGACTTGAGCCACCGTTGGGCTACAGATGTTTCAAGCAGGTACAGTGGTTGAGGTCCTCGGTGCTGTCTCAAGCCACTGCTGTCTGCGAGCACTGCAGGAAAGGAGATGGGAGAGAAGCCTTTTTGTCTCCAGCCTGAGTGCTCATGGGACTTCCAGTTATCCCCAGGCAGCTTAGCATCCAGGCTGTGAGGTTCTAGAAGGATTCCTGTGGTTGGCAAAAGGGCACCAAATTAAGAATCAAAAGACCTGTGTCAGAGCCCTGGCTCTAATATAATCCAGCCATACAACATGGGCCACCGTTTCACCTTTCTGTGCCTTGGCCTCAGTGTCCATATCTGTGAAATGGGGTTGTTTTCCTATCATTTATTGAGCACTTAATGGAGGTAACAAACTGGCAAACTGTGGGCCACATGCCGCCCCTGTATCTCACCTGCACGGTGCTGAAAAATAATCATGATTATTTTAAGATGAGGCAATTTCATATAAAATTCCAAGTTTCTGGTTTCTCTTGAAAAAAGATGTGATCTGACAACACGGAGACCTACCACATTACAGTCAGCTGGAGTAAACTGTTAAATTTAGAGAAAATACATGCTCCATTGGTCTCAATTCTCACCGCTCCCTGTTTGCCAAAACCCTGGGGCCAAGGGTCTGTTGCCTATTTAGCAGGGAAACTCTGTTTTACCCTGCAGTAGATAGAAATTTGGAAAGCACTGTGTATTTAATTCTTACAGCAACTCTCCTAAGCAGTAGGCAGTATATTCAATCCCATTTTACAGATTAGGAGACTGAGTCTTTTCTAAATAGAATCATGCAGGTTTCAGTTTGATTGCCACTTGCTCAAGCCCACACAACTAGCAAGTGACAGAGGCCAGATGTGACCCCAAGCTGCCTTGCCTCAGAGCCCCCGCTTATAACCACTTCTCTATTCTGCTGGCCTACGAAGGGTACATCAAGCACTGTATTCAGATCACTGTACTCGGATCACAATGCTGAGGTTCAGGGAGGCGGTAGCCCACCTGGGTTGCTTTTTTCTGCGTCTCACTTGTTCTGGAGATGAATGATCAGCACAGGGGTCAAAGCCATAAATAAAAAACCAGGGAAAATGAGAGCTGAAGGGACCCAGAGATGATTGGGTCAGATGTCTTCATTTCTTTTTTTAATTTTTTAAATGTCTATTTATTCGTGAGAGAGAGAAAGACAGAGCGTGAGTGGGGGAGGGTCAGTGAGAGAGAGGGGGAGACAGAATCCGAAGCAGGCTCCAGGTTCCAAGCTGTCAGCACAGAGCCGAATGCGGGGCTCGAACTCGTGGGCCGTGAGATCATGACCTGAGCTGAAGTCGGACGCTCAACCGACTGAGCCACCCAGGCGCCCCCAGATGTCTTCATTTTAAGGCCGGGAAACCTTGAAAAGGTTAAGTGACTTGTTCACAGTCACATATTTCCTGGAACTATCCATGCTGGGGTTAGACTAGGAAAATGAAGTAAAGAAGTTAATGAGCTTGCCAGAGTTATATTTAGGCTCCCAAATTCACCTGGGCTGAAAATGCATAGATTTTACCGGTGCAAAAGTCTTGAGAGGGAGTCAGAATTACCTGGAGATTGCATCCATTTCCTCCTTTGCTCTTCATAGAGATTGTCCCCAAAATCTCAGCAAGGGAGGCGGGTAGCCATTTCTCCTAGTTTCCTTTTGGAAACACAGATCGTCAGAAGCCCAAAGGTCATCAAGAGGTCATCTAGGCCAATCATCTCGTTTCATAGGTGAGGAAGCCTAGGCCCGTGGGTGAGGGGACTCGTCTGAGACTGTTCCACAAGCTGGCACAGAGCTAGACAGGAGCCACTCCCGCCTCACGTTCTGAGCTCACATCCCTTGGTACCGGTGCTGCTGTGAGCTTCTCACCGGCTCAGCTTGAGTCTCTTCCCGGGAAGCATTTTAATGATGTTGTTCAGAGGCTTCGCTGCTCGTTCCTCAGGGTCTTAGGATGGGGAGGACAGCTGGTCTAAGAACACACTCGCAGCTGGATTAATAAGAGAAGCAACACCTTCAAGTTCCTTCTCTTCGGTGGGAGAGTGAGAAACACAGCTGTCTCTCTCTTTGCATCCCAGATGCTCCCAGGGAGCGGAGATGTTCCTTGCTTTCCCACTTGACTAGAATTATGTGTGCTTCATGTTGATTGTGCACGTAGATGCCTCCCCCTCCAAGCAGCCTTCCCCGACTCCCCGCCAGAGACGGTGCGGCTGCCTCCGGGCTCACGCCCCCAGCACTGTCAGCAGGGGAAGTCTACAACACACACCTCGAAACGAGCTCTTGCTGATCTCAACTGTATGAGAAGCAGTTCCAAGGCAGGCATCAAATCTCATTCCTCTTTCCTCCCACAAGCCCCCCCCCCCCCCCAGCAACGGTGCACCTTGCAGTCATAAAAATAGCTGGTGCCACTTAATCCGGATTATAATAGACCAAGGTCTGGGCTAAGAACTTGGCATGCTTTATCTCAGTGGATCCTCAAAGCCACTCTGCAGGGAAAGTATTACTATACCCATTTTTTGGACAGGGACCCTGGAAGTTTACTTGCTCATAGATTTAGTGTAGCATTAGTAAATCCAACCTTCCCATGTGTGTCGTTTCTCTTTCCCCTCTCCCTTCACCTCCCACATTTTTCCAAGGCCCTCAAACTGACCCAACTTCTCTTGCCTCGGGGCTTTATCTGAGCAGATTCCTCTGTCTACATCACACCCCCTCCTTCACCCAGTTAATTCTTGGCTCAGGGGTTTTCTCCAAGGTGCATCCTCCTAACCCCCAAACTAGGCCATGCTCTCTCGTAAATAGGTCTCATAGCTTCCCCAGCTTTTTGTTCATGGCATTTAACTCTTCCAGTGCTGATCAATCCCCCTGTCACCCACCCCAGCCCCAACAGTGACCCACCCCCGTGATCCACCCCAACAGATTGCATGGTGCCTAGTGAGCTGCGGGTCTGCCCAGACTCTTAGGTGTGACTTCTAATTTTTTTTAATGTTTATTTATTTTTGAGAGAGAGAGAGAGAGAGAACATGAGCAGCGGAGGGGCAGACAGAGAGGGAGGCACAGAATCCAAAGCAGGCTCCAGGTTCCAAGCTGTCAGCACAGAGCCCGACGCGGGGCTCGAACTCATAGACAGTGAGATCATGACCTGAGCTGAAGTTGGACGCTTAACCGACTGAGCCACCCAGGCGCCCCTTCTCATTTTTCACGGGATCTCAGATGTAAGTTATTCACCTTCTTCAGTACACAGCACACTCTTGTTGGCCTAAGCAAGGCCCCTCTATTTGTTATTTCTTGTCACTTTTACTTTTTCCCCTTTGTCCTTCAACCCTGCTGTCTGCTCCCTTTCCTCTCCCCAGGCTTTGTCATGGGCCTGCACTGCAGTGTATTTGATGCAGGTTCTCAAGTACTCGTGTATACAGCCTTGTAAAATGAGTTTTGCTTGCTCGTGTTTTTAAATTATGTAAATGACATATTATAATGAAAAAAGCATAGTAGTTTCTTATTCCGTGGGGTTATGATTACCATCTGTGTCCTCCATTAGTATAAGCTCCTTGAGGACAGGCCCTTTATCTGTTTTGCTTGTCATTTTCTCCCCAGTGTCTAGACAAGTGCCCAATGTAAAATAGCCACCCAACAGACATTTATTGGCTGAATGGACATTGGACTTCGAAGTACATGCACGAGCTATGATGCACGGTAGAAAAAGCAGGTGCTGATAAGTGATTACATCAATGAGAGACTAGATGGAGGAGGTGATCAGTTACAAAGTACCAGCTGGGAAAGACCAGCTGCTTGGCTAGCAGATAATATGGAGGCCCAACACGCAGCTGGTTCACTTTCAACAAAGCAGGTTTCCTGTTTGGGCAAAAAGAAAATCATTTGGTTTCTCACTTTCTCTTTTCAGTGACCGCTGGGAGTCCATGGCTGGAACAGCCATCAACCACAAATTCAAGAGCAGCCTGGCTCTTATCAGAAGCGAGTATAGAAGGGCGTCCTTATTACTTCCTTCCAAACACTTCAGCCTCAGCCCTCCTAGAAGAGCTACTCTTTCAGCCCAGCACCTGAAATCATGTGGGCAGTCTTCCACCCCACCCTAAATTGGGTTTTGAAACCTCCACTTCAAGGAAAACAGAGAATGGGGAGGTATGACCTGAGGTGACAGGAAAATCAATAGCCGGGTTTCAAAGTCATTCTGGGTGAAAGGCCCAGAGGCCATATGATAGAAGAGAACAGGAGTGGACACTGGGTGAGCTGCTCAAGGCTTCCCAGGCCTCCTCAGAAGGCATGTGACCTTTACCCTGCCGGCTGGAAGCAAGGCCACATTGCAGATAAAAAGTGAGGCTGGATAGAACCCCAAGCCTGAAGCTTATGTAGGGAATCATGGAAAGTGGAGGTGGAAAGGCACCTATGAGTTAGACCATCCGGCCTAGCTCTTCATTTTATATTTACCCAAAGCCCAGAAAGGGAAGGATCAGTCCAAGGTCCAATAGTGAGCCTATATACAGTGCAGTCTGGAATCCTGGTTTTCTGAGCCCTACCCCAGACCTCTTTCCATTATATCAAGATTCCTTACACAGTAGATAGTTCAGTGTGATTGGCAGAACAATGGCCCCCTGAAAATGTCCATGTCCTAATCTCTAGAACCTATAAATATGCTACCTTACATGGCAAAAAGAACTTCGCAATGTGATTCAGTTAAGGATCCGGTGATGGGAGATTATCCTGAATTATCTGGATAGGCCCAATGTAATTGCAAGGGTCCGAATCAGAGGAGCAGATGTGATGACAGCAGATGTGATGAGAGGTTGACTGGTGGCCTCTGAAACTTGGAAAAAGCCAAGAAAGGGACCTTCCCCCTGGAGTCTTGAGAAGGACGACAGCCTTACGAAGCTATGTTAGCCTTCTGACCTCCAGAACTGTGAAGTGATAAACCTGTGTTGCTTTAAGCCACTAAGTTCGTGGTCATTTGTTATAGCAGCAATCAGAAACGAATACCACCGTGGTACCCCTCAACCCACATGCTAATGATGCAAATCCCCCAGAGACAGGAAGGCTCACGGAGTCCCACCCACACTTGAGTGGCCATGTATCACAGTGATTATGAGCACACTCCAGGAAACAACCCCAAAGACCATCCACAGGCAAATAGAGAGACACATTGGAATAGCCGTGGAATAGCATATGACCGTTCAACAGAACAAACCTCCAAAATATGCCATGACATGGATGAACCCCTCAGACATGACACTGGACAGAAGGGAGCCAAGACACAAAAGATTAGGAACTGAATGATTCCGGCTACATAAAACCCAAGTACAGACAAAGCAAATCCGTGGTGATTAAAATCAGAATGATATTCTGACGATGACGTTCTTCCTGGTAGGAAGAGTATCAAAGGGAGAGGTGACAACAGAGCCAGCTGGGGCGGGAAATGTTCCGTGCTGTGATCTGGTCACACATGGTGTGTAGGTAAGTAGAACTCCACCGTGTGGTACACTTAGGATTTGTTCACTTTCCTACAAAGTAGTTCGTCTCAGCTCTGTCATTTCCCGTGTGTGACCTCGGGCAAGTTACCGAACTTATTGGAGCCTGTGTTTCTCACCTGCATGACGGGGATATTAACTGCTCCTGCTTCGTGGAGTTGCTGTCAGTTAGTGCATATCAAGTGCTCATGAGGCACCTGGGTGGCTCAGTTGGTTCAGTCTCTGCCTCTTGGTTTCAGCTCAGGTCATGGTTTCACGGTGCATGGATTTGAGCCCCCGCGTCCGGCTCTGCGCTGACAGCATGGAACCTGCTTGGGATTCTCAATCTCTCTCTCTCTCTCTCTCTCTGCCCCTCCCTTGCACATGCTTTCTCCCTCTCTCTCCAAAAATAAATAAATAAACTTAAAAAAATAAAGTGTTCACAACTCTGCCTGACACAGAGTGAGTGCTTCATAAATACTCCTCACTGTTACTCAAGGTGTAGACAAAGCGCCATGCTGGAGCCACTATATCCCAGCCCATGACAGCTGATCGTGTCCTTTCTTCCCAACTCCACAATGAGAGCCATTATGTTGGTAGCTTGAAATCTGCCACTGCGGGAATACTCACATCACAACAATTGTCAAAAACTACAAATCAGTGCCTCTTTGTTAACTTGTTTGGACAGCCAGTTATTAAACACTTACCAGAGTACCACTGTATAAATGGCTGAAATCAGACCCTCTCTGGAGAGTATTTTACTTTAGGAATGGGGGAGAGAAGACAAGGGACCTTGTGGGAGGAAAGCAGGACCCACCACTTCCACTCTGTAGTGGACCCAGCAGCCTGGCGAGACTTGCATGGGGCCCCCATGACAGCATCAGAGTCTCCCCCACCCCACCACTGTCTCCTTCTCATCCTCTCATCCCTGGGCTTTAACCACTTATTACGGCCAGCCTGGCCTTTCAGACCCCATCTTCCCTTAATATACCACTTTTGAGAAGCCTGGCCAACCTTCCCACCCATCCCCTCGCCAATCCCTCCCTCACCAGGCCTTCCTCAGAGGGCTGGCCCAGAATTACGCTCCCTGTTCCTTTTCTGTCTCGAACCAACTGCCCTTAGATTCTCCTGAAATCCGCTCTTTCTCATCATTGACGTCTTATCTCCAACGTCACCTCTTTAGAGCAGCTGTCCCCTTGGCCACTCTCAGTCACTTCCCATCATTACTCAGCACTGACTGAAGTTCCCGAACGTGTGACAGCTCATCATCCGCATTCTATGTATCAAGAAACTGAGGACTGGAGAAGTTAGGGAACTTGCCCATGATCACAAAGGCAAGAAGTGACAGAGCTGGGATTTGAGCATGCACCAAGCCCGTGTGCTTAGCCACTCTGTCGTGTGATGGACGGCCTGGAAGGCAGGGCTGTGCAGGCAACTGGTGAGTCCAGAGAGAAGACGGCTCCACAGGACCTAAGCTGGGGTGGGGGGTGGACACCACTGCCAAGCCAAGGGGTCCAAGAGACTCTGGCTGCAAGTTTGAAGTCTGATATCCCCAGGCCAGTGCAGTAACAAGATGCAGAGAGCGATGAAGGGCGCAAAGGAGTGCCTTTATTCACTTATTTATGGAGGATGAGATATTAATCAAGGGCCTAGCCTTTGAACTGTCAGCACCTTCTCCTACAGCAGCACGTCAGCAGGTGCGAAGAGCTAGCACTAGGGGAGGAAGTCAAATTCTCTGCTTCTCTCCAAGACTCCCAGACCCCCCAGCACAAAGCCTTCACCATGCCAGGGAATCAGTCCTTTGACCAGAGAACCGTTGGCTCCACACAGGATGGGTGGGAGGCGGGAGCAGGGGTGGGGGAAAGCCAGCTGGGGCCGTGGAAAGGGGACTAGACAGGAGTTTTCAAGCCCCATGGGACTGTGTAGACCACTTAGCACGGTGCCTGGCACACACAGGCACTCGAGAAATGTTCACAGATGGTAGTGTTCCTAGCTCTGTGTGACCTCAGGCAAGTCACACAGTCTGTCTTTCATCCCTCATGTGCAGAGGATGCATGAAAGAATGCCCTGCCGAGCCCCCTTCTCAGAAAAGTCATATTTATGAGGTGCCTCATAAATACTGAATGGCTGCTGTTTGTGCTAATCACAAAACCCTTTCAAAATGTAAGGTGTTAGTTCTTTTTGATTTTTTTTAATTTGAGACAGAGAGAGAGAGAGAAAGAGAGAGAGAGCAAGTAGGGGAGAGCGGCAGAGGGAGAGAATCTTAAGCAGGCTCCACATCCCGTGCAAAGCCTGACTCGGGGCTTGATCTCACAACCATGAGATCATGACCTGAGCCAGAATCAAGAGGCAAGTCAGAGGCTCAACTGACTGAGCCACCCAGGTGCTCCTGTAAGGTGTTATTTCAACAGCCATCTGAAAATGCAGTATGATTTCTGGTCAGGTAGCAAGCTCCCCGTCACTGGGTTTATGCAGACAGTAGCTGAGAGAGAAGAGGCTTGCGTGGAGTACCAGCTTAGGCTTTCCTCTGGGAAGGTGGCACTGTTCAGGGATTCAACCTCAGAATCCAATAGTGAGAGCTCAAATCCCAGATCAGCTATCCATTAGCTTTGTGGTTTTAAGTTTCTTAATCTCTTGGATCCTGGTTCCCTCATCTCTTAGACTGCAAGAAAAAAGGTACCTGCCTTCTATGGTTATTTAGAGAATTCAGTGATTTAATGGGCGAAGAAGTGATTTATTGAGCCACTGACAGGAGATGGGTTTTTTCCTATTTCTTTTTTTTTAAGTTTGTGTATTTATTTTGAGGAGGTGGGGGAGGGACGGGGGGAGAGGGAGAATCCCACGCAGGCTCTGCACCATCAGTGCAGAGTCCCATGTGGGGCTCAAAGTCACGAGATCATGACCTGAGCCGAAATCAAGAGATGAACGCTTAACCAACTGAGCCACCCAGACGCCCCGTTCCTATTTCTGCCTCTAGTTGTACCCAGTCAAACCCCCCACCTTACCCATTTGGTAATGATCGCTTCAGCAGATACTGAAACATTCTGACCACTTGAAGTCCTGAAGTTCGGTTTAAATTTTTTTTTTCCAACGTTTATTTATTTTTGGGACAGAGAGAGACAGAGCATGAACGGGGGAGGGGCAGAGAGAGAGGGAAACACAGAATCGGAAACAGGCTCCAGGCTCTGAGCCATCAGCCCAGAGCCTGACGCGGGGCTCGAACTCCCGGACCGCGAGATCGTGACCTGAGCCGAAGTCGGACGCTTAACCGACTGCGCCACCCAGGCACCCCTGAAGTTCGGTTTAAATCTCATTTCTTCCCTCCTCCTAGCATGGGTTGGACTGATGGGTCAAGAGACAGGACCAGAAGTGGGACAGGGGCCCGGCCTCCCCATTCACGTCCCCTCCTCCCTGCACCTCAGAACAATAGCCACCTCCCTCCCTCTCTGCTTCTAGGCCTCTCCTTCCTCCTCTGACATGCAGTGGCCAAGGCAGGTGGCTGATATGCTACCCACCTGACATCCAGGCAGTCAGGGGCAGGTGTTCCTTGCCTCCTGGAGGGTCAGTGCCTTTCCTCCAGGTGCTGGTGGTCCCTGCTGATACGGTGGTCTTTGTATCAGCGGTATGTCAGCTTTCCCTGGGGTGGCATTCACTTAGTGTAACAGCAGCTGTGAGGACCACTCAGAGAGGGGCAGCCCCACTCACCCTTCAGCCTTGCCGGGAGGCCATGATGACCCTTCTCCAGCTGCAGCACCTTCTGGAAACCTCCAGGCTCCTTCAGGTGAAACTGCAGGAGCCCCTGACCACCCAGTCCTTTGGCTCTTGAGGCACATACTACACGTACTACTTTCCTACTCACTGCAGGGGAGGGAAATGTTTGCCTCTCAGGGTCCCTGGCCGGGTCTGAAATGTAAACGGACAGATGAACAGGAGAAAAGCATACAAACATTAATATAAGGGTTACGTGACCCGCAAACCCTCATAAGGAAACAAAGACCCGAAGAGATTATTAGACCTGGATATTTTTATGCTGGGTTTGCTGGGGAGTGGACAGTCATAGAGGAATAGGATGGGTCAAGAGGAGCAAACTGGAAGGAGCTCAGCGAGGCCGGTTCTTTGGATTCTTCTCTACATCCTTTTGGTCGCTTGCTCTTCAGAGAGGAGAATGCTCCTTTCCTGCAGGTACAGGCAGGCAGAGGCCAGGTCAAGCAGCTCACACCTAAATTGTAGCAAGTTGTAAATTGTAGCGACCAAAGGGGGCTGCGGGAGCTCAGTGGCTGGGGGAGGACTCTCACCTGGGGGTTTTACCGCCTGCCTCGAGAAGAGGGACGGGGGGTAAGGGTGACCCTCCCATTTCTGCTGTTTTCTCAGACTCCTTCAGCTTAAAATAGTCCGTAAGCCAAGGTGCCATATGTTGGGGTAGCTTGTCCTGAACTCCCTCCTCACCCAGCTGGCCCAGGCAGTTCCAGCTCTCACTGCCCCCTTCCTGGGTGCCAGGCCCTGTGTGCTCCGCATTCCAAACTCCCAGGACCCCTGCTGAGCACACCCACACCGTGCTCACCCATCGTTCCCATGGCAGTGCAGACTGGGCCTGGGGCTCTGCCACTCAGCGAGTGTCCAGCTGAGTATCCAGCTGAAAGTGACTTGTCAGTCTCCCCCTTTGGCAAGCTCCTCCAAACTGCAGGAGGGATTCCCTTGGAGGCTGCCGCCCCCACCCCCTGTTTTGACGTGTCTCTGGGTCGGGGGTGGGGGTGGGGGTGAAGGTGGGGGACTGTCACTACATTGTTCCCTGCCAAGGCTACAATTCTGCCTCTCTCCTTGGTTTTCAATTACAAACCAGAAGGGGAATTTGGGGCTAGCCTGGGGTGGCAGGACTAATCTGCTGCCTTCCTTGGGGCCAGTGAGGGCAGGGGGGGGGGGCGGGTGTTGGTGGCTGGCCACTGCCACTGGCAGTCCTCATCAGAATAGGGAGAAAGCAGCACTTCTGGATCCTCTGCTCTGGACCTTAGGCACTTGTCTTTGGGTGAAGTTGAAGTTCCCCCAACACTCCCCAAAGGTTACGTTAACATGGCAAATAGTAAGTGCTCCCCCCAGCTTAGCTGCTAGCTGCTGGGCCCAGCCTCTGCACGGCCCCTCGCCCACCCACCATGCTTTAGCCCCCTGAGCTTCTCTCAGCTCCTCCAATCTGCCCCTGGCTCTTTTCATGTGCCATTCCCTCCCCCCAGGAATGCTTCTCCAGCTCCCTCTCAGCCGGAAGATCTCAGGGAAGTCCTTGCTGACCATCCCTGCATGAGTCAGGCATTCATACCAGGTGTTGCCAGGACAGCTGGCCTTTTTCACAGGCTTATTTTTCTACTTCTCCCACTGGAACCTGAACACATGTCTATTGAGCTCTCCCAGGCCTTTGCCAGTGACACAGTGGTTGGTACAGAACAGGAGCCCAATACCTGTTTGTTGGGGGGGGCGGGGAAGGCCTTTTAAAAAGCCTCTTTTTAAAGGCCATTGTCTGGTGAAGCTCTGATATCCTGGGGGATTGGGAGACTTAAGGCCTGGGGAGCTTGGAGCTCTCTGCTCTTCCCTCCAAAGAGGCAAAGCAACCCCTAGCAGTGGGTGCAGGCACCCCCTAGCCCAGGGCAAACCTTACCCTGCCTCTCACAGTGCTCCCCTAGAGTGCCAGCTGTCGGCAGATTTCATAAGGCTTAGGAGAGCAATATGGAAAGAGGAATAAAAAGAAAAAGAGACTGAAACCCAATTCTATGAAGCTATAAAGTTAACCAGGGCCCATTTCTCCTGTAAGGTCCGAAGCTTCCCTCCCTGGGGTCTGTGTTAATGGAGCAGTTACTAACATTCCATTTGAGAACAGCCAAGATAGTTAAGGACTTGAGACCAAGTCCATGGCCATTAACCAGCTAATAGGTGAGAAAGAGTGCGTGGGCCAGCACTTGGATGGCAGTCAAACACCGCTGGGCTATACAGCAAGGCAGAACCTTTCCTCTGCTCCCCACTGGTCATGAGACCTTTGCTACGTCAGCTAAGTTCTCAGCACCGGATTAGGAAATGGAGATTCATTCCTCCCACAAATATCTGTTGAGCCCCCACTATGTGCCAGGGCCAGGGATTTCAATTCTTCCTTTTCCAGTGGTTTTGAGAAGAAATCCTGACTCAGATGCTTCGAAGGCCCACAGGGGTAACAGAAATGAGAGGCGGGGGGAAACTGGAGTGCTCATGCCTAGCCAAAAGGGGGCAGCAGATACTCAACTCTAGCTGGTTGTTGCCTTGTGGGAATGTGGCCCAGCACGGTCAGGGCTTCTGTTCCTTTTAGAGAATCTAAAAATCAATACTTTTATGTGAAATCTTATAATTTTTAGAGGTTGGCAACTAATTCAAATTATTTTAAATGTTCAAGTAGGTCAAACACATGAGCACGATCTGACACGCTAAGGCCTAGCTGGTGACCTCCAGGAAAGGCAGTAAGGTAACCGACATGAAGAACTCAGTTCAGAGTCTCCACTCTTCTCTTTTATCAGTATTATTTAATTTATAATACATACCCAGTTCCCAGACAGCTCTTAGCCCAGACGAAGAAATAGGGTACACCAATGTGTAGGCAGATCCTATGGGTTTTAATGTGAACCACAAGATAGCTGCAGAGGTTGGAGAGGTCATTTCCGTAGAAAAGAAGGCAGGCTTCCTGAAAGAGGCGGCATGGGCTGGGCTGAGGAAGATTTGTGAGACGCTGGGGTCCTCAGCCACATAATCACACAGAGCATCTCACCAACTCCCTCATCTGAGGGGGTGGTCAGGAACATCCTCTTATACTGTGTTTTGTCCTGGGAAGTCTCAACCTTATAAAGACGACAGTTCTCCCTAACTTAACTTATAAAATCTAGGTAGTAAAAATATCTTCAGATTTTTTCTACAGCTGAACAAGTTGATTAGAAAGTTCATTTGGAAGAAAGAACAAATAAGAACAGTGAGGAAAATCCTGAAAGAGAAGAACAGAGAGCGGGGGTCCAGCCCTACTGGATAATGAAACATGCTGTAAAGCCTCTATAACTGAAATAAAACAGAATAGGAGATTCGGGAAAAAACATTCATTCACAAATTTAATATGTGATAAGGACAACAGCTCAAATCGGAGGAAGAAGAGTGGACTTTGAAATTATATCCAGGTGATTGGAGTACCATATAGGAAAAAGACAAACTTGGATGCATTCCTCGTGTCATACATCGGGATAAATCCCAAATGGATCAGAAGTGTAAACGTGGAAAAGGAAGCCATACAAGCACTAGAAGAAAACATTGTTGAATTCCTCTGTAGCCCGGGGAGGGGGAAATCACTCCTAACTATGACTCGAAATCCTTAAGAAATAGGGAAAATATAGATCAATGGATTACATTCAAAAAAAAATTTTTTCCCTTGGCAAAAGTTGTGACAAAGTGAAAAGATAAACAACAAACTGGGAATAATAACTACAACTTATGCCACAAGAGTTCACACATCTATATATAAACAAGCTTCTAAAATGAGAAAAGAAAAAGACCAACAAGCCTATAGAGAAAGAGGCTACATAATTATACCAAAGTCCCCAGAAAGAAATGCAAGTGCTTATTCTTTTGAAAAACTAAGGGGTGCGTGGGTAGCTCAGTTGGCTAAGTGTCCAACTCTTGATCTAGCTCAGGTCTTGATCTCAAGGTCATGAGTTCAGACCCTGGGTTGGGCTCCATGCTGGGCATGAAGCTTACTTAGAGAGAGAGATGCTCAAATTTGTTCATTCTAAGAGAAATGTAAAATCAAACTAGACAGGTATAATTTCTCACCTCTTCAATTGGAAAAAGTCAAGCCTGACAAATTTTCTGTTGGTGAATCTCTGGAGAAACAGGATCTCAAGCTTTGCTGGTGGAAACGCATACTGTACAATCCCTGTGAGGGAGAACTTCACAATATCTGGAAAAATTGCATACACCTAAATTATATTTACCTTTGAACCAGCAATCCCATTTCTAAAAATAAAACTCAAAAATACACCGGCAAAAATATGAAGAGATACATGCACGAGGCTATTCATTGAGAACCATTTGGAGTAGTAAAAGATTGGAAACAACCCAAAAATCCATCCAAGACTGATAGAAAAAAGTATAATATACTCCTACCATGACAGGGTGACCAACCAATCCATTTTGGAAGACACGGAAATGTCAGTGCTAAGACCTGGAAAGTCATAGGCAGATGGGAACAAGTTAGTCACTTTCACAATTGAGGATATGCAACCATGATGAAGGAGGGAGCGTATCTCTTTATACGAGTAGGGAGTGATCATCAGAATACATGGTTCCATGAAAAAAAGCAAAGTGGAGGAAAGTATGTAGAGTATACTACTCCTTATCGAAAAAAAGGGTGAACACAAAACACACATGCACCAACATGCACATACACATACCTGCTTATGTTATCAAAAGAAAGAATAGAAAATAAACCATAAATATTATTTCTAATTGTGATGTATAGCAGAATGGAGGCTATAGGGTGGAAGGTACAGGAATAGCAGTTAGACTTCTATGAACAAATCTTGGTTTGTATATTTGGTTTATAATCATGTAAATATTCTATATAATTGTAAGACAAATTGAATTACAAAAGGAAGCTCCAAAAATTTTTTTTTAAATACGACTTCTGCGGGGCGCCTGGGTGGCTCAGTCGGTTAGGTGTCTGACTTTGGCTCAGGTCATGTTCTCACGGTTCATGGTTGGAGACCCACATCAGGCTCTGTGCTGACAGCTCGGGGCCTGGGGCCTGCTTCCAATTCTGTGTCTCCCTCTCTCTGGCCCTCCCTCGCTCACGCTCTGTCTCACTCTCTCTCTCAAAAATAAATAAACATTAAAAAAAAAATTTTTTTTAAATGCGACTTCTGCTTCAGGCAATGACAGTATAACTGAGACTGGACCAGACTTTCAACCACACGGAAAGCAAACAAAGTAACTGTTTTCAGATGTTGCACACCAGCCAGTTGAGGACTGGGATCCATTAGAGAAATTGCCCTGGCTCTCTGCTTGGAGGTATTGCTCTAGACCATGCAGCACAGGGAGGGGGACTCCAAGCAGAGCAAAGCAGTCTTGCTGAGATGAGGGGGTAGACATTAGAGTTCAGCTGCTGAGTCAGTTGGGAGTTGCAGGACTAGGTACCAGACAGGAGGGCCTTATGCACAGAAAGAGCTTTGAAATCTACATAGGAGTCCCCTTAAGTCTTAGCTAAATACAAAGAGTAAATGCACAGTACTGGATTCTAAAAATCCTGGCAGAGAACAGCTACAAAGGAACAGTGAGCTGAATGCAGATTCCAAAAGTCATAGCTCTGGGAGGCATATGATGTGTGATCATCCAGAGCAGAGAGCCCTACTGAACCCTCCTGGCATTCAGCTGAGATACTGGCAAAGCCACCCCCTGGAGTATAGGGCTACCATAGCCCCAGAGTAAGGATGGCTATAGACATACCTTTACAAAGCTTAAAAACAAGCTTTTAAATGATCCAGCTGATCCACTAGTAAATTAACTGACTGCCAGAAAAAAATTTTTTTTCAAAACCCTTTAAATGAAGACACCAAATCCTAGACTCCACATTATAGCATCCACAATATCCACCATACAATCAAAAGTTATTAATCATGTGGGGGAAAAAAAGAAAAGGAGAGTACAACTAGGAAAAATAATCAATAGTAATTAAGAGAAGCAGATCTAGAGATGACAGAGGTGGTGTAATTAGTAGACACTTTAAAATAAGCTATTATAGGGGCGCCTGGGTGGTGCAGTCGGTTAAGCGTCCGACTTCAGCCAGGTCACGATCTCGCGGTCCGTGAGTTCGAGCCCCGCGTCAGGCTCTGGGCTGATGGCTCAGAGCCTGGAGCCTGTTTCCGATTCTGTGTCTCCCTCTCTCTCTGCCCCTCTCCCGTTCATGCTCTGTCTCTCTCTGTCCCAAAAATAAATAAACATTGAAAAAAATTTTTTTAAATAAGCTATTATAAATATGTTTTTTAAATTTTTTATTTTTTAATGTTTATTCTTGAGAGAGACAGACAGACAGACACACAGACTGACAAAGAGAGAGAGCACAAGCAGGGGAGGGTCAGAGAGAGGGAGACACAGAATCTGAAGCAGGCTCCAGGCTCTGAGCTGTCAGCACAGAGCCTGACTCAGGATTTGAACTCACGAACTGCGAGATTATGACCTGAGCCAAAGTTGGACGCTTAACTGACTGAGCCACCCAGGAGCCAGAAAATGTTGTGTTTTTTTATTTCAAAGAAAAGAAAGATATAATGAGTGAAACTATGGAGGAATATCAGTATAGAAATGGAAACTTAAAAAAAAATGGAAATTCTAGAACCAAAAAGTAAAATATCTGAAATAAAAAAAAAATTCAGCTGATAAGCTAAATTGGGCACTGCAGAAGAAAAGATCAATGGACTTGAATTTATGACAACAGACTCGATCCAAAGTAAAGCTAAAAAGCTAACTATTGGGATAATATCATACAGTCTAACGTGTGCAATTAGGGCTCCAGAAGTAGATGAGAGACTAAGAAAGAAAAAATATTTGAAAAAATAATGGCCAATTTATTTTTTCCAAATTTGTCAAATATCAGTTTACTTCAAAGAGCTTGAACTTCAATGCAGGATAAACACGGGGAGCAGAGCATGTAGGCACATTATGGATCAAATAGCTTAAACCAAAGATACAAAGAACATCTTAAAAGCAGCCAAGGCCAACAGATACATTATATGCTGGATAAAAATGGAAAACTACCTACCTTTTTTTTTTATTAAAAACAATGTAAGTCAAGGAAAAAAATATATAATGACATATTGAAAGTGTTGAGAGAAAGGTGAAGAAACAAGGCTGTTAATCTAGAATTCTATATCCAGGGAAATAATCTTCAGAAATGAAAGCAAACTGAAAACATTTTCAGAAGAACAAAGTGGATCATCACTGGGAGAAATACTGAGGTTCTTCAGATGATACATGGATCTAGCTGAAAAAAACAAAGAGCTGAAAACGGTAAATATGTAAGGAGATATAAAAGCCCTTTCCCTCCTTGATTTTTTTAATTTTTAAAAACATAATGGGTGGTTTAAAGCAAAAGCGATAATGTGTTGTGAAATTTATAATGTGGAAGCAAAACATATGCTAATCACAGAAAGGATGAGTAGGGGTTAAGTGGAAATATACATGGTGTAAATTTGTTATATTATGTGTGAAATTGATACAATCTTAACTCTAAGTAGGCTATGACAGGTTAAGGATGCATATTGTTTTCATAAATCAACCATTAAATATAAAACAGAGAAGTCTAGCTAGAAAGCCAACAGAGGAGATAAAATAGAATAGTGAAAATAATTAATTTAAAAGAATACAGGAAAAGAGGCAAAAAGGAAGGGCATATGGGCAAATATAAGGCAAATAGCAAGATGATAGGCCCCAAGCTAACCGTATCAATAACTATATGTTTTACATTAAATTTAAATAAGACCAAACACTCCAATTCAAAGGCAGAAATTTTAAAAATCGATTAAAAAAAAGCAAGACCCAAGTACATGCTGTCATCAAGAAATGCTCTTTAAATATAAAAAGCATAAATAAATAAGCAAGCAAAGATAAGATTGAAAATAAAGAAATCTGGAAAGACATGCTTTGCAAATAGTACGCTTAATCAAGCTGAAGTCGTCAAAGATTTCTTGGACAGGACACAGAAAACACTAATCATAAAATATTGATATATTCATCTTTCTCAAAATCAAAAACTTCTGCTCATCAAAAGACACCACTAAGAGAATAAAAAAGCAAGCCACAACGAGGAGAAAATGTTCACGATACAAATATCTACCAAAGGATTTTTATCTAGAACATGTGAAGAACTCTTATAGCTCAACAGCCAGAACAATTCAGTTTTTCTAAAATAGCAAAACAATTGGACACCTTCCAAGGGAAGATAGACAAATGACTGATAAACAACTGAAAAAGTGCTCGTATTATTAATCATTAGGGAAATGTAAATTTAAACCATAATGAGGTATAACTGTAAGTCCTTCAAGCAGATAAAATTGAAAAGATTGACAATTTCAAATGTTGCAAGAATGTGGAGTTCCTAGAACTACCATCTATTGCTGACAACACTGTAAAATTGGTCAACCACTTGAGAAAATGGTCTGGCAGTTTCTCATAAAGGTAAATAGGCACCTACCCAGCAATTACACTCTTAGGTATATACATAAGAGTACTCCCAAAAAGACTATGCATGAGAATGTCCTGGCAGCTTTATTTATAATAACCGAAACTGGGAGGCAATTCAACTGTCCATCACCAGGAGCATGGGTAAATAAGTGATGAAATGTTCATAAATGGAACACTATTCGGCAATACAAAGGAACAAACTACTGAAACATACGACATGGATGAATTTCAAAAACATTAGGCTGAGTGAAAGGAGCCAAAAATAAAGGAGTTCACACTCTATGAATCTATTTATGTAAAATTCCACAGGCAAACTGATCTATGGTGAAAGATATCAGAGCAATGGCTGCTTGGGGATGAGCATGAGGTAAAGGAATGACAGATGTCTAGGAAAAAAATCCTGTTTTCCTTTATTCTCACACTTGCAATACTTCTGACACAAGATATGTGGGGTTTTCCTCACAAGGACCAATTCTCCAACACCATCTGGATGTCCTACAACTCAATTCAGTTCTGACACCATCCACCTGGATTTAGTGTCAGATGATCCCACAATGCTGCCTCCACTTCAGATGCCAATTGCAAGTCCTGGGTTGTCACGTGTACTTCTGACCCAACAGCTAGGCTATGATTTACGTTCCCATAGCCCTCTCTTTGGGTTCAACAATTTGCTAGAATGGCTCTCAGAACCCAGGGAAATAGCTACCTATGTTTACCAGTTTATTGTAAAGTATATTGACAAATAGCCAGATTAAGAGATGCTTTGGACAAGGTCCAGAAGCATGGGAGCTTCTGTCTCTGTGCAGTTGGGGTGTGTCACCCTCCTGGCTCATAGATGTGTTCATCAACCTAGAAACTCTCTGAGCCCCATACTTTTGGGATTTCTGTGGAAGATTCATCACATAGGTATGATCAGTTATTAACTCAATTTCCAGCCCCCCTCCACTCTGGAGAATGGGGGATGGGGCGGCAAGTACCAAGCTTCTAATTATGGGTTGGTCTTCCTGGGGTGACATTTAAAATGTTTCCTGGGGTGACAAGCCCCCCCCATCAAGGAGCTCACCAAGAGTTGCCTTACCAGGATAAAAGCTGTTCCTATTACCCAGAAAATCCCAAGGGATTTAGGAGCTCTGTGTTAGGAACTGAGGTTGAAGACTAAATTATTACAACAAAAGGTGTTCCTAGAACCCCTATTTAGAAGGTTTTTAAGAGCTCTGTCTCATGAACTGGAGACAGATATCTATATATATAATATAGAGAGAGATATATATGTATCTGTATATAGTTATTATTTCACAGATAGAAAGGAACTTTCTGATCTGTGGAACAATTTATATCTTGCCAGGGGTATGAGTTACACGGGTATATGCATTTGTCAAGGGTCATCAAACATAAGACCATTTGAAAAACTTTAGGATCTGAGAATTCTACTGTGTAAATTATAGCTCAATTTAAAAAATAGAAATAAAAATTTTAAATGAGCTTAATTAAATATATATTTGGTGGCATAACCATTTATGGAGAAATATTCCAAGTGACTTTAAAATACAATAATTTGACTGTACATCCTTAATAGTATACACTCTAAGGACAAAAATAATTGCAAGAGAAAAACCATAAGCTCTCTCCAGTGATCACATTGTTGGTGATACTGTTGGTATTGTCATTTTCAAACTGTATTGTGGGATAAAGAAAATGAGTAGTTAAGTGATATTCTAATGTTATCATTATCATTGTCACTGAGAACCTGGATTCTCAACTTAGGAGAAAGGACACACTGGTGGAAAATTTTTAAAAGGTTAAGTAAAAAAAAGGTTAAGTAAAAAAATCCTAAAGTACTGAATTTAAATAGAAAGAATTGCTTTTGAACACATGACGTACTTTATCCTTAGAAAGTTTTTCAAGCTCTATCTACTGAAAAGGCTTAAAAATAATAGCCAGCCAGTGCCAATAAGCTCCCTTAATAACCATACTATGGTCTTAAAATACCATTTCCCACCACAAGGAACTAGGGATTCTTGGAAAGTGGTTGATTCAGGTCAGAGATAATAAAAAACTGCACAATATGAGCCTAGAACATCTTATTCCTGAAAACAAGACTACCAAAAACTACTAGGGATATGTCAAAGGGACCAGCAATCCACTTGACAAAGACATTTCCACCAGCCAAATATGGAATAATTAGGGCATTAATAAGGATAATAATTGCAATGGATTAGTGCACATTCAATATGTTTAAATCCACGGATTCATTATGACGTTAAGACAAAATAAGACTGCTTGAACACCGTGGAGGAGGCAAGATCATCAATTCTTTTCAAATGTTTATTTATTTATTTTGAGAGAGAGAGACAGAGAGAGAGGGAGAGAGAGAATCCCAACCAGGCTCCACATTCATCTCAGAGCCTAACACGGGGCTCAGTCTCAGGACTGTGAGATCATGACCTAAGCCAAAATCAAGAGTCAGATGCTTAAGCAACTGGACCACCCAGGCACCCCAAGATCATCAACTTTGGAAAGTTGAAAATTGGTGAAGAAATGGAAAGAATCAAGCAATTATCCTGCATTCTGTATTCAAAAGGTATCATGAAAGACTAATAGTAAGTGAGGAGACATTTCTTTTTCTAGAAACACTCCAGATAATAAATGAAGAGTATTACCACTTTGCAATCCTAATGAATTCATGAGTCTGGCAATGGGTAACAACAGCTGTTAACATTCCAAACAAATCAGTTAGATAATAGGAACCTCCTAGTGAAAGAATCAGGCACCACCTATGAAACAGGCTTGATGAAAAAGATTGAAACTGAATCTGATCAAGCCTCTGGATCTAACTACAAAGGACAGAGGCACATGTTAAACAACACCATAGGAGTACACTCTGTAAAACTCATTTCTTTATGGGAAACTAACTCTATAGTGCAACTTAATTCTTCAACAAACAAATTGCAAGGTGAGAGAGGGAGAGAAATAATTATAGAGGGGTTAAAGTGTTTGGGGACTGATCAAGGAAAAACAAATGACCACGAGAAGCATTAACATACAACAAGCTTTATTGGCAGGCGGGGGAAGTCCATCTCAACACAAGACCATCCAGAGCTCAGGGCAGGGAGGGGGCAAGGGAACATGCAGGGGAGTGGGAGATCAGAAAGCGGCCTAAGTATCCAGATGATGTCTGTTGCTCATCAGTACCATGGGGAGTCTCTGGGTCAGACAACACGGAGGGGCATCTTGGGGTCTCATGACCCTGAGGCTCTATCTTATCAACAGTTGGCAGATGCTGAGTGAGGTATCAGAGGTATCACTTAGCAGGCTCTAAGTGGCTAAAAATCTGCTTGTTGGGGATGTTTTGAAAAGAATTAGATGTGTAAAAACTTGAGCTTGGCTCCCGTAGGCTTTTAGGCTAATGAGTCTCAGTCTGCAGTGAAGAAATAAACAAGTAATACACAGAGGCTATCATTGGCCCATTTAAACAATATATCACAATATATTATTTCTGAAATTTTCCAAAGTAATCTGGGGGAGGAGAAGTTGATGAGAGTAATGAAATGAGATTGGCCATGAGCTGCTAATTGTGGGGCCTGGGTGCTGGGTCCATGAGGGCTCACTGATGCTCTTTGTACTTTTTTATAGGTTCAGGGCCAGCCATCCACTTGCTGTGTGACCTTAGGCAGAGTACATTCCCTCTCTGGGCCACCACTTCCTCATCAGTGATCCAACCTACCTCCTCATTTACTGAAGAGGCAGAAATGGCTACTCAGGGGTGCAGTGCCAAGGCTGTGCCCAAAGTCACACATTTTCTCAAGGACATTGATCATTGAGAGATCACTGAGAGGTAAACTTCGGGAAAGAGGAGAGGGCTAATGGAAGAGAAAAGGAACAGCAAAACGAAAGCGGTTGGGGGGGGTGGGGTTGCGGGTAAAGAAGGTGAAGGGGTGGGGAAGGGCAAAGAGTCACAAAAAGTATCAGAAGCTGCCGAATGTATTTCCAGCGGGACGAGGAGGGAGAGGTGGATGCATGGCCATAATTTAGAGAAACTCTTCAGTGCAACAGTGTCCTAGAAATCACCCTTCCCTGCCTGGCTCCTCCAGCCTGACTCTTGAGTCATCAGCGAGTAACAATGCAGAGCCCCGCAGGCAGACACTCAGATTTTGATTCAAGCGTTGGGTGCTTTGATTTGTTTTCGTGAACACTAACAGTATCCCTGTTGGTCTGCACTTCAAAGGCCCTAGGGTTTGGGAGCTGAGAGCCGGTAGCTACTGCCCAGAGAGAAGGAAAACAACGGAAGGGTTTTTGCCACATGCACCGAGACAAACTGCTTTGGCTTCACCGTTAAGGCTTCAGGCTGTGGGTTCCAATCCCAGCTTCCGCACGTCCTAGCTGTGTAATATTTGGCAAGTTTCTTACAATCCCAGAGCCTCCTCATCTGTGAAATGAGGTTACTTACAGTTCCCAACTCAGAGTGTCCTGGTGAGGATTAAAGGAGCTAATGTATGCAAGGCATTTTCTCGATGTTAACTGTTATAAAAAGTGAACAGGCCATAATCTCTGCTGGCAAGGAACTCACAATCTGGTAGGAAAGATTAAGTGAGGGATACAAATGGCAATATTGGAAGGCATAACGTGCTGTCTCAAGGGTGGAAAAGAGAAAGGGTCACCTGAGTACAGAGGAGAGCGAAAAGATCATTCTTGCCACCAAAGACAGGACCAGCTCCCAGGAGTGGTGACATTCTAGCCAGACTAAGGACAGGTCAAGTTTGGGTCCCAGAGGCCAGATGCCAAGAGCAAGAGAGAGAAAGTAGTAGAGCGAGGAGGCTTTCTGGCAGAGGCAGGCAGGTACGGAGGAGGTCAAGAACCCCATTTGGCTGAAGAGTAAGGTCCAGGATGAGAGCAGGGAAGATAAAGCTGAGAAGGGGTGGAGCTGACTTCTGGACCAGGCTCTTCCGCATGCAAGGAGCAGAGAGAGACACTGAAGCTCACTCTTAAAACAGAATGATTTGGGGGTGGCTGGGTGGCTCAGTCAGTTAAGCATCTGACTTTATCTTAGGTCATGATCTCTTGGTTCGTGAGTTCAAGCTCCACGTCAGGCTCTGTGCTGACAGCTCAGAGCCTGGAGCCTGCTTCCGATTCTGTGTCTCCCCCTCTCTTTGCCCCTCCCCCGCTTGCACTCTGTCTCTCTAAGAAATAAAATGAAACATAAAAAAAAAAATTTAAATAAAAGCAAAATGATTTTAAGGGAGAGATGCAGGAAAATCCAGAGAAAGGGGAAAATCCAGAGAAATCTTAGGATTTTAAGAGTGTTGGGTTTTGTAAGAGCCAGGTGGTTGGCTCTTTTATTCAACAAAGGATTACTCCGTCCTACCCCTTGGGACCTGGCAGGGTTCTACATGCTGGGATCAACGTCCCCGCCCTTGGGGGCCAATAATAAACAAGGAAACAAGTCAATAAGAAAATTTCACTTAGTGATAAATGCCATAAAGACAATAAAAAGCAGAGCCATGGGACAATGACTGACAGGCGCAAAGAGATTAGCATTGATTGCGGGTAGGGAAAAGGCTTACCAGGAGAGGAAACTGTGAGCCCAGAGGTTGAGGAATGAATGACCTTGGAGGTCAGAGGAAGTCAGGTGGGCAGAGCCAGATCATGAAAATGCTAGTGTTGTTAGACTATAGTAAGGATTTGAAATTTATTCTGAGGGATGGGAAGAGATTCAAGGAGTGACATGATCTGTTGGCCATGGTTACAAGCCAGTTCAGGGTGCTGGGTGAGAAGGGATTGTCAGGGAAGGCCTACAAGCAGGAAAGCCAGTTGGGAGGATGGCCCAGTGTCCGTGCGTGGGATGGAGGGTCGGGAAAAGTTCCGGGGACCTTGACAAGGGGAGTTGGTGCTTCTTCCTAACAGGGAACTGATAAATAATTTATGGCATGCCCGTGAATCGTTGTGCAGCTCAGCCATGGTGCAGATCTGAATACGTTGCCAGGGAAAGATATCCCCAGGCATGCTGTTTCAGAGAAAAAAGCAAGTTGCACGACTGCACAGATATTTTATGAGCCCAACTATGTAAAATTAAATACTCATTTCTGTATCAGTTTACCTACATGTAAAGAGACATCTGGGAAGATACTGAGTTATCAGTGATTTTTCTGAGAAGCAAGGTTTTGTGTTTGGTTTTGATTTTGCTTTTTTACTTGGTACTTTGAACTTTCCTGAGTTAAAAATTTTTCAGTTAAGTGTGTATCATTTATATAAAAGCCTACCTTTGTTAAAAAAAAAAAAAAGGAGGAGGAGGAGGAAATGGAAAGGGAGGAAAAGAGGAAAGGGAGAAAAAGAAAATTAAAGACCAACCCCTCTGTGCTCCTAACACACACACACACACACACACACACACACACACCCCACACCCATGCTGGGACTGAAAGGCAGCTGGTCCAACTCCAGATGTGTATCTTCCAAGGACGTCACCAGAACCCTGGAGAGTTCTTCTCAGAGATAGTGATTAATCCTGCTACAAAGTGGCTCAGGCGCCCAGAGCAAAGATCCTAAACTCCTTGAGAAGCCAGCTTTGAATTTAAGAGGCAGGAAGCAGAGATGGCATCTTTGAAGGGCGCCCCTCCCCTTGACACACACACTTTCTGAAGCTGCCGTGCTGCCCATAACCGCCTGTAGTGAGTTATCACGACATCCACAGGCAGGGGGGAAGTGTCTGAGACAGCAGGGCAGGGTACCTGCAATCGTGAGATTCGGGCTCAGCTGGGTGAGCTTGTGAAGATTTCTTGATCCTCTCAGAAGGAAACTCAGAGTTCACCTGGTAACAGGATGGTCAGGACAGAATGAAAAGGGGGGAAGGTGGAAGAGGCATGCTCATTTGTCCACGTGAAGCCTAGCGAGTGACGCCTAGGTGTCAGTCACTGTCACGTGATATCTATGGTTACAAGTCCCTGACCTTCCAGATGTGTTTTGTTTGATCCACAGCGTTGAAAAACTGAATTCACTGCCAAAGTCTAAAATTCAGCAGTTTTACACAAAAAAATCTAAATTTCTATTTTTTTCTGGGAAAATTGGGAAAATGCCATCCCTGGGCCTGCCTTCCCTTAAGGAGAACAGTCAGCTGCCACTCAGTGACAGCTTGCCTTAAAAAAAAAAATTTTTTTTTAATGTTTATTCATTTTTGAGAGACAGGGAGCAAGCAGGGGAGGGGCAGAGAGAGAGGGAAGGAGACACAGAATCTGAAGCAGGCTCCAGGCTCTGAGCTGTCAGCACAGACCGGATTCTGGGCTCAAACTCAGGAACCTCGAGATCATGACCCGAGCCAAGTCAAATAGTTAACTGACTAGCCATCTAGGTGCCCCACACCCTCCCCTTTAGAACTGTGCTCGCCTGCTGGCCACCACACGTGACTACTCATCCATCTCCACTACTTTCCTGGGCCATGTGGACATGCCTTTGCTACCCCCGACACTTAACAGCTTCTTTACTCCTTACACAAACCTGGGATGTAGGAACTAAGTCCATTTTGTGGAAGAGAAAACATGCTCAGAGAGGTTAAGAGACTTGCCTAAGATCACACAGTGTTCAGCGACAGAGCCAGGATTTGAACCTCTGATTTCAGAGCCTGAACCCTTGTCAGTGGGCAAAGTCACAGAACCAGGAACCAGTGAGTCACCTTCCAAGCTTCTGGCCACGGTCTCTTTAAGGTTCCTTTTTCCAGAAAGAACTGGTCTTCCGGCCCAGGGGAGCGCTGCGCCCCAGGTGGTAGCCAGGTGGCCCTTGTTGAGTACAGGGGGTTAATCGTACCGCAACAGGGTGCCAGGAGGATTCTTCGCCTGTGAAATGGGGAAGGTAAAGGCGTGTAAGCATGATAAATCCAATCTGAGACCTTTGTTGCCTGAGGCCAGGACTGGGTGGAGAGCGGTGGGCCTAACCTGAATGCGTGAGGCACTGTGCCCCAACCCCATTTCCATGCTGGGACCAGAGCAACTTGCCTTTTTCTCTTGTTCACGTCAGGGTTCCATTTAAAACTCCTTTGGGCAAAAGGGGATTTTGCTGCTCAAAACTAATTTGAAAAAAATTTGATATTTTGAGTTTGTGTCAAAAAGCCATAGATATATATTTTGTGTGTGGCTAAGAAGCTATCGCTGGAAACTGTCACATGAGTCCTGTGGGCCATGGCCAGCGTCTTATCTTCAGCTTTCAGGAGGGGCCTCCTGCTAAATTCACCTCCCGCTCACAGCTCCTGAAATGGAGTCAGCCCTCCCAGGACGCAGCAGGGCCCAGAATTTGTTTGCGTGGATTTGCATAAAAAGCTTTACTGAATAAGATTATTCACTGAGATTCACTGAATGCAGGTAAGATTCACAGAGTCCCCCAGGGCAATGATTTTTCCTTTGGATTTCATTTTCTCTTGGGAAGCAAATATTTCACTTCTCTGGCTTTCTCTCCCCACTCGACCTGTTCTCCTTTCCTTTCCCTTATTCCTACGTATCACACCCACACACCAGCCCACATGCACGTGCACCCAACAAGCTTTAAGTCACTGAGTAAGTGACTATGTTGTTTTTATCACACATGGATCCCAGAGTTTGACTCTAGCTTGTAGTAAAGTCTGACTGGTGTGCAGAGGGAAAGCTCCCGTACCTGTTTGTCTGAGAAGCACCTGTCATTGATTTGGCTGTAGTGGCATGGATGCCAAGGAGACAGCAATGAGACCGTGCCCTATGTCACTGCACCAGCACGCAGGGAACTGAGGCCCCAGGGTCTGTACTGGAGTCTTGGGAGAGTCTGAGGACCCCCTGAAGAAAACCCTCCCTCTCTGCTTCTAGATCACATCTAGATTCTTGGCGAAGAACTTTGGACACAGGGTCACACAGACATTGCCACCTGCCCCCCACATGGGGAGTGACTCTAACAGTAAAGAGTCTGGCATCATCACAGAGAATGGAATGGAAGTTTTGAAGGGACCCTCACATCAACCCACAAGCCTAACATGAAAATATCGGGCACTCAGAGATCCAGACCAGCTGACCCCGAGATGGCTCTGTCCCTGGACACCAAGGATGGGATGAATGGGCTTCCTACCTCACCAACCTGCACCCTAGTTCCTGGCTGGACCAGGAATCCTGGGGGAGCTCCATGGGAGCTCCCTGCTTGTTAGGGCTCCAATCCACTTCTATCTTCTGGGCTGGGTCCCTCACACCCCTTCTTTCCTTCTATATCATCCCAACCAACCCACAGCCAGCCCAGTGTGTTCACCTCTTCCTACCCCTCCACCTGCTCTGTCTCCTAGGTGTCCACCCACCCCTACCTTCCTCAGTCCCTACACAGTCCCTACATAGCTCATAGCCACGTCCACTCCCCTCTGGACCCCCTTCCCTGTAATATGACACAACAATAATCAACATATGAAGCACTTATTATGTCCTAGGTACTGTTACTCGTCCAATGAGAACCCTAGGTACACATTTCAATTAGTTCTCACAAAACCCCCACAAAGCAGGTCCTATTATTACTACCGTTTTATAGGTGAGGAAACTAAGGATCAACAAAGCAAAGCAACCTACTCAGGATCTAATGATTTGTAGATGGAAAGCCACGCTTGGTATTCATGAGCGTCTTGTGTATTTCACACCCCTTCTCCTAAATGGGCATTGTATTGCAGGCTTATAGATTTGGATATTATCAATCTAGAATGTGGGCTCCCTGCGGGCAGGGTCTGACTTGCTCACTGCTTCTTAAATCAGTACCCGGCACAGGATTAACTCCATAAGTAATGTTAAGTGAATAAATGAATCAATGGCAATGTTCACACACTATTTTAACAATTATTAATTTTCTTTTTTTTTTTAATTTTTTTTATATTTATTTATTTCTGAGACAGAGACAGAGCATGAGCAGGGGAAGGACAGAGAGAGAGGGAGACACAGAACCAGAAGCAGGCTCCAGGCTCTGAGCTGTCAGCACAGAGCCCAACACGGGGCTCGAACTCACAAACCGTGAGATCATGACCTGAGCCGAAGTCGGTCACTCAACCCACTGAGCCACCCAGGGCCCCAAAAATTATTAATTTTCAAAGTGACAGTGCGCATTGTTAACAAAATCAAGAAGTACAAAAAGGTATGGTGAAATTTAAATCTCCTTCCTAAATCTTTCTCCAAGATCATAGGGCTCTTGTGTGTCCTAGAGATATTCGAATGTTCTATGCATATGTGTGCTTGAACAAGCATGTATGTGATATGTGTGTGTGGTATCACCTCCTAGAAACTGTTCTGCAACTTAATTTTTTTTTACTTAACATGACTTGGAAATGTTCAAATCAGTGTATATCTGCACACACACACAATCCCTATGCTAGTAACCATCCTGCTATGCTTCATACCCATCGTGTGGGCTCCAGAGAGGTCCCAGAGACTGGAGTAGTAAGTGTGACTTGGGGTCATGAATGACCTAGAATCTTGGAGTGAGGAGGGACCTCCGAGATGATCTGGCTTAATCCCCTCATGTTACAAATGTGGAAACAAGGCCCAGGTGGTAGTGGTGGTGGGAATAGACCTTCCCAGGGCCACATGGGTAGTTAATTGCAGATCTGGGGCGGGAACCAGGCCTCTGGGATCCTTGGCCAGGCTCCTGCTACCCCAGCCTCCTCTGTGCTTGGCAACTTCAAAAGAAATCATAGCCAGTTCCCAGCAGAGAAAGTGCCTGCTTTGGCTCTGTCAGTGGCAGGGCCCTCCCAGGCAGGCTGGAGCGAGAGTGATTATGTAGGTCGCTTGGTAATCAGAAAGAGAGCTCGAGCCCTTTAAATGCTGGCTGTTTCGTATGGTCCCCGAAGATTGGATTAGCATCGACTGTCTGCGCTGAGCTTGTAGATAAAAGAGCCACACCAAAAGGGAACAGCAGCCTGCAAGGGTGAGCCACGGCACCTCCCTCTCAGCACAGCTCTGGCATCCGGGACCTCTTGGGCAGCTTCCAGAAGTCCGTGCCTTTCCCTCTAGTTGATAAAATGTGCAGGAAGGGGTGTGGGGGGAGACAAATCAAGAAACAAAGCTGGGGGAGCAAAATTCAGGGAAAGGAGTCTCCAGTGGGATGAATGTTCTTATCTGCATGTGCTGTCTCCCAGTGCCTTCCATCCCCCTCCTCGACCTTAGCCTCCCCAACACACACACACACACACACACACACACACATACTGTAAGCTCTATGAGGGCAGGAACCTAGCACATCTTTTTTGCTGCAATTCCCACTGCTTAGCGCAGTACGTGACATGTTAGGTGTTGCCACTCCGGGTCCAGCCTCCTCCGGGAAACCTTCCCCACTACTCTGGCTACGATGGCCTCTTCTCCCTGAAGCTCGTACAGACAGGTTCAATGAGTAAAACAATCACATCTTCACAAGCCCCAAGCCAGATGTGGTCTGCTAGGTATTCATGATTCACAGGAATGATGAGAAAGAGGGCTTAAAATCTGGACCGTCACAGAAACTCCATGTTGAAAGTACAGTTGATGCCATACAAGCAATTGTTAATTCTGTGTTGCTTTTTATAGAAAAGTAAGGTGGGGCGGTGGAGGAGCCTTGGGCATGCCGTCTCACAGGCTTGGGTTCAAATCCTGTCTCTGCCACCTGGTGGCTTCGTGGCCTTTGACAAGTTGCTTAACTTCTCGGTGTCCAGTCCTCGTCTACCAAACATGGGTAAGCAGACCTTCCTCACAGGCTCTGAATACAAAGGGGTGAGCACTAAAATGTGACCCACAAGAACCATGGTTTCTGTCTGTTTTGTTCATGAATGTATCCCAGCCCCTAAAACAGCGCCTGGCACATAAGAGGCACTCAATTACACAGCTATGGAATGTAAGAGCAGGTAATAATAAATCATAGTTACCGTTATTACTAACCACTCACCGGGTATCAGGTTGCATGCTGAACACTTACATGCACTATCTTGTTTAATCCTCACCATAATCCTGCTAGCTCCATTTTTTTTTTCAGGTGAAAACACTGAGGCTGAGCCCCCACCTTCATATCAAGTTTTCAATGAGGGTTTATTCCCTTCCTTCCCCCAACACACAGTCACTTCTCTCTTTCCTCTGTTGCTGGCTTTGTCTCCCTCACTCAGCCCTTAGCACCTCAGCAACTCTAGCCCCGATCTTGTCCCTTGAGCATCCTGGCCTCAGATGCTCCACTCGGGCTGTGGCGTGCAGCCCATACTCGCAGCCAGACACGGAAGCCTTATGAGCCAGACATGGATGCCCATTTCCCCTGCTCCATCCTTCTCACCAGCCACAAAGCAGCTGCCTCTGTTCCAGTCCTCACTGCAGTCTCCTCTCTATCACTCTAGCTGTTCGCTGACCTCTAAGACTGGGGCACATTCTGCCCAGACTGAACCTTTGCTTGGAACTTTTCTGTCTTCTTTGCTAGCAAATGACTAGATCTCTCAGGTTAGGGGTACCCTCCTCTGAACCTTCCTGCACCATGACAGCGGCCTTCTTTCTGTTCCCGTGGCTCTGTGCATCCACCCTCCATCATTCTGTATCATTATTGTCTGTTAACTGCCTGTCTCTCTTTCTCCCCCATGCTGACTCTAAGATCTTATTTAAGACCGAGAACGTTTTCCATTTCCCCCACACCTCCCCCGGTGTCTCATCCAGAGTAGGACTCCCTGACACTTGATGAGAGAATGGCCTGCTCTCTTAGCTAGCTAACATTCTGTCAGGACCTACAGTTCCACTTTCTCTTCCCAGTCCGGTCTACAACCCTGGTAGTATTCCTTCCTACTGCTGAGCCAAACTCCTGGATTTGGCCCTTCCTTACTGGGGCCAGGCCAGTTTCCACCAGCCCTGGGAAGAGTCTTCCTTGCTAACTCAAATAGTTTTTTCCAGGCTGTTGGTGGGGGAAATAGAAATGTCTTCCTGGAAGAGACTTGAAGATCATGGAGTCCAGCCTAAGGTGAGCTGGGGTGGGGGACAGGGGACTGTGCAGGGTCACACAGTCTGTTTAGAGCAGGGACAGGAACAAAACCCAGGATCCTGAATTCAACATGAAAATCTTTTCTCTGCATTTAGGCCATGGTACTTACCAAGCCAAACTATGAGACCTATTTACATGGGATTTTACAATCCTAAAAATCAAGACTACGCCTTGAGTTGAGGATTTGGTATGTCATTAATGTTACATCTCCTACCCCATTGTGTTTGGGAAGTAGGATAAAAAGCATGGGGAGGACTTGGGCACTGCTGCTCTGGTCTCAGCCCTGCCACTGATGGGCAGGCCATTTCCCCAGTGTTCTCCATAGAGAACAGTGAATTTGGCTGCAGCATTAGAGGAAGAATAGTGAGAGATGAGGCTGGAAAGAAAGGGTGCAGGCCAATCAAGGAGAGCTGGGAATGTCCACGTGAGCAAAACTTTGTTTAGAAAGACGTGGGGAGCCTCGGAGGGTCTTTGAGCAGGAGAGGGCCTGTACTGCTGCAGCTGAGCCCCTAGGGAACATTTGGCTAATAAACCCAGATAGAGAAGTGATCATTGTTTATGAGGTTGCAACCTTATCCACCTGCCGGGGAGGCTAATGTCCCAGTAGCTGTAGCTCTCAGGTGACAGTTATCTCACCTAATGACTCTCATTTCACAGGCTCAGGTTTCCTAAGGACAGATTTAAGCAAAGCAGAGATTCCCCAGGTAAGTCGTTAGCAGAGTGGCTAGAATCTCTGTAGAGAGCTTTGATGAATAGATCTGGCCTGAAAGACCAGTCCCTGGCAAAGCCTGTCCTGAGGTTCTAGGGGTTTCTGCAGTTTGTGCTGCAGGGCCTGGCCTTCCAGGAAGGGGTCGTAGGTGAAGGAGCCCGAGAAAGGCCCCACCAGGACTGTTTTTGCTCAGCCCTGGCTGCAGGGGGAAACTCTGTTCCTGCAAGACCGCTCAGTCCAAGCCGGAATGTGTATCACCATTGATACTTCTGCTACTAAGCTGGGCTTTTAAGGGGCTGACATAGGGCAACAAGTCTTGGCATGCAGAAGACTGTCCTGCATGTCCCCGGAGAGGATTTCATCTCTCTGGGCTTCCATTTTCCTCCACTTTGAAGGAGGGATCTGGACCAGTTCGAATACAAAATAACAAATGGGTTCCCTCTCCCCTTTCCAACTCTGATCAGTTGCTAGTGGTTGTCAGATGCATTGTGTTAAGAATGATTCTGAGGCTAGCTCCAGAAAAGAGTACAACATTCTACCAGGTTTTCCAGAAACAGGAAGTAGCCTCAGGTAGCAGCTTCCTCTTGCTGCTGTCACAAATTACCTACACTTTGTGGCTTAAAACAACACAAATTTATTCTCTCACAGCTGTGGAGGTCAGAAATCTGAAACCATTTTCACTGGACCAACATCAAGGAATTGGAAGGGCCAGTTCCTTCTGGAGGCTTTGAGGACAGAAATTCTTCCCGGCCCTTAGTAGCTGCTGGTGGCCCGCCTATGTTTCTTGGCTTGTGGCCCCTTCCCTCCTCTTCAAATCACACCATTCCAGTCTTTTTTTCGATCATCGCATCACCTTCTCGTCTGTAGTTAAAGCTCCCTCTGCCTCTTCTAAAAACCCTTGTGATTACATTAAGGCCCTACCACCCAGATAATCCAGGGTAATCACTCCATTCCAAGATCCTTAGCTTAATGGCATCTGCAAAGTCCCTTGTGCCGTATAAGGTAACACAGTCACAGGCTGTGGGGATTAGGACATGGCTATCTTTCGGCGGCCCATTATTCCGCCTGCCACACCTGCCACATGGCACTAATTTGCAATGCTTACAGTCAGCCTAGAATTAGAACTGGAATGGAATAATGGAATGATTCTAAGTTAGTGTGTGAGGCCTGGCATATGGGAGCTGTAACAGAGGAAAAGATTGCACGTGGCATTTTCTCTGTTTCAAGAACCATGCCAGCCTCATTGAAATTCCACATCCCACTGCCTTCTCCTGACACTGTATCATTTACAATGCTCCTGAGGCTAGTACAGTGACTCATTATTATTAGTTAATGAAGCATCTAAGGTCTAAGCCCACAGTCAGCAGCTGGGATAAAGAATGAGGACAGAGCTGGGCTGAAGGGAGTCTGTAGCTGGGATGTAGACCGGAGGAGACAGAGGCCATGCTGTCCTCGGGCATTCATTTCACAAACATTTACCGAGCACTTAGTGATGGTTAGCAATGGTTCCTGGAACCATATGGGTAGTCCTGACCCTAGAGAATTCACAGGCCAGTGAGAGAGACCGACATGTGCATGAATTTGCCAGGACGCCCATGAAAATGCTCAGAAGGGGGTGGGTGTTGGGGGGCATTGAGGACAGTTTCTGCCTCGGGGTATCAGGGGAGGAAGCTTTTCGGAGGAGAGACAGCTGACATGAGTCTTGGAGGCTGACCAAACATTCTGAGTTTGGGAAAGGGAAGGGAAGGGGGCTTGGCCAGGAGAAAGAGGTAGACGGGTGCTAATGACAACAGTGAAAAGGCCTTTTTCACCGCGGCTGGAGTGAAATGCAGAGATATTCTGGCAGGAGGAAAAAAATATATGGAAAATTTGCCTTTAGGCTGCAGCGGTGGCAGGGAGGTGACATTTGGCTGATGATGGGAACAGAGGCAGAGTCCACGAGGGAGTCTGGCTTGGGGAATAAAGAGCCAAACGAAATCACTCTCTGAATAAATTCAGGAGGCTGCGTGGAGAGGCGAGACGCTGATGCGGTAGAGACAGAACAGAGTTGGGGTCACATGAACAGCTCGAGGGTGTACTAGCACTGTGACTCTGGTGAGTTCCTTAATTCCTCTGGGCCTCAGTTTCCTCATCTATAAAATGCAAAAAATCATAACCACCCATGGGGATGGTTGTGTGGTAAGGGCCTGGTCTGTCTTGTTTTCTGCTATACATCCTGCATCTGGTGCTCGTTTGTAAACCGAATGAGTAATGTCGCAAAAAAAGGTTGGCAGGGTGTCTGATGAATAATAAATGCTTAGTGAGTGAATTAAGTTATTAAGCTTGGGAGAAAAATTCAATGATCATCAGCCCTGATGTCTGGCTGAGTGGCCCCTGATATTCCTGATAAACTCTCGTCCCCTATTGGGACATGGCAGCCTGAAACCATGGGAAAGATCCCTGAAACTGGACTGGGGGAGAAGGTGGGCCTTGCTTCCAGTTCTGTCACTCATGAACTGTGATTCTGAGGATGCCCACCACGTTTGGTTTTCTCCAGGCCACACTCAACCCGGCTTTGCCTCTTTCCTAGACAAGGTTACGGAGGGCTGAGGAAGGCTACCAGGCCACTTGGGGTTTCTTGAGCTTCATGCCCTTTCCTTCCTTCTCAATCAGCAGTCCCACAGATCTTCCAGAACTTTCCATGGGTCTTGCACCATAGAAAGTGTATGGTCTCTGGAGCTATGTGACCTGGAACAAGTTTAACCTGTCTGACCTCAAAGAGAGGTTTTATTTCTTTACCTGGGCATAACAGCTACCTGAATTTGAATCTTAGTTCCAGAATTCTTTAGCTGTGTGACTTCTAGAACTTAACATCTCTGTTCTTCATGGGTACTATATGGCTAATAACACCTCCTCCCATGCTTACTGTGAGGATTGGTTCTCAAGGCTGGCATAACCAGACTCACACCTGAAGATTGGGTCCTACCTACCTCAGGCTCTCAGATGAGTCCCGCCTCAGGCTGTCCAGCTGCTAATTCCACCTGTGCTGAGTCTCTTCATTCTGGGTGCCAGTGTTTGAGACCCAGGGGCCTGATTTTTCATCCAGCCTACTGATGGAACACCAGCTTCTTCCCCAGGGCTGGGAGGATCCCTGTAGAGGAAACCTCTGAAGGCTGATTCTTCTCATTTCCTCCTCAAATACAAGTGGGGACGGTGATCCTGGCCAATAACACATGCATCACACCAGAGACCACTGGGCCCAGAGGGATAATTATTTTGAGAGAAAAGACTTCAAAAGGAAGCCTATTAATCCCTGCCTGGGTTTTTTTTATTTCATTGAATAAGCTATCACTAATTTTTGTGGGCCCTCAAATAAGAGAAGACAGTGGCTTTCCCTTCAAATGTTTCAGGAGACTGTTCTTCACATCACCAACAAGTGCCATGTGATGTGAGATCTTTCTGCAGCTGCAGGGAGGGGGAGGTGGTCAAGAACAGACCTGCTACCCCTCAGTGGACTTTCTGCCTCTCTCTCCCTCTCTCCCTGCCTCTCTAACCCCCTCTCTCTCAATCTCTTCCTGCCTCTCCAGCGCCCCCCTCACACACACACACACACACACACACGCGCGCGCGCACGCACACACACACACACACACACACACACACACGCACACATTTATTCTCACAGTGGGTTAACCCCTCCACCAGTTGTATATAACCTCGATCCTAAAGCAAAATGGTATAGTGAGGAAGTGTTCAGGCTCTAAGTGGTCCAGCCCAGGGTAGGAACCCCAGTTCTGCCACTTCCCAGCTGGGCAGCCTTGGGAAAGATTCTCAACCCTCTGTGAGTTTCAGGTTCCTCATCTGTAAAAGGGGAAAATAATAGTACCTACATGATAAGGTTGTTGGTGAGGATTAAATGAAATAAGACATGCAAATAAAGTACCCAGCATATGGTAAGTACCCTTTAAGTAGAAGTCATTGTTATTATTATTGTTGTTATTATTATTATTATCTCCATGAAAAGGTAAGCCCTGTGTAAACAAGGTTACTGCCTGCCTTGTTCCCTGTTTTATCCTCATCACCTAGGACAATGCCTGGCATATTGTCAGTGCTCAATAAATACCAGGAGAATCAATTAATGATTATATTTCTTGGAAGCATGGTTTATTCTCCCACTGTGTGATTTCAAGAACCATCCTCTGGGCTCCCACAACACCTGGACACAAGAACTATCACAAGAGCTTCCTATAAGCCAGGCACCAAGCTAAGGGCCTTATCCTATATTGATTTTCTTGCCTCTGCTCCCCTCACCTTGTGAATTCCTGAAAGAGAAACACTAGCAGTTCTAACTCAAAATAAGGTTTCAGCAAATATTTTCTGAAAAGATAGATAATCAAGTAGCTTGTTTTACACATGAGGACACTGATCCCCAAAGGGTTAGCACACTCTTCCAGAGTTGGAGGGGAGTTCTGGTCCCCAGATGGCCATACCAGCATTGTATTGACCCCTACAACCAATAATTCAACATGCATGTGTCCACCAACACCAGCAGATAGTGAGCTAATGTAGCAGAAGAGGAGAGACTGGGTGCTTCTACATTAATTCCAC